>NW_026844214.1:25072473-25534673 GCF_029955315.1 Cylas formicarius
GACGTTTCGCCAAAATCCCACTTGTCATCTTCAATGCTCGCGCTCCGAAAACACTTCGAACACTTCGGAGCACGAGCATTGAAGATGCCAAGTGGGATTTTGGCGAAACGTCTGCAGGATTCCAGTCGGATGCAGGATTTGCAGGATTCCAGTCGGATGCAGGATTCCAGTCGGAGTTCAACGAGCGAACGGATGATATCCCGGAATATAGTGTCATCATATTTTTCCATCCGTGAATCAATACGTGAGAATATATATATATATATATATATATATATATATATATATATATATATATATATATATATATATATATATATATATATATATATATATAAGAAACTATGAAACCTGCCCAAATATTGAGAGAAAACCTATGATGAAAGTTGGTTCTTCGAATAAATATCGGATTTTTAAAATGAATATCTTTTAATTCTCTGTTCGAAAAACGCTGATTTTGTAAGATAAAAGCCAACCCACGAAAAAGGTGATTGCAGTTTTTGTTACCTGTACCCCACAAAAGTTGCTCCTCTTAACATAAATTTGATATTTATGATTTTAGAATTAGGTTCAGTATGCCAAAATTACTAAATGCTAAAATTTCAAATCTTGCCCCTAACCCGTTCCCGAAATATCAATAAAATTCCGTATTTAGGTCCATTTGTTTTAAAGGCTGTGACTTCGTGGGGGGCGTTTATCTCCATATGTTTATAAAGAAAACGAAGGCTTATTATTTATGTTATGTTAGAATGTTGTTATAGTTTGACTCGCTCGGGGCACCATATATAGGTATAACATCGTGTAAATATAAGATCATCTAATCAAATTTAATCACTCGAAAGGCCCGTTAAGTGTAGATAAAATATTTTTCCTTAACGAAAAACGTTGTAACGACAGTTTTAGCGTTAAATGATTTCGAATGATATGGTTCCCCTAGTCGTTTGGGTACTGCTTTTCTCATTTAAGGGCACTGATGCTGAGATCGATATATGCCTTCCTTTTAATTCAATATCTGAATCTGACAGGAGCATATTTTTAAAAAATTTTTCTTCTCAAGTGCCGAAACTTATCGAAGAAATTCAACTAAAAGCTGGATGGTCAGTCTGCGACGAAAAAAGCGGCGGAATATGTACAACCGTCGACTATTTTGATATTAATTTCTCCCATCCTGCGTTGACGCAAGTATCTCCACAGATATTAGCCAGTAATTATGACATTCTAATACATTGATTTTCCGTGTGGCATATATATACGACCGGGTGTCCAATTTTCGATGGTTTTACGGGGTATCTCGCTTATTAGTAAAGATGCGGTGGTTTTCGTGACACAATTTTTTCGAGAAACAAAATATGCCGGAAACAAGATTTTTATAACCTCTTTTGATTTTTCAGATACATGATGTTTTTGGAAGCTTTGCATTTTGGGACACCCTTGGTATCTCAGTTATTATGTATCTTATTAGAAAAGTTAAAAGTGGGTTTGTCGCCGATTTTTAAGCAGAGTTCAGCGGCATTTTTTTTTAACGATAACGATTGATGAAGAGCATCTCAAAAATATAAAAAACTCCATCGTTGTTTTTAATATTAAGTCTTATATTTAAGTTGGATGATTTTGTAAACGCCGACCGCCGACAAAGAAAACAAGGAGATTGATGAAATTAATGTATTGGCTTCAATCCGAATAAATCCAAGTAGTTATTGCTGGAAGATAAGAGATTCTGTCGGAATTATTAAATCACCTGGTGATACACAGCGCCAAATAGAGTTTTATAATTGGAATTTACCTACATAAAGTATATCCTGAAAATAATTTTGAAACAGTAACATTTCCACGAGGACAAGGACTTATTATTTTAAATGCAATAAGATTCATAAGAACCATGTTTGAAACATATTTAAGACATAATGGAGATCAATATAAGCACACGCTAGAAGCAAGGAGTGTGCACAATGTGTACAAAAATGTTTGTAGAATATCAGAAAGTAGAAATTGTTGAAGCAGTCTTTGCCGACGATGTTGTGCTAATGGCAACAAGTGAAAATAGTCTATATATGACATGACTAGTACACCTGGGGGAGAAATGAAACTTTTGTGCGTAATTTGTAATTTATTTTGCTATTTTTAAACCTGTTAGTTTTTTTTTTTTCAACTTAAACAATTTAGCGACATATGCAGGCCACGCCATCTCACTCCCCACCACTAGAGTGTTCTCGAGCACAGCACCGGCTACCTGCTCAGTCCGTGCTATGCCGTCAAGATACAAATACATTGACAAGTCAGACAGCGAGATTTTACTAGTTAGTTGGTAAAATCATTAATCATCGATATATCGATCAAGGTAAGCCGCAATTTGAAAATTTTGTTAAAGTATTTTACAACTATTATTTTCTATTTCCCTTCAGATGGCAGCAAATAGAAAAATAACATACCAAGACGAATTCCTTAATTACGGTTTTACACAAACAGAAGACAATGTTACAATGAAACCACAGTGTGGTGAATGTATGGAGGTACTGACTTCAGAATCTTTCAAAAAAAAGTCAATTAAAACATTTAGATAATTTGCATTTACACCTGTCTTCCAAACCGCGAGAATACTTTGCAAATTTAGAAATATCTGTTAAAATTCAAAGATTGAATAGCAACTTGTTTGGTACATTTGAACAGCGTTCAGTATCAAGGGCTAGCTTTGAAGTAGCCTGCCTGATCGATTGCTCGAAATAAGAAACCATACACTATTGGTGAAGATTTGGTTAAACCAGCTGCTGTAAAAATGGTAGAGATTATGTGTGGTCAAAAAGAAGCGAGAAACTGAATTCAGTGCCCTTGTCTGCGAGAATTGTTTAATTGTTTTTCGGCTTTCGTAAAAAAATAACCCAAATATTGAAGTAACTCCACTTTATGATCCATCGTTAGGCCCTTACGGTCAAATATTTAGAACCTATACTAGAAGCCGTCATGCATGATGTCATGAAGATTGTAAATTTTATCAAGATACATGCACTAAACACGCGGCTATTTCGTGAATTATGTCAGGACAGTGAAGCTGAATATACGGACCTACTTTATTATTCAGAAGTATGAAACTAACTAACCAAAATAAGGTTGATCAAAAAAATATTCTCGCAGATGAGTTTAAAAACTTTTCCAGGGTGGCATATCTCGCATATTTAGTGGAGATTTTTGAGAGTATAAATATATTAAAGAAAAAATTGCAAGGAAAGAATATTAATATCAGCGTTTGGATTAAAGCTGCAATATTGGAGACAGAAAGTAGAACAGAACAAGATAGCTTTTTTTTTTCAAAATTGCACATGAAGAGGCGGTTAAAAAATTGTTGCCTTTTGGAACAACATATTTGTGCGAACAAGGCTTTTCAACTCTAATGAACATAAAAACGAAGAACAGAAATCGATTAAATGCCGAAGACTGTATTCAAATCGCTCTTACATCAAAAAGTCCCGATTATGAAGCAATTGTATCGAACATGAAACAACATTATTTCCCCAAGGAAGAATGTTTTCAATTATTCTTTTTTTTTCTAAATTGTTTCAATTCTAACTTTTGTTTATTCCACCGTTATTATTATTATTATTATTATTATTATTATTATTATTTGTTACAGTATCCCAAATTGTCAACCCTCAATTGTACTTCAATGGGTTTCAATTTCTGATATACAGTTGAGGAAAAATATTCGCCCCCACAGAAAATATAAGTAAATGATAATTTATTGTTATTTTGTAATTCCTATGATATTCTTGTATTATTAGACGAAAAAGCTAGTTTAAATTTAAATGATTTTTTTCGGTATTTTTTTTTGGATAATGATTAAAAAAGTTCCCCTGGTATAGACATATTGCAAGTAGAAAAATTTACGTACCTAGAAGTACAAATGGAAAATACGGAAAGTCAAGAAATTGAGATTAATGAAAGAATAGATAAAACAATAAGTTTATTGTATGCAATGGATCAAAAATTTATGTATTAGCAAGTAAGAAATATGACAAACAAAAATTGAAGTCTCTAAGACCATATATGGACCAGTGTTAATACCTGGGTGTGACTCATGGGTACTGTCAAAAAGACAAAAAATTAAAACGCAGGCAACTGAAATGAAGGACCTGAGGAGAGTGAAAGGTGTAACAAGAAGAGACAGAATCAGAAATAAAAAGCAAAATGCAAAGCTTCCAAAAACATCCCGTACCTCGTACCTACAGCGACATAAACCATCGAAAAATGGATCCTGTTCTGCGTGTCCCACTAAAAATGGCTGTATTTCGGGAATTATTAGCCGTATGGATTGCGGAAAAATTATCACCAAAGAGACCAGAGAAAAGTGGTGTGGGAAAGTTATATCTGTTTGTATTTAAATGTCTATGTCTCCGGCCTGGATAATCGCAATCAAACGAGCTGGGCCTCGTTTAAAAGAGCGTTCCTTACTCTATATTCTACCGCATTAAAAATAATAATATGCATTTGACAGTAGACGCTGGGGCGAAGTATGAAAAATAATGAATATAATAACAATATGAGAAAAATGTTGTACAACGCAAAATTCATCCAAAATTTTAGAATGCCGGGAATTGTTTGGCGGATAGATAAGTAGTACCAAAGTGCCACAAGCCAACGGCGCAATCAGGATGCGTTATTTTTTTTTTTTAATTTCAGTTTATTCGGCAACTTCAAGAAAATGTCACTGCAGGTGTCCGACACTTCACTAAAATATTTTCATACATTTGGATCGGACTTCCAGCTGGTCAACATAACGTTCGGCAACATTGCGATAAACGGTACCTACAATTGGTCGGGATTCGTCGGGGCCAACGAGTTGTTCGATATTTACGGCAGCGGTCCTTTCTGGTAAGGGCTCTGAATATCACATGGTGTCTACCACTGCTTCTAACTCTGTAATCAAATTTTAAACGACGGGATCTTTCGTTCCTTGAATTTCTGTTTCTCTTGCGCTGTACCTACGTCTAAAATGTTCAAGAAGGGACCTATTGCACAACAGATTCTGCCAATAGTCAACTGCTGCTCCACGCCAGCAATACTGAAAATGGATCATTCTCGTTCTTTCCCCACATTTAATAGTTCGACGTGCGCATATGTCAAATCTTATATTTTCAATTAGAACACAAAAACAAAGAAACAGCAAGCTAGTTTATGTATATACAAACTATAAGTCCAAACTTTTTGGAATTGACGTATGTACTTTTAATATTTAAACATTTTGGCACAAATCATAATATTGCAGTTTGACGTTGTGGTGGCGTTGCATTTCACTACTATGGATAGATAGATGTTAGTAATAATACATACCGAGCTTTTACACGTCATAAAATATAAAGTTAAATGACAATAAAATATAAAACGAAGTTTTCTAAAAAAATTAAAAGTTTAAAAGTAGGACACATAATGTATTCTAGGAAAACTGACAAATCCCAAAGCAGGACAACTTAACAAAAAATTAAAAAGCGGTACAATTAGCACTATACACCCACTTAAACACGCAACATCGCCAAAGTCATTGCTTAAGTACTCAGAAATAGATAGTAATATAATATATAAAATATTTTTTTACAAATATGTGGATAATAAAATTGCGTACTTACCGATTCATTTTCATTTTCGACATTTGTTTGACTTTTTCGTAAAAGTTATTGATCCCTTGTTAAGTGTAATAAATTAAAATACTATACGCGGTTCATGAAGTCTTAATTTTTTTAACACCAGTTCTCTGGCTGCATCCCGATTAAACTCCCGTAACGTTGATCGTAATACTGTAAACTTGTGATTTAACATTAATTGGAGAGAGTTATAAATAATTAATGAACTATAAAACTGACCGGTCTTAGTCGTATCCCATAGGCGTGGTATTGTACATATGATGATTGTCAAGGGCCTCGAGAGTGACAGATGGTGGAAGGAAAGAAAATTCTTATTCTTAATGTGTTCAAAGCTCTTTGCCACCAAAACCTAGCCTTGGGAATTGCAAAAACAGGTGAAATATGTCGAATATGACAGTCAACAATATACCGATTTGCGCACGAGGATAAACGCGGTCCAATCAGGTCACCAAAAAGAAGCACATAAAGAAAACAAACTGTATTAAATGAGGGTGAAAAGGCTGACATTAAAAGAATAACACACTTGTTTTACACAAAAAAAGAAATAACTAGCTTGGACAAAATAATGTTTAAAATGAAAAAGGATGATTTCATCCCACCCATGGGCAAGAAATAACTAAAAACAAAAAATAAATACTTTTATTATTCTAAAAACTACCCGTGGTAACGCCGCTGTCGCATTACTTTTATTCACCAAACTCGTCTTTATATTATATGCAAATTAGCGTAATGCTAGTTTAGGAACAATTAGAGGTGTGTAGGTCTTAAAACCGGAGATGCGGAATTTTTTAAAACTGTTGGAATCTATTTAAACTTTGTGATATAACATTTCGCCATGTTTATTGATCCCTGTCTTTGCAAATTTACATTTTATTACTACTTCGCTATCATGCAAAAAATAATCTGCTGAATCCAAAAATGCAAAACTATATAGTGAATGTGAAATTTAAAATTCAAAAAGTACCGTCGTTTCCGCTTAAAAATTGCACGTTAGCCCTATATTAAATCACCTAAATTTTACCAGGCGTTCACGACAGAAGAAAGAACGTGAAAGCGAACATAATCATGAAACCGAACATCAAATAAATCTTATTCGATCAAACTGCATGTAAACAATTCTAATACCAAAAAAAATCCAAGAATCCATAGAAATCTCAAAACAATCAATCTTAACCGCGACTCAGAATTTTACCTTTCACCAATATGGGAATCAGCCATCCGACGCAATGTTCATGTCTTTTAGCTCCGCCTTTGTCAAACAGTATACAATCAACAAAGTAGTACAAAGTAGAATGCAAAACCACGTTCAATTAAGCTCTGAACAGAATGGCGCTAGGAGAAACATCAGTTAGTTCGATACATCAACAACCGACCAAAAGATTTGTAAATAGAATTACAGTAGTCTGTAGAAGTTTTCCTAACAAATCTTAAATAGAAGTTAATAATAACGGTTAAAGGGAAAACAAACATATTTGCACAATCTTTTAATGAAAATGTTGCGATACCATCGAGATCAGTGGTAAATTTTTATTCCCTGAAATATTTTAACAGCGTCATGGATGAATTTTTGATCCTTTGATGTTTTAATCTGTTTTACCAGCAATGTAATTGGCGAAGTTCCATCTCCTTGTGTTATTGTGCATCTAATCTGGAATGTTCTTTAGGGCGAATCCGGTCAACTTTTCAGTTGGTGTTAACATGGACCTCAATTTTACTAGTCCCGAACATTGTTTAGCAATCGAAATCAGGGTATACCTTCCCAAATTTAATGTAAGTATAACCACTTCCTAGATCGCCTTTGCTAAACTATCCTTTTTTGAAGAGTAATTTTTCTGAACTTATGAATGGAGATGATGAATTGTGTCCGTTACTAAATGGGGCTATATCAGATATCGGACCGGATGCGGTTCGTATCATCTGGGACGAATATGTGAATTCGATAGATGGACCTCTTCCGCAGGCGATAGATAAGATACTGGAGTGGGACCGTAAGACTTCACTTCTGACTACTCTTATAAACATACTGGAGGTAAATAAGGGACTCGGATTAGACGAAGAGTTAATTTTTACACCTCCAAATTAATTCGTGTAAATTAAATAAAGTATCAAGTGTTGTTAGGGATTATTTTTTATTTATTCTAGATGATATATAAACTATTATTCCGTCCAGTTCGGTTCAATTTCCGCAAACATTTTTTTTTGATTTGCAAACTGTAAATCCCGTAATAAAAAATAGATGATAGTTTTTTTTAGAAAACATCATGTTTCGTTAACACTATAACTTTTTAAAACTAACTAGCAAACAAAACAAAACAAAATCCTAATCATTAAGTCTAGGTAATTTATTAAGGAGAGTAAATTCTAGCTAATGTAATTATAAACCAATAGTTAGGTAAGTAGGTAAAAGAATATTAGATATGTATATGCAGTGTGTCCCAGATTCGCTTCTCTATATAGGGATCTCCGCTCCGGTTATACCAACAGCAAAGGTGAAATGGAAAACGACCGACTTCAAATTTCCGGCCGGTCAATTGGTTTGGGAAATATCCGCGAAAAAACGAAAATGGCAGATTTTGTTTTTCGTCAGTAAATCCAAAACGGTTAAATTGACAGCTGTCAAAATGTTATCCAGACGCCTTTTTAAGTCAGATGGCGCGTATGCATGTGTCAATCATCTTTTGCTATCTCGCAACCCGAACTAACTTTTATTTTTTTTATATTGGATTTTTAGATTTTTGGAACGAGTGTAAAGATGTCTCACAAATGCACAAACAATTTTATCACACTTCGTAAAGTTAGGTCCTAATTATTTTATAAGTAGGTCATGATTTATTTAAGATTAACATTAATAAGTAACACATTGAATTTTCAATAGAATATGAAAGTAAAGAACGATCCCTCAACAAGTCAACATGTTTTACCTAGTATGAGTTTTTTAAAAAGAACAAGTCAGAAAAGTCTTCTTTAACTTAATTAAAACTTGAACAACCTACCACCGTCGTCCGATATAGATTGAAAAAGAAAATCGTAACAGAAACAATTTACAAGTAGTGGAATGTAAAACTTAATTATTTTAGCATCCGATAATTTTCAGATTTGCAAAATGACGTCCATTTGCATTTTTGGCAATTGGTGACTCTTTGTCTTAGAATTTCTAAAATCTCGGCAGTATTAAATTCATAGACCTAAGTTTTTGTGTGATCATTTAATGAAATAATTCTTTCGTCAAATTGCAAAACTCATCTCTGGTTAGAGTGGATCGTAAAACCGCAAAAGAAGAAGAATGGCACTATAAGTCGATTTCGTGATAATTGACGGAAGGTACTCAATTAAAAAAAAGTAAGTTAAATTACCAATGATACCCCACCTAACCCTAAGACAAAGAGTCACCAATTGCCAAAAATGTATCAATGCATTTTGCAAATCTGCAAATTAGTAGGTAACCAAAACTAACATAATAAAAATTTACATTACACTACTATTTCATTTTGTATCGAACTTGTAGGTTGTTCAAGTGTTAATTAAAATAACGATGAGTTTTCTGACTCTTTCTTTTTTAAAAACACACAAGTATGTAATTTATCCAAAATATCTGACTTCTTGAGACGTCGTTCGTTACGTTCATGTTCTGTTGAAAATTCCATATATTTACTAGACATATAGAGACCCCGCCTATGTTGACCGTACAGGAACTCATGAAGCAACTATGTAAAAAAAAATTGAGAAGGTCCATTCAACGTGCGAATGCGCGAGATTGACAATTTCATTTTTTACGAATGGCAGTTCTAAGTACAAATTTTGACGTTGGACCTATAAAACTTACGGCGTTCAACAAGAAACATGGTCGCTGACACATCGTCAATGCGTGGATATGACATTTTTACGGCAGTATTTTTTCAGAATATGTCGAAATCTTATTAAATTTTTAGGCAAAAATGATTTAAGGCGTGGAAAAGCAGTGGAGAATTGCAGCACCCACGTCGGAATCAGTATAATTCTGTATTTAATTTGGCATTTTTGTTTTTTTTAGCCATGTAGATGCGCTGAATTTTTCTACATGTATTTTTTCATGTAAGTTTTTTTTTTCGATTTTTTTTTGCTTGTAAATTGGCGCAAAGTGTTAGTTTTCATACACTCATGGCGTTAATCTCTATTCAACATGTAAAGAAAGTCGAAATTGCGACAGACGGCTGTTAAAAGTCTAAATATAACTTTGGATGCTAGATATCTAAGTGGAAATAGTATATTATGCAACAAGTGCGGTAAACGGCATTTGACTGAGGAGTTTATTTGACACGAGCGAAGCGGCTGTTTAATAAACGAGTGAGTTAAAAAGTTTACCGAACGTGTTGCATACTATACTTTTTCTACGACCGTTAGTTTTTGGGTATATTTTCGCAAAACACGAATACATTCACTAACATGACTGTCAGAATTGACAAACGTCAAAATTCAACTCGTGGGAAATATCTCCGAAAACATCCGATTGCTCCCAAACCCGTGCGGTAAAATCCTGGAAATGTCCGAAGTGGCTCGGATTCGTGGGAAACGAAACTGAGGTAATAAAGCGACGCTTCCCGCGCGCTAGATCGGTGCGTAATTAGGAATTTTACAGACGGGAGTAGAAAAATATATTTAAGAAGCAACTCCGCGAAGCAAACGGAATGAAAGTGCCAATGGACAATTTGTTGTAGGTATTGGAAAACATAATCAAGAAAATTAAAGACTATTTAAAACAAGTTTGTTGTGGAGAATAAATAAATTAATATAATTAGTGTATTTTATTTAGCACTTCAAAGAGACATCTTCGTTTCTAGTACCACAAGTGAGTTAAACGGTATTTGACTCACGAGTTTATTTGACACGAGCGGAGCGAGTTTTTAATAAACGAGTGAGTTAAAAAGTTTACTGAACGTGTTGCATACTATTACGTTTTCTACGACTGGTAGTTTTTGGGAACATTTTTGTAAAACACGAAGAGATGGTAGCAAAAGATCGAATGTTCAAATGAGTCGTGACATATACGTGATCGAGTGACAGAATGTTTAGGTTAGAACCAGCGATTTTTATAGGGATATCAAGTTTGAAACTTATTTAAAATGATTTATCTTACTAAGTTAACATTTTATTACTTTTCTTAAACAGGAATTCAGTTAATTGTGGGTAGTACATAACTCCTTAACAAATAGTTTTTCACGTCGACTTTATATATTATTCATGCAGAAGGTGTAACGGAACGCGGTAAAATTGATTTAATATTTTATAGTAGCTGACAAAAAAGGCATTTTGCATGTTTAGTCCTGAAACGTCGTATTTTATAACACTGTTTAATTTATAGGATTAAGATGATTTTAGAAATTGTAACTTTGATGCAATGAATTGTTATCTGTCTTGTACATCTTGGGAGGCTGCACTTGACCCGCGGGATGTTAACAGTTGTGTTGATTATTTTTATAGTATTTTGTATGGTGCGATTGAGATGTTTATTCCTATTAAGCGATTTAAGTCTTCAAATTTCCATGCATGGTTTAATCGTGAACTCCAGAACTTAATTGTTATGAAAAAAACTGCGCATACAAAATACAAGCAAACTAACAACGCTGATGATTATTTTTATTTCTGTGGGTTAAGGGATCAGTGTAAGGCACTGCGTAGTGAGTGCTACAGTGCATATATAATGCGAATTAATCAGGATGTCACGTATGACCCAAAATCTTTTTGGAAACATGTAAATAGTTTGCGAAGGTCATGTGCATATCCCAGTAACATGTATTTGGGTGACGAGGTTGCCGACTGTGGTCAGGATATTGTTGGCTTGTTTGCACAGCACTTTGCTTCTACTTATGAAGTGTGGGGGTGTGATTCCTAATTATAGTTTTGACTATAGTTTAGACTTTAACTCCATGAGTGTTTCACTTACTGATGTGTTTGAGAGTATTATGAACTTACAGACTGGATTTTCGCATGGCCCGGACGGGATTCCATCAGTCTTGATTAAGAAATGTGTTTGTACTTTGAGTAGGCTACTACAGCATATTTTTAACCTGTCCTTGTCTCCAGGTATTTTTCCCGACTTTTGGAAGATTAGCTATTTGGTACCGATTCACAAGAGTGGTGATAAAAACGATATCGCTAATTATAGAGGCGTTTGCATACAGTCTGTGGTTCCAAAACTGCTTGATAGGCTATTTTGTGAGACTTTCGTGGCATTGCAGGGGAATTCTGGCAGATCAACAGCATGGATTTGTACAGGGTAGATCTACCGTAACAAATTTACTCACCTACCAACAATTTTTGAACGCCATTGAGGAGTTTGGTCCGGTGGATTGTGTTTACACGGATTTCTCGAAGGCGTTTGACCGGGTGGGTCATGTGCTTCTTGTCTCTAAGCTTAGAACTATGGGCCTGGGGGCTGGGTTGGTGCAATGGATTAATTGTTTTCTGTCTGGTCGTACTCAGTTGGTTCGTATTAATAATTATGTCTCAGGTAAAATTGATATTTTTTCGGCAATCCCCCAAAGTTCTCACACTGGACCCATCCTTTTTAACTTGTTTATAATTGATATTGTTAATGGAGTTTCGGAATCGCAGTGTCTTTTGTTTGCGAATGATTTGAAGATATTCAGGAGGGTTGGATCTCGCAAGGATGCTCTGCTGCTTCAGAGAGACGTTGATAGTGTTTGCATGTGGTCTAAGATTAATAGCCTCGCGTTCAATATCAAGAAATGCTGTAGTATTAGCTTCAGTCGTTCGTTGAGTATGGTTCACAACCAGTATAGCATTGATGGAATCGTAATCGATTTTAAACTAAATTTTTTGACACATTTTGCTGAAGTAGTAAACAGATCAATTCGAGTCCTTGGGTTTGTTGTATGCAATAATGGCCAACTTACTCCACATTGCTTTAAACTCCTTTACGTCTCTTTGGTTAGCTCTAGACTAGAGTATGCATCTGTGGTATGGTCTCCATATTATGCCTGCCATATAGATAACATCGAAGCCGTTCAGAAAGCATTTTTAAGATCTTTGGCCTCAAAGGCGCATATTAATATCTATAATGGGTACCAGATCAACTACAGTGTTATAGCTAAAGCTTTCAATATTGATACTCTTCAAGCCAGAATATTTCAGAGTGATTTAGTTTTTCTCTTTAAGATTCTGAATGGTTGGTATTAATGTCCAGCTCTTTTACATAGAATACAATTTAACGCATATTACAGAAGCTGTGATAACTCAATGTTCCGCATACCTTACCATCGCGCAAATTATGGAGTTTATTCACCCCTCACTAGAATGCTGGAAGCGTGCAACTGTTTAAAGCTTGATCCTTTTGTGGGCAGTCTCCGCTCATTTCATTCTGATGTGCTGCGTTCGAATGCTGCCAGTTAATTCTGTTTATTGTTACTGTTACATTTTGTTATAGTTTCTAGTTGTTATTCTGTTATACTGTTTATATTGTTATACTGTCTTTCTCTCTTTGCCTTAATATGAATGTAAAATTTTGTAAAATGGTTAAACCGTAAATATATAAAATAAAATAAAATAAAATAAATAAAAATATACGTATATTCCAGTTATTGCAAAAAGATGTCTTAGAAGCACAGAAACAAAATATCAAGCATCAGGAAAAGTTGTTGAAAAGTGTGTTCATCTTAAGAAAGGGACAACATTTGAAGGATCAAATACGAGACAGGACAGGAGTTGCAAGCATGTGTAACAAAGGAGACCAAAAGAATATAGGCAATAGACTTGGGACAAGGTAAAGAAGTTATTAGTAATAAAAATATTTGTAGAAATGTGTAGTACATTACACTGTATGACTGAAACTAATAAGTATTAATAAATTTCAATTATGTTAACATAATTTTAGGAATGCAGAAGGTGTCTTACTTCCTTCAACTCAGTATGTACCTCCTGCCGATTGCCTCCACCTCTACGCAGAGATAGAGGCAATCGAATGTACCTGTAGAACTGAAAGACGACTAGAGTTCTGGGAGCAAACAAGCGACCTACATATTAGTTTGGTTATACAGTTTGGCAGAAAAGCTTGGCATGAGTTATTTTGGTGTCAAGGTCCTGTATGAAAGGATATTAACCAATTTGTTGGACCCTTCATCAAATATGGGCATAAATTTTGATTTTTTTCTGGGATTAGCAAGTATTTTATATTTTTTCGTAAGGTAACCTCTACCTTTGTATAAGTTAATAGGAACCACCAATAAATATTAAATAACAATATGCATATATCAAAGTGGCAATTTTTGAAGTCTTACATAAATATATTTGACGTTTACTAAAAAAAATACTGGCAACTCCTAATAAGGTGTATAAAGGTAGAAGTTGCCTTTGTTGTAAAAATAAAAAAATATTAGTATAGGATTTTACCTGGACAAGGCACTGTGGATTGAATGTCAAATACAAGGAAATGTGGATTTTTGTATCACCATAAGTACTTTTTTATATGATTTTGATGTGGCTATAGGAAATGCCCCATCTTATTCTCACTCGCAACTGGCTAGAACAAATTGCACAGTGAGTTCAGTCAGCTCATAATCAGTTTTATTCCCATCATCAGCTGTAAACCCCACCTATTTTGCTAAAAAATAAATTTTGTTGTGGACATTGTCAGTCATAATTTTTTTTATAAAATTTGATTTGATAGACGTCAACTTTTACCTTAGCCGGTGGCTGTAATAAATAGGGGGCGATAATGACAACAAAATATTCAAAAGATACTCACGGGTTAATAAAAAGTATTCTTTTGAATGCGGGTTGCAGCACCCTTCAATAAAATTTTAACCTATATTTTTTTGGAAACAATAATTGACCGGATTCATAGCAATTCATGTATCCTGTGTGGATTTAGCAACCGATGTACGTTCTGCATCTTTAAATTAAGCAGCGTTTTCCTAATTCGCATTCGGATTATACCTATCTACTATTTACTGTCAAATATAGACAACTGTATTATATTGGTTGGTTACTGTCAAATTGCAAAGTCTGCCATTTGACCTTCTGCTACATCGAGATCCCTCGCGAGGCGAGACACACCGAGACTTTCCGAAACGGGACGGAACGTCGTTCAGGATTTTCGATCATTTGAACATTTTATCATTTGTGGTGTTCCCTTAGAGACCACCCCCCGCCCGAACCCGAATGCCGTTCGGGATATTCGATCATTTGCTACCATCTCGTTTGAACATTCCATCATTTGTGGTGTTCCCAAAATTTATACCCGAACAAGACACACGATCGGCCTGGGCTTGCCTCGTTCGCATTAGTGCTCATGTGAATATGCGCCTTTATGGGACTAAAAGTCAATATTCCTCGACTAATGTCAGCATAGGGCGGCTGACCTGAGTGAAGAAGCCTATTTTAAAAGCAAAGAAGAAGAACAATAAATATAAACTGTCAGTGGTTGGATTTTCGCCAATCAAAATTTCCCATTTCAAACGTCTAGTGCAACGGAAAACACGCCAATTGTTTGCCGCAGAAGAAACGTAAAAAAATTACGATTTTTCCCCACAGTGTTAAAAGTATAAATTTGGGTTCAATTGCAGAGCACAATGCTTTTCAAATTTTCGACATGCCACTCGCTTACATGAAGTTGATCATTTTATAGGCCGGAGGGTCATAATTTTTCTGCTTTGGAATTTAAAATATGTTTTTATAAGTCGAGAGTTCTGTTATATGTACTATGAGGTAATATGGATGAAATTTCAACACATTTTAGCGGCTTGGATAAGATGGAAAAGTTAATGGATGAAACGGACGTTTTGGCAGAGCATACTCACATTTCGCGGAACGGTCTTTCATATCAACGTAAAAATACCTGGCAACTTATTCACCACACTTTAATTATCCTTTTTTAAGGGAGGCAGAGGCTAAAAGCATACATGAGTCATAATGAGTTGCAGCAGATTTGTTATTTGGTTGATTCCCATGCTTCTACACTGCGGGATAAAGCCGCCATACGTTATCAGCGTACGCTGATAAAAGACGAACACCCGGAACCAGCAAGACTCAAATTTTTGAAGAATGTAATTGTCACTAAATGCCCACCAACAGAAATTGTTGATTGTGTGGGAGACATGTTGCGACAAGTGCAGGAACTACCCAAAGGTGAAGATCAGGTAATGTGCATTTTATAGGAATTCAATCTAAGAAATTTACAGAGTGGACAATAGTTCAATTGACTTCATCGAATATCACTGCTGCTGAAGTGAATAATAATGATCCATCAAAATATGTTATGAATCCCTTGTGCATTTCAGTTTTTAATTGTGGTCAAACAACTGTTGATCCATTTTTAATCACTGTGCCGGAACCTAGAGACCCTGTCAGAGGGAACATAGTGAATTTGGTTGAGCAGTTGATGTCAATTGT
Source organism: Cylas formicarius (assembly GCF_029955315.1). Lineage (NCBI taxonomy): Eukaryota > Metazoa > Arthropoda > Insecta > Coleoptera > Brentidae > Cylas > Cylas formicarius. The sequence continues at coordinate 25,088,490 of NW_026844214.1, forward strand.
TGAAGAAAATAGGAAAATCCTAACAAGTACTATGGGGCTTAATCGTTTTTCCACTTACGAAAAAAAAATTGCTTATTATCAACAGAGAAAAAGTATTGAAAATGATTTAAAGGTTCGAGTCTGATCTTAAAACAATGAAATTCATGGAACTGGTTTTTTGTAGATGCTGATTAAAGATATGGAAATTTTATGGTTACAGCATTGGCGTTGCCTTCTAATTGGAAAATCGGTTGACATGATGGTGGACATTAATCTAAAACAAGAGATTGATGAATTTTTGAATAAAAAGTAAGTAAACAAATATTTTGTATTTTAACTTTTTCACTTTTTAATATTGATATTTGATTGTGAATTTTAAAGAATGAATCAGGTGCAATGGTCATCTAAATCTAAGGCCATATTTTATTATGCTACTAAGGCCTCACCCCATCTAACACTTTTGGACCTGAAAAACATAGTTGATTATTGTTGCGAGTCAGCAGTAGATAAACATTCAACTCAAGAGCTAATAAGGTTCTTTAAGCATTTAGGTAATAAGTACCATTTAGCAGACACCACCAATATCCAGCATCCTGTCATATTAGTTGTAGATGAGGTAATAATGATTTTTATTGGTTTTTCAAAAATGTTATTCCCCAACAAAGATTTTAGATATTTTTCCATGGGAAATGATGGATGTCATTCAAGATAACCCAGTGTGTCGGATGCCCTCACTTCACTTCATCTATTTTATTTACAAAACCTACGAGAGTGAAATCGAGGATGGACACAAGGTCGGTCATTATAACGAGGACTTTAGGTAGCAATTTTAAATATTTAAAAATTTAAACAAATTTTAAGCAACAAAAATTACATTTCTTCATTCAATTATTAAAAAAAAGTAAGAAATACAATTTATTAGGAGTATAAACACAAAATGGAGAAAATTTATAATTTGTGCTACTTAATTTAACATCGCATCTAGGTCACCACTAATGAGAAAATCTTACTGCTAAAGTAATTCCTAAATTTTTATGTAAATGAAATGAAATTGTTAAAGAAGAAATACATTTTTAAAAAATCTTGAAAATTAGTATAAGGAAAAGCATAGTCATTGAATAATTAACTTTGAGCATAAGGCCATCAAATAATACACAGGGTGTCAAATTTAAAAAAGCAAATAATGGAATCATCAAATTTTGAAATAAATGAAATTATTTATTGTTCCTAATTTTAAGATTCTTTAGTCGTTTCATAGTAGTTTCACTTTCATTTTATTAAAAAAAAAGTAATATTTTGGTAGAACTGTAATTTTGTTTTAACAATTTTAACTCCTCGACACTTTTCGAGATAAAATGGGGATTCGATAGTATCGCCTTTTCTTAGGAAATTGCAGCAAAATAGTTTAATTGGTTACTCCTGTGGACCATTCGAAGTACTTCATAATGTTTACATGTTACCTTGGAACGTTTGACCAGCATATTCTATCTGCATAAGCGACCATAAAACATTTTTCCTGACTCTGTTATCAGTTTTTGTGTGTGTGGCGTAAGAACAACATCTGACGATCAAAAGAGTCTCTTTGAATTGTAAAATCGTGAATAATATTAACTAAATTAATATGAAATAATAATATTTATAATAATAATATAATATTGAAAATAAGCAAGCTAATTGAAAATTTGAAGATTGATTCAAAGTGCTCAACAGATTTTCGCATAAAAATCAAACAATGTAAAATATTCTAATTTGTGTTTTTTTCGTGTTTTGAATGTTAAAAAACAAATAATCGCGTAACTTGTATTGTTTGTCTGTTGGCAATTTTCCCTCTATTATCTTTGGCAGATTGTGACACAATATAAGCGTGGTACCTTTGTTGTGAATCCTGATCGAGATTTGGAGAAAATGGAAATAAGAATCATGAATTTTTACAAATATTGGGTGCCTGATTGGAGGGGTACCTCTGATCGTCGACCCACTGGCGACGAGTTCTTGGAGCTAATTATGAATACCGACATTTTTGCGTAAGTAGTTAGTTAGTACCCCGTTGCGACTGCGTCAGTTACAAGCTACAATGAAAAATAGTCTGGCAAAAAATTTGTTAAAAGGGAAAAAGATAATTAGATTATTTAATAATAAAAAATCATAGGGGTCCTACAAAATTGAAAAATCTGGAAATATCAAAATAAACCTAAATTATGGAATTATGGAATTTAAAATGAATATTAAATATCATGGAATTTTGAAAATTTTGCCCAATTTCATGGAAAGTTGTTAAACTAGTATGGACAAAGTTAAAATGTATTTTATGTATTGATTAGATATTCATTATTGTAGTTATCAGGACAAATGTCTGATGTATTGTACTCAAAAGTTAACCGTTTCATATATATGTTCTACAAAGTTAGGTTAATTGAATCATTGTGGATAAATTCATAGTATAAAACACACTTAGGCTAAAGCCTAAAATCAGAAAGAAGTATACTTGGACAATGAATGAAAAAATGTTTGAACAATCACAAAATAATTTCATTAATTCTAGCGTCCACAAAAAAAAAGCATCAAATAAATAAATAAAATAAAAAAATAAATCCAAAAAACGCAATATTCCATTCATTCACGCAGATACCGATGAACCTTCTTTAAAACTTTGCTTCTAATTTAATATTGATAGCCTTCTGTCGGATTTTTCCTAAGGCAGTAACCTCAGATACATCTATGCCATGGTTGCCGCTCAGTCAATGACAGTATTCATAGAGTTCACAATTTTTTATGGCACTTCCATATCTTCATCGCTTTGGTCTATACCGGCAGCTGATGGAATGTCATCTTTTCAGTCTCACTCACAGGAGGTCTATATAAAAAGCTTGCTATTCACATAACCTTGCGTTTTGAAAAATTCGGCTGAATTTAATCTACCTATGCAAAATTGTTCAGCTCGACGACATTTAAACAGCTCTGTGCATGACAATTTGAGCACATCGTTGTGCAGGGCGAATCAACTTTCACACCGCTGCATCGTTTTTCGCGTCGCTTTTTATAGGATATGAACTAAAATTGAAGTCGGAGCTCGCGCTTGAATTGTAATCACTGGCAACAGAATTATATGATTTATTCTCCGGCCCCATTCAATTGTATGTCAGCGTTTTGTTTGTTAAATTAACTTATTATATCAGGCGGCCCACTGTGACTATGTGTGTGTAAAATTCAGTTTTTTTGGCAATTATCTTAGAATTCCCTATCTGGTGGCAAGGTAAGATCGCGTCACTCATAGCATTGGATAAGTCTTTTTCAAGTTATCGTTTCAGACATAGAGCAAAAAGTATTAGAAAAAAAGACTTGAATTTGTGTCAGCTCTAAAACAGTAAATGAAAATGAAGAACTTAAAAAATCTTAAAAGTTTCTTTTTATTGCCAGTGTTCTTAGGTGGATGTTAATTGCTCCTAATGTAGGGAGCGTTAATTGAAACAAATTTGAATTTGTTCAAGATACAATGGTCACGGCAACGGATCCCATATAATGTCTACAGAAAAAGTACAGCGCATGTTTGTCAACGCGGTAGTTTTGCTCTTTGGATGTGGCAGCAGCCAAATTTCCAGACTAGGTCCTCAAACGGAACCGTACGGGTCTTATCATATGTACTTAATAGCCCGATGGTAACGATAAAATCGAATTTTGGTTGGTGTAAGAATTATGCGTTCTAGTCCGTGTGTGGTCGGCATGCTGTGGGAAGTAACTGACCTGGATACTGACGTGCTGACGGCCGAATTTGTCAGTAGATGGATACCATCCACTGCCCCGGTGCACTGGAAATACGTGACGAACAAAAACGAATGGAAAAAGGCTCAAAAAAATGGTAATTTCTGATCTTATGACTCAGCGTTTTTTTTTGTTTGTTGTCAATATTTTTAGCCTCACAAAAAATAATTCGGCTAGGAAAATTAGAATTTAGATGGAGTTAACGTCATATAATATTGTTAGCAGGAATTTTACACCATTAATTTAATACACCGAAGTATAAAAAAAAAACTGATTAAGTTTATTTTGCGCAGTAATGCTACAAAGGTTTCCCGATTAATTTTTTGTAAGGACTTCGGTAATTCTTTAGGTCCGGATGTGCAAAAACTGATTAAGCAGTCTATTTTTGTCTGCTAACACAAGCGGTGCTCGATTAACATTTGATATAAGCTGCGGTGCCTTGTGTTTACAATTAAAATTACAGTTATTTTCCGGCAGTTGTTGGCCAAGTTTGTTCCAGAAAATGGCTAGTATTTCTGAATTTGTTGCTGAGAAACGGATTAGAAAAACTGCGTTTTCTAAAAATTAGAAAATTATTATTCTCAATGTATTCGGGACACTTCGTTAATAAAACTTAACATTCAAAGTGGCAAAAATAGTTGAAATATGATTGGAATGGGGCAGTCAACTTATGCACGTGCAGTTGAAAAGACTGTCGTCGTAAAAACATAAACGTAAACGTAAAAAAAGAATTAGTTACCTTGGAAAAAATAATGTACCAAATGAACAAGGTGATTTTATTCTTTATTCTATGGGTACGAAGTTGTGGGAAACTTTGAAGGAATTGAATTTTCGTTTCGACAAAAATCCAAACAGAAAAGATGGAGAAGGACGACAGTTGGACAGTTTCGAAAGGAAAACGGTAATATATTATTGAACGAAACTGGAATAAAATCATCCTTAGAATAACGTTAAAGATTAATAATTACTCTCATTGGTAGCAAAAATGTTTTTAGAGACTATTTACAGCAAATACTAGACCTTATTTTTCCTGGATTTGTTATAGTCAAGGATATTGCCAGCTACAATTCAAGAAAATCCGGAAAAAGACCCAGAAGAATGTGACATTATTCATTGGCTTACTTTAAGGAAATTTAGAAATATATGCTGAAAAATTAACTAGTGAATATTGTATATTTGAATTAACCTCTCTAAGCTCTAACCAGAGAACTGGTATGTCGATAACAATAGCGATAACAAGTTGGAAAGCACTGTGGAGCCAATATTATTTCTCCTTGGAAAATGATTCGAGGTGAACTGAAATACAGAAAACTAGCTTGCAATTTATTTTCCTGTTTCTTAACCTCTATAATATCTAGTAACATAGAGTTACGTTTGATGGTTACATTAATTGTCCTTATTATAGAAATCTTACTCCACATGTACAGTTTTCATATTTTTTTAGGTTGGTAAGAGTTTATGCGTTGTTGCGAGTTACGTCCTTCAATCTACTCTTGCATTTACCTTTTAAAAATCCATACCAGTATTAACCCAATTTCAGCAATTTTTTTGAGTTACGTTATTTAGTCTATGAGGTGTCAAAACAATGATCTGTTACCATTGTGTATTTGTATGTTACCAAAAGGACCTTTGCTGCGATAAGTTGAGAAGATTTTGTGTTTTTTTTTAATAATATTTTCGCCAGCAATGTTCAAAAATTATAGCAAGTGGTTGTTTTAGTTGATTTCCACAACGAGACTAAGGTAAACGGTGAAGGACTTCACAACCCCGAACTATTAAGGGCGCTCTGTCAATCCAAAAAGTGTTCGGACTATTTCATAACGAGAGCGGCTTGCGTGGTTAGAGGTATACCCATGAAAATCAAACAGGTGGCCAACTCTTCGCAGGAATAACGTTAATAGCAATATTTTATATGCATTTTGTGTTTGCTTGGGATTATATTACTTTATAATTTAGTGTTTTTTTTGAGGTAATTATACAGCTATATCTAGAATTTTTTCTTAGCGATGGTTGAGTGAAAAATGGATTTTTTAGTATATAATGTTTTAATATAAGTTGTAATATAATACGATTGTAATACTTGCAAAGTTCTGCATCTTAAATATGGTCAGAGGAGAAGGGAGATGCCTGTCTCTTTGAAATGCCTATCACAATGATTTAACTCAACATATTTGTAAGAAAAAAACTTCAAACCGCATATCGATACCTTCACCTTCAATCTGCGCATTTTGAAAATACTTATATTGACCGCTATCATATCAGTGGCTTTTTTGTTTAAAAAAAGGTATCTCAAAGAACAATGTTATGCAAATGGCAAAATGTCTCAAATAACAATTTGATGTTTCTTGGAAATCAGTTTGCATTGTGTTTCCACTACCTAATAAATCAATGAAAAAAAGTAGAAAAACATACGGCTAGATAGCCGTCCGAAGTTCGTCAGAAAAAGTGAAAAATTTAAATTTTATCTCGCTAATATTTCTAAATTTTTGCCTGCTATTTTAGGAGAAATATAATGATAACGGCTATAGTAAAGCTTGAGATAACCTTTGTTCAAATTTTCTATTTCAACAGAAATTAAAATTGAAATTTCGGAGAAGCATAAAAAAAACTATAAATGCAAAAGGACGGAACGTGGTTTTCCAAGAAGCCCTCGACCTGACTTGAAAGTCACGTCAAAATTTTTATTATTATTATATCTAAAATTATATCTTCCAATATCTTGCGGACCCTGAATAACAGACGAATGTCCTGGCACGAAAAGTGTAGCGGCTAAATCAAATTTTCACTTTTTTTGTTATTTGCGGATAATAACGTATCCAAAAAAAAATCAGCTTTTAGATTTTTCCCGGAAATACCTTATACATAATAAAAAAAATGCATGAAATAAAAGTTATAACGCCGGATCTTCAAGAATATCTCCGATGGGGTACAGCAATTTTAAAGTCAATCCAAAAGATTTTTTTTTAGATGTGCGAATTTTAATTCGATAGCTGCAAATTTTAGACAGTTATTACATTTCTTAAAATATCACAGAATATTCTGAACACTCACTCTTTTGCATACCTAATGAAATTTTATATAGAGCTTTTTGAAATATAGGCTTTAACTAGTGCTGAATCTTTTGGTAACTTAAAGCTGACATATTTGGCGGAGCGTGTGTAGCCGACTTAACAAGAATCTACTGGAACTTTACTGAACCTTTGGGTATTATTACTAAAAATAATAAATTGCAGTGGGTGAAATTTTATTTTTAGCTTTCCATATGTCGAGAAACGCCTCCTCACAGGCCCTAAAAGGAATGGATATTTATATTTCCTAAAAGATTTTTATTATTGCGGTGTGTGTATTGAGATGTGTGTCTATTATGCTCTGTTTTTTAATGTCAGGGAGTTATAAATCATTATTCGACTGTAAAACTTAGTAGTCATATTAGCCGTATTCTATTGGCATAGTATTGTATAATCTGTTCAAAGATATTGCTTTTGAATGGGATTAACCAAGGGTGGTCATTAACATACAATTCAACAAGATTATTACCTAAAGTTTCGGAATTTAAATTCAGGTGCAATTGTGGTTCGTAATAGAAAATAATTTTATACCTACCTGTGTTCAATATTCTTTGGTTTGGTGTACTACTTAGTTTAAGTTTATTAGTAATCATTCTTATTTCGTGTGTAAAACAGCGCGTGTTAAATCATGTGCGAATTATGCAGAATATGTGCGAGCCTAGTGTATCTCAGTAGATGCTCCCGCCCAAATGTAGAAAATACTATTCTATTGAGACTAAGGAAGATATAAACAATGTTTATTTGACTCTCATTGAACGTGGTGCCAGCAAGCAAGCGTCTTTAGAAGAGACGGCCACGTTGACGTAAATTCAAACATCAACTGTATGGAAAATTGTGAATAATCCCATTTCTCGAGTGTAGATGAAAGTGATCAAGATATAATACGGCGTAAAATTTACCAGTTATACGAGGAACAAAGCGTGCCTACATTAGATGTCTTAATTAGGATGCTTGAAAAAGATGAAACCGGTGTTAAATGTGGCAGAACTACCTTATGGAAGTGTATTCAACACGTGGGTTTTAGATTTTAAAAAATTGACAAAAGGCAAGTTCTAATGGAATCTTTTAGGATTAGGAAATTAGGATTTACATAGAACAACAAAGGCCAATTATTTACTTGGATGAAACCTGGTTCGACACTTATGATACCCCGGTGGAAAACTAACATTCCACTTAATAGCGTCATTGTAATGGACAATGAAAGTTATCACAGTAGACAGTTGACTAAAATCCCTTCCTCATGTGACACTAAAGCAAGAATCCAAAATTACATGTATAATAACGACTTTTATTTTCACGAAGATTATACCAAAAACAAATTAATTGAGGTTCTACAAAACTTGAACCTACAAAAGGAATACGTCTGTTTTAAGGCTTCCACCTTACCACTGTATATTTAATCCCATTGAACATGTATGGCACCAACTAAAGTCTCTCATTCGCCGTAACAATGTTTTTCGCCGTGTTAACTCCAATGTCCTCAAACTTATAGAACCCGAAGTTTTTAACATCCCTCCACAAAGTTGGGCAAATTCTGTTAAACACATAGAAAAAGCAGAACAATCGTATATCCATATTGCAAATAATTAGAACAGGCGATGAAAGCGATACTGATATATTATGTAAATAATTTTAAGTAATTTAAGTAGGTAATAAAAATAATTTGTAATTTTATTTTAGATGTAAACATAAATAAATAAATATTGTTTAGTATCTTTCCTAAGAAAACCCCAAATAATTAAATTCTAAGCAAAGTACGGACCTGTTCGGCCACATTTAATTCTTAGAACTTGCCCGGGTCTTGCCTTAATCCGTATCAGTTAGTCACTTTCTTATATCTATGATGTATTTTATTTATGACCCAAGCAGTTTTTAATATGAATACTTTGGAGGTTTTTACGCTCCATTTTTTGAGATAATATACAAGAGGCCTATAAAGCTGATATTTCATGCAATAACTTTTTGTTAGTGCCGCTACGTTAGTTTTTTTTGAAGATTATGGTAGATTGATTACTTCTCAGAAGTAAAGTTGTGCTATATTTCTTTAGATAGAATACACCATTTTCGAGGTATTTACATTGCGATATTTTTATTCAAGTAATCGCTGGTTCAAAAACACTTCTGTAAAAATAAGTAGACTCTAACATAACATGACATTCATCAAATTAAATAAAAATATTTTGCTGTTTACCACACACTCTCTGATTTAGATATCGATTTAAAAAAAAAACTCACTGGTCTCAAGGAATACACAACCAAACAAAATTTTTAATTTTTACACATGGTGGGGATGACAAAATCAATCAAAAATATAACTTTCCGTTCAGCAACAAAAAAAATCGAAATCTGCGAAAAATACATTTACTTGGGTATTTCATTTAACTCTTTAACATTTTTCAATAATATGGCTGAAAATACAATACTTAAGGTCGAACACAAGCAGCACGACTTGTCAAGGGTGTTATAATTAAATCTAACCAAGACCAAGACCAATTGGTCAGTGTTCTACACTCCAACTTCCCTAGTTGGAACCTCAGGAATTTAGACAATGTAGAACGCGTTCAAGAGAACTTTTTTAAAAACTTTTTTTGCTGCCCTTAAACGCCCGAAATAGTTTTGTTGGAATTTGGTATCTCGAAATTATCCTACACTGTTTTCAAACTGACGATTAACTGGTTGATTAAGATTCTATCCATGAAAAGACAAAGGTATTTTCAAATTTGTTTTAGTCGTCTGATCGTGGTTTTCAATAATTCTAGTAGTAGGTAAAACAGATGGAGGATCGTTTCCGTGGGGCAGAAATCAACGTACAATTTTCAACGTTTACAAGCGACTATCTAAAAAGAAACTAGAATATTTGTTATATATGTGATATATTTTGTCTATTACTTGGACCACATTTTTTATTATTTTAATTTAATTTAATTAATAAGACTATCGTGCAGGTATTTTTTGATCTGGTAGTTAAATTAACCTTTTTTCGCCAGTTCTTTTTCATCCAATATTGCTGTCTGTTTCTACTATCCCATTCACACAAAAACATGTTTACTTCGTATATCCTGACTGCTGACCTAGTAGAAGTTCCACAATTTTTAAGTCACCACAAATTATCGAACCATAGCCTTGTATTTGATTTTCTAAAAGCAGTAGTTCCAGATTTTCGTAGTTTATCTTTCATTGGCATAGAATGAACAACGGGTACAGAAGTTGTCTGTACCAAGTTTCTTTATTAGATCAGAAATATCGGTGCAATTAACAAGTGAATCACTTTGTTCAAAATAGCTTATAAATTCTGTCTCGCGCTTCCTGAAATATGAGATTTTAACGCTAGCATCGCAATCTTAAAAAGTATCGGAACGGTACCCATGAGGAAGTTATGGCAGGAAATAGCGAGTAGAATGTAATTAATCGCCTCTATATAATAAACTATGTGAAAAACTACAATGTAATCATATTCACTATCTCGAAAAACCACCGAATCTAAATTTTCATGTCGATATTTCAAAAACTTATCGAGTCGGAGACAAATTTCAAGAACCAATCAATAGCACTCTGTATCTCACTAATGAACGACATTATTTTTAGTGTCCTATTTTTTTCTCTATCTAAAATATTCGGTCGAAACCCCACTCGCAATAAAAATATCTCGAAACAAAAAATGCGTTTTTATCAATAAATTAATTAGAATACCTTGATACTGTAATTCCATATCAATTTAAAAAGTGAAATACGTTAAACCACCATTGCAGTTTATCTGAATTTTTTGCCATGATCTTTCATTACTAATTTTACTAATAAGCTAGATAAAGTCAGTCGTCGCCTACTATTATTGGTTCGGACCTACTTACACATTTCGTTTAAAAATAGGTAAGAAGCTTTTAAAACCCATAACGATCGGCTGTAATAAAATAAATAGCAACACAAATTGCTTTCATGCATTACATGTTTACATGGTGTATTGTGGAGTGCTTATTATTTCTAATCTTTTTGAAAATCTAAGCAGTATCCCAGCATTATATACATTTTAGTTTATTTAGCAAAAATCGCAAAACCCGAATTTTAATACCGCCAAATGCCCCGCCCTCTTTGTACTGCCCCGCTGGATACATCCTTAACAGCAAAATAAGTAGTATATTATTTCGTTTTGGGCCATTGAATTCAACGAACGTCGGAAAGATGTAAGCCGATTGTTAGTGTCGATCTCGGCGGCAGATACGCACGGATACTGTAAATATTGTTGTTTGTATTGTTTGAAACTCTATATTATACGGATGATAATGTTTTTCGGGTCATGTTTCTTCTTGACGTTCTTTTCAAGTCTGTTTCTCTATTGAATCGACCGGGGTACAAAATACTCCTACTTTGAAAACCCATCGTGCGTAGAGGTACCTAAATTACGAATTTCGTCGCCAAAAATTGTTTTCAAGTCATTTCAGATCACTGCATATTGGAATTTACAATTACGTAACGTGGTAGGCTTTCATTTTCTATTAATATATTAATTAATTTTTGGTCATTTGGATTTTTAATATTATGACAATCAACAACAGAAAAATGACCAAAAATTTATTAAACCGTTAATAGAAAATTAAAACGTAACATTTGATCCTTCGAGTCGGATCATTTGACTATTAAATTTATAATTTGGCGTAGTTGTAACAATACGCGATATAGCAGCAGCTTTCAATGCCCATGTCACACATCCGTGGAGCAAAACTGTAGCAGTGACAAGCACTTTTTTCCGTTTGAGCATGGATATTTCCCTCCTACAAAAGACTGGTTTCCAGGATGTGAATGTTTTACGGGCTATTTCGCTTCTTGTTAGCATCTCCTCATCACCCGCTACCAAGATGTTTAAAGTGACTTACGGGCTCCACAACGTCGTTGTTCAATAGAAGCTGTGGAGGATCTACTAGCACTTTTTCCACTACCATTTATTTGGTCTGACTTATGTTAATGTTTAGTCTTCTGCTTCGACTAGGCTTGTTAACTGAGTTCAGCATACTCTGAAGTTCAATCAGATTCTCTGTGAGTATGGCGGTGTCATCGGCATATCTTATATTGTTAATTATTTATGTACCCTCCCGAAATATTTGTTCAGGAAATGTGTTAAACAATGTCGGCGATAGAATGTATCGCTGGCGCATTCCACAGTCGATTAGTATTTTATTGGTAAATGTGTTACCGTGCCTGGTAATGTAGGGATTTTATTAGTGGAAGGTCATGGTTGTCCAATCCAATATAATCCCCAAACACCCCAAACATGTATACAATAACGTTAATGTGCATGCACAATAACATAGACTATTTCAAGTGGCTTTGGTGAAACCGCCAGCATGTGTACAAATTTCCAAAGACCCTGGCATTCGGAGATACCATCAGACACGATGCCAAAAATTGTCATTGACAGGACCTCCCGTATGAAGTGATCATGCCAAGCAGAGTTGAATGGACTCCTAAGGCTGAGCTCATTTGGCCAGGACGTTATTGGTGAACTGTCGGCTCCAAAATTCCTGAAGGCCGGTGCCTTCGGGTTAAAATTTATAAAGAGCACTAAAGGACGAAATTATCAATCAGCCTTAGTACATACCCCAGCATTTTCCAAGGGGAAGTGCACGCCATTGAGATCTCAAAGAATAAACAAGTTGTGCGGCAAAGAACTAATATATTTTCAGGCAGCCTTTAAGGCTCTAACTAAAGCACCTCCGAAACTGTGACAAACTGCCCAGAGGCGCTATCTATGTTCGGGTGCCGTAATAAGGTACACTGATTTGGATACCAGGATATAGTTGACTGGAAGGTAATGATAAGGCCAATCTCCTAGAAAGGATGGGTGCGGAGACGCCACCAATAGGTTCGCAGCCTATATTGGCTATATCACGCCCATCGACAATAGCAGAGAAAACTCTAGAACCAAAAAGAAAGTGTCATTTGAATATGTACTGCAGGAGAATCGTTTTGTATAATGTTTCTATGCATTTAAAATTAAAAAAAATATCAAAGTTTAATAAAACATTCCAGAAACTTTGACATAGCAATTAAAAAAAATTGCTAATATATTTTTTTTAATTCAAAATTTTTGTGTTAATCTTCTAAAGGTTATGGAAGCTGCCATTGAGAGGACAGTGGAGTTAACTGGCATTTCAAGGTAAATTTTGCGTCGATTCCTCGATAATGATTGACTAGAAACGAAGGAACAATGTGACAAAAAGGCATAATGAAAGTGTTTAAGCATCTTGATGCAGAGTGGATTGCAGAGAAGTGTATGCGATGTATAACAGTAATCAGATTCCGTCATTTGAACCATTACAACAGAAATTAAGAGAAAATTCTCGATTTACTGGTAGTCGTGAAACATTGCGCCGATTTCTGCACAAAATCCGATTTAGATTTAAAAATATTGAATGAAGACAAAAATATTTAAATGAAATTCCTTAATTTAATTAGACGAGACGTGGTTCGACACCGATGACATTATAAAGAAAGGGTAGTAAAATTCTTCATCGAACTTCTCTTCTTCCAAATATCTTACCAGGCAGCGTAATGGTTTCTGATAATACTAATTATCAGAGCGCTTTAGCTAAAAAAGTACCAACGACCAGCAGCAAAAAAGAAGTATTGCAAGAGTTCCTTAGTCAGCATGCTCTTTATTTTGACGATACTTATACAAAAAAACAACTAGTTGAAGTTTTAAGAACCAAATCGTATAACAAAACTTATTTCGTAGAAGTAGTCATAAAAAAATCCGGCAATGTACCCCTTAGATTACCACTGCGAGAAAGTTGGAAAGAATGTGTTAATCACATACTTGAAAAGGTAAATAATTGTAAAAAAACCTGAGTAATAGCGACAACACAGATTCAAACTTTTCTGCCGATTGATTTTATACAATTATACAGTAAAACACCAGTACAACAGAATTTAATCATGTATTTTGTATTTCAATTTAATTACTTCTACACTGGAATGGGTTGATTTATTGGCCCAAAAATGCCTACGAGCAGATAAAAAGATTAATAGCATTATTACAGTCATGACTATTAATCGAGTGTCGGGCTATAATAATTTTTTTTAGACCAAGTAGTTTTTCTTTCAGTGTATGCTTTCAATATAAGCGTCACCGAACGCGCTGTGGCGTACATTTTCGCGCCTTATTTAAACAAGTGGCAATTAGTGGAGGATTAAGAAGGAATTCGTTTCTTAAAGTGTTTACTTTGGAGCGGTCTCGGGCCGTATCGACAGGAGACGACGGGACGCCCGTCTCATAAATAATTCACGATTTGTTTCGCAAAATCGAATAAAAGGCGAGCGACACAAAGATACCGAATATTGCGTCGCCACAAAAGAATCAATTAAATTTGCGCGCCCCGCGCCCCTCGACACCCCCAGTTCGAGTAATTTGAGTTTTGTAAACACCGATATGTCACCCGCTTATATACGTAACAGGCGCAGCGCGGCAATCATCGGGCCCTTCTTTGGGGGCCGTTTATAGTATATTTGCGCCCCCCGGCCGCGTCCCGTAATGACTTTTTGAACACAATTAATTTTGTTCTGCGTATACAACGGTTTATTGAATCCGACGCGGCTGCAACATTTGTCGTCGTCGTCGTCGACATGATTTTTATTTAATTACCGAGGTTTTGCCCGCTCGTTATTTTCCCATATCTCTATTAGATAATAATCGAATTGTAAATTTCGACGCTAAATATTTCGATTATATACGCGGGCGGTTATCGTCATTATCTCGTTTGCGCCGCAGGGCGCGTAACGGTCCAACTGTCGACTTTTGTTCGTCGCAGAGCGACCTACAAAAAGATTAACTCGATTTTGTCGGTTAGTCGTCTGTATAATTCGAACGGGCTTATACCCGGTCACATTTATCTAACGAAACGTTTACTACTTTGAAAATTGAAAAAATTCTCAACATACCAAGCTGGCGCTGGTCTCATTTAATTCTATAATCCAAGTCACATTGGGAATACAGTGTGGAGTCTTATGCAGCGCACCGTTGCCGGCCGTAGCATCGCTGGTGTCGAACAGGTCCCGTCTCGAACAAATTTCGCCGCTCGGGTCCAAATTATATCTCAACATTTCGGAAATGCCAATGTTTTTCTCAGAACTGTCGCCAGAATTAACGCTAATAATCAGTTCATCCACCTTGTCTTGGAGGTTATCAGCGGACCACATTTCCTTCTGGATTTTTTCTATGACATGTTGAACATAATTGAACAATTGAACAATTTTGTTCGGTAACATGTTGCAATGCTTCATCTATTAACGAACGAACATCGAAATCGGACTTGTTCATTGCCATATATCGAGTTTAAATTTCATTATATCACGCTTTACGTATTCAAAAGCTATACCTTTCATTAATCTACTTAAAGATAAATTTCACAAATCTGTATCCCTTTGAATAATTTTATAAATTGCAATTAAAGTTGGCGGAATGTTTTTGAAAAAAACAAATTGTCTGATTATACTGTGACTGACTACCCTTTTTTTCTGTTCTGCTTTTTTTAAATTTTATATATTGTTTTTTCTCTAACATCACTCAGTTTTGAAGGTGCACTCACAGTTGCACTTAAACTCAACTTTTCATCATTCACTAAACAGCAAATGACATTAAAAATCACAATTTTCGCACTCGCATGGAGCACTTGCCCTTGTTTGAATTTCTTGAATTCCATGTTAATGGTAAGAAATTGAGCATAAAATAAAAGAAAATTTTCATATTTTATTATTATAATTTATTATTATAAGCAATTTTGGCGGATCATTTCAGTCATTAATAATTTATTAAACTAATCCAATAAACCTGTTCTTAAACACTAATACTATTCAGATTTTATTACCTATTTTACAAACAAACATTAATCCATCCATTTAATAAGCTTAGTTATATGTATTTTTTTTATTTTGCGCTGCTTTCTCCTATTTCAATTGCATTGCCCACACTGTATTCTCGGTGTGACCTGGACTATAGGAATTTGGCTTTTGCTAAGGCTCAACTCACACGCACACAGTATGAGGACACATTGAATTTTAATAGACAGATTGTATTTTTTTAATATTCATTATCTCTTAGAGACAATTATGCAGGATGTCCCAGTAAGGACAAGTAGGTACGACATCATGAAAACGGTTCTAGAAATTTGAAAAAAAAAAAGTTAAAAAATTAGCCCAAAGCAAATGTTGGAAATTATTTTCGAGTTTCTGAAATGGCCATCAGAGAGCATAATTATTATCGCGAATTTTAAAACTCGGTTTCTACAAAAATTTCTCGTGTTAACTATGGCTTTTTTTTTGTTTAATGCTCTTTGCTCTTAGCTCTCTCTATTTTTTTTTTCATTTCATTTCAATAAACTTGGGGTCGTTGAAAAGGGTTTTTTCAAGGCTATCAATAGTACTATGAGTCAATTGTATAATTGCTTACTTTGCCACCAGGTAAATTCCATAATCGCAAAAACAATTTTTGTCTTAGTCAAATAAATGCATAACAACTCTAAACCTCCTATCCTAAAATATGAATAAAATAATTTAACGCTAGTTTTTGGGAAAAAATACACTTCACTTTAATTTCTTATTTATGATGCCAAATGATATTTAAAATCAAAATAAAATGTTATTTTTTATGTTTATTACAATTTTTACAATTCTTGCCAGGGGCACCAATTACCACGTAGTTGACATTTTTATGTTTCGACTTGCTGTTTTGAAATATTTAGTATTATCAATTATTTTTCCATTAAAAATTGCGCTTAATCGCTGACTGGGTCACTAATCAATTGTTATAGACTAATTTTATTAAGTATTGATGTATTTAAGTAGTAAAATGTGGAAAATCATTTAAAAAATGAATAAAATATCTTGTTTGACAGAAATAAATCATTTATATTCATCAAGATTGCCATGAAAACAAATTTTATTTTCGTCTGACCAAACCTTCGCATATTTTATGTCTTTAATTAGTTTAAATTTGTTAAATATTTATTTCATTAAACCCATTGTGATCCAGTGCCTAGAAGAAATCAACGTGTTAGGAACGTAGAAAAATACTGATTATTTCAATACACATTTTACTACTGCAATAATTCAATAATTAATAAAATCGCTCTGCCTTTAACAATGGATTACTTAGTTAACTAAACCTAATTATTAATGGAAGAATAAGTGATTATACTAAATATTTAGCAACCGCTGAGTATGTCAAAAAACCGATCAAAAAACTATAGGCACATAAAAGTGTATATATAACGTTGGAATAATTTAAGAATGAAAAAATAAGAAAATTGTTTCATATGAGCATTGCTCCCAAAATGCATAGTTTTCAAGGATGCCAAACTCAATAAATGAGTTTTAATAAATGTCTTAAATATGCCTTCACCGATTTTGTTTAAATTTGGTAGTGTAATTTGTTTTGACAAGAGGTTTATTTGAGATTAATTAAATTATAAATATTAAGTCGCTATCGAATATTTTTGACAAAAAAAGTGTACGCCACTGACTTTTTATTTTTTCAAATTAAGCCACTAAAAATGCAACTTTTAAATGTTTTGCTTTTTTTTTCGTATCATGTCTTCGAGAAAAAAAAGAACAAATTTGTTGCATGTCTTCAAATGTCAACAAATTCTAACCATTTTCTTATTAATATCTTTAATAATCGTCATCCACATTCCTTGCAGTCTATGTTGTAATTGTGAAACAAATCTATTTTTAAAAATTGCATGAACGAGCTCTCAGGTTCAGATAACTGTAAGAAATCTGGCACATACTCATCGTTTTATACTTAAGCATAGCTAACATTAATTGTAAACTTGTCAAAACATTATTAAAAATCAACTCATTATAGTAAATAAAAATAAACAGAAATATTATTAAAAGACAAAAATGTTTTTATAAAACACTTCAGTCCATAATCTATAATATCTGTAGGTATTATCTGTATAATCTGTTATTATGAGACGAGCAAATCTGAACATAGAAGCAGAATAGACAATTGACCTATCATTAAGATAAAAATATAAATATTCTTTTTGGTTGGTTACTCTCCTCAATTCCGTCCTCGAAATTTACTTCAACCCGCGATCTGGATATAACAAATAATGACTAACACCTCTAATCGTTTTAAAATTTCTAAGTTGTCGACAATACTGAAGTTTAAATACTGTATTAAAAAACGTTCGTAAATTAACGTTCAATTAGTTTAGTAAAAGGCATTCCGTTTATGACAGGTCAGGCAAGTCCTTAAGTTGTAACTTTTTATAAAAGGCCCCGTATCACAAAAAGAAAAACGATTATCGTAATTTCGTTTCTATGATCTTTCGTTTCCTAAAACAGTAGCGCATTGTCGTAAAAACCGCATCGTTCTATCTTCAAAAACACATGATGTACCTCGTAAAAGTGTCCAAAAGAGGACACCTCGTACAAAGCTTTCTATGCATCAGCAATCCGTTAGAAACATCTAGGCAGTTAAGTATGCCAGATGAAAATGTGTCAAACGCACGCGGCGACTTTACCGCAGCGACAATAACATATGTGTATGATGGCTATGGATACATTTTCAATGGGTCCTGGCAATTAGTCAGAACTAATCGATAAAATAGTCTACTAAATAATGGAGTTTAACTGCGGTAGCGTACGTGATTAGTTCACGTTAGGCCGGCGAACAGTGAGGGAGCCACCTGTCTCCGTTAATTAACATGTCACGTGATTGACTTGATGTCGGAAATTAAATGGGTTTCGGCGTCCGTCGCCCGATACGCGCTTCGATATTTGCGTTATCAACATTTAAATAATTTCACGGGTCATTGTTTCGAAGTTCACGGGAAATAAATCAGTACTTAATAATTTATAAGTGTACGTTGTTATTGTTATGTTAAAGATGCCGTTTTCAAAACATTCCTAGTTGGTTAACTTTTCAAATAAACTTTCACAGGCTACTATAATACTATTTACAAATCTTCTGGATTCCTCCTGCGTCGGTTGTTGATGAATCGAACTTCGGAGCTCAACTGAAACCGGTTTGCATTCTCTCTGTACCTGCTTATATGTTCTATGTTCAGCAACTATTGCTGAGTTTATTTGTTATAGTTTTAGGACTTTTTTATGTCCTGTTAGCCTGGTTGATATTTTTCATCCTGTTTTAACATTATATTTCTTAAGTTTTGATATGTGGTCAGTAATGTTTTGAATGTGATGAAGGACTGACAGTGGCTAGTGTGGGGTTGCTTGCATACTCAATTTCTTCAGAAGTATGTGGTATTTTAATTCTGAGTCCAGTGATTCGAACCGAAATAGTTTTTCGGCTCTCTAAAAGGAGTTGATAACTGCTGGCTTCTGCGTCGGCGAATTAAATCAGATTTACCACTTGTCCAAAAATCTCTCAACATCTTACAGCATTCCAAGCAGCAGAGAATATATTGGTGGGATAGGACGAAAAATATCAACTAGGTTAAAAGAACATGAACATTAGCAGTCGGCGAACATAATAATGAAACCGGACATTAAATCGGATATAAATATATAAGCAGGTATAGAGTAGAATACAAATCAGTTGCAGTTAAGGCCTGAACAAGCCAACAGGATTATTGGCAAAACGGCAGCAAGTTCATCAACAACCAACGAAAGAGGAATCCAGAAGATTTGTAAATCGAGTTGTAGTTGGTTTTGTTTTTACGATACAAGCTAAGTGCCTATTTCAATTACACTTTTTATTTTAAACGCCCTTTATCGTAATGAAGAATAAAGTTATGATGCAGAAAAAGTATGTTATGTCAAACTTCTTCAGTCACTCGTTTATTAAGCATACATTTCGCCATTTTCGAAAGCATATATCTATTCCCTTATCATTTTATTCCATATTAACATATTATTATCGTTATTTACAATTTTCAGAATACCGACAAATGTATAGATTAAAAAATTGGTCAACCTGCTTTCCATCAGCTTAGAAACATTTTTCGCATTGCATTTAGAATACAATTTAAACAGAAAAAAGTATTTTTTTTTAAATGACAAGACATAATGTTAATGAAAAAATGTATATAGACGGTTTCATGAAGGCCATGGCCGATAAGATCCTTGGTTTGATCTATCCATCTTTTGGGTGACCTTCCACGCGGCCGTCTTCCTTCTACCTTTCCTTCGACTATTAGTAGTTGCAGCGAATCCGTTCTTCTTGCAATATGGCCAATGAATGTTAGAAAGCTTCGATTTATCGTTTTTGACAGATTTAGTTCAGTATTTAGTTCTTGAAGGACGGACTCATTTGTACGGTGGGCCGTGCAGGGTATCTGTAACAGCCATCTGTACGCCCATATTTCAAAGGCATCTATCCGCCTTGCATCGCTCTTCTTGATCGTCCAGGTTTCAGCTCCATAAGTGACAATCGGGAACACAAGCGAATTCGACAATCTTAGTTTGGTGTTTTTAGTGATGGCTGTATCTCTCCAGATCTTACTTAACTTAGTTACGGCTGGTTGAGCTAGTGCAATTCTTCGCTTTATTTCACCTTCACATGCACCGCTATTGTCAATTAAGGATCCCAAGTACCCATCATCATCACCACATTGAACCCAGCTATGTTTTTTACGTGGGGTTGGTTCTGGTTTTGCCGGTCTACAATCATGACATTAGTTTTGTTGGGATTTAATTTCAATCCAAATTCTGCACTAGTTTCCTGAAGAAGGGGCATAATAAATTCCATTTCTATACATAGGAATTACACGTATTTGAAAATATATACATCAGGGTGTTCCAATATAAAAAAACATAACTGTAGCTCGTATAGAAAATATATTTAAAAAACAATCTGGGATGAATTCAAAGTAAAAAACTCTATCCATTTATCATCATTATTCCATTACTATACAGGAGGTTTAAAATTCAAATAGTAACTGAAATATCCCAAATGTCCATGTTATCCATATAGCTACCAGATATAGAAAGATCCTGTCTATGCTGATAATACCTAGAGGAATTTATAAAGAGACAATAAAGAAATATATTGAGATAGGCCATTAAATATGCGCATGCGCGGTCATTTAAACTCTCGTTTTCAACCAATAGGACCTCAACATCCAACATGGCCGATGACAGTTCATCAATTCGACAGGTTTTACTTTATATGTAGCATTTGTACGGCAAACCAGTAAAGTATGTAGAGATCGCTGTTTAGAAAGAAAATGGCGCGAAGCTGCAGGTTCTGGAATTCAGCGTCTCTCTCGGAAATCTCTGATCGTAATGGCTACTTTAACTTGTTCTTTTGTGAAAATATAAAAGATGAAACGGAAAAACCGCTTATCATAGGTAAAAGCGAAAATGCTTCATGTTTTAAAAGGACTCACACCTCTTCAATGGGTATCTAATAAAAAAGTGCGAATCATGGCAGGATGACTGCGCGAGTTTGACTCTATGAAGAGAGAAAAGGGGAAAGTAGTTTTTATCCTAAAGCATTATTCAGAATTTTAAGACGCTCTGCAGAAGTTATCTTATTGAAAGTTTTAAAACATGTTACCGATAACAATAAAAGAAGTGGGTTTTTAAAGCTGGATTTGAGTAGGTACAACATAGATGTAGAGGACTTTGTTAAAGAAGATAATATACCTCTTGCCGGACTGTTTCGTACCTTAAATAATAATTTTTTGGGTCTGGAACAATTTTCATTAATTAAAGAGACTGAAGAACCGACCATCATCGACTATATTGAAAAAGTACGACAAGTAAGTCCATATGCTCCCGATCCTGAAACGAGGCTGAATTACCTGATAGTGTCCAATATAGCAAACCTCCCCGAACCCATACATAAACTGTTTTTTAAATATGAATCGGAATTTTATAAAAATATAATAACGCGTATGAAACCATCAGCGAAATCCGACTATTTTAAAAATTAACAATTGCATTTCAAGGTAATGATATTATCTATACAATACATAAAAAGTTCTCATTTTTTACGTGTTTTACGTCGTTAATTTTAATTGATCTAGCAAAAGGTTTCAAGAAGTCCGTTATCCTTAGATATATATGTTATAAACATTATTGGTCATCAAGATAATTCAAATAATAACTTTAATATTCACAATACGGAAATTCATATTGTCAATTTTAAGAGTTCAAAAATTGTTCAGACTGATAACTAAAAATGTAGTGTCAATAATAATCAGAAAAACAATCAAATTATTAATTAAGGCACATATAAAAACTAATACAAAACTAATACAAAAATAGAAAAAAATGTATAAATTCTGTTCCAAGTTCCTATTCCTATTCCTAGTTATTCTGAGGAGTAGTGACAATTTTATAGGAAGAAACAAGCTGAAAAGTGTCGAAAGCAACTAGACATCAATAAAAGAAAGGAGGAGGGAAGGCAATTGAAGGACAGTAAGTTAAGAAGGTATATGAATCCAAAAAAAAAAACGACAGTAACACAGCAAGATCTAAAAAATGATAGTAATGGTATGTATGAACAAAATTTGAAAAAGATGAAGATAAACAAATGGGTTGTGACTTTTGTGACAAGAGGTGCCATAAGAAATGCACTGAATTCAATAGCATTTCATACGATATTTCTGCTTTAAAACAATGCAAGTGCAATCAATGCTAAAAAATGCAAAGCCAACTAGTTTTGGCGTATATTCGTAATATAATTTGTGTGTTCTGATTTCTATTTTATTTGACCTGAACACTGAACTTACTTAGTTTACCTACCTAACCAGTGTTTCCTTTATTGGTGGTCAAAACCCAATCTCTAAAATGGTCGCAAACCAACTAAAATGCAATTTTTAAAAATTAAATTAATTGGCTTATTTATTGAAAAATAATAGCTTACACAAATAACTTACATAACGAATATTGTCAATAGATGGATTGTTCACAGGGATAGACATATACGCTATATAGATTTTATAGACTGATGCAAATTATGGAATATTATGAAAGAAACGGAAGTATACAAAACACTTAAAAAGAGCATTAGAAAGTATACACATTGACATCATAATTGGAATAGATATGGGCGGAAAGTTAACTAGAGATATATCAATACACAGAGAGTTATACAGAACAAGACCAAAGTTAGAATCAAATACCATCTTGAATTCTATTTTGTATGCCGATGACGTAGTACTCTTAGCGTAAACAAAAGGCGACCTACACAAAGAAAAATATGTACATTCTACAAACGATGTGTCAAAAATACGACATGAAAACATCAGCAATCAAAACTAAAACCATGGCTGTCTGGGGTAAATTCAAGTATTGTATTGTAATTAAATATTTAATATAAATTCACGCATATGCGAGGAACTATCAGTGAAACATTAAAGAATAAATCAAGAAAAGATACACAAATAAAATTTTACAAGGCGATAGCCGTACCAAACCTCTTTTATGATAGTGAAACGTGGGCAACAACGAAAAAAGAGGCACAAGAAATGGAATTTCTAAGAAGAATGAAAGTTTGCACAAAAGACTAGAAAATCGATAAAACTGATAAGAATGAAATTGTATATCTTGAATATGAACGAGAAAATAAAGGAAAATTAAAGTAGGCGGAAGTCAGATTTTAACAATGCCATGGAAGAAAGGATATCCATAGACCACGGAAAAGATGGTTATCGTAACATACTTACAAGGTGCCTAAAAGTTGAAGTGAAAAAGAAAATTACAAATAATATCCAACTTTAACATTTGTCTAATCCTACCAAATTTATCACATGTCAAAGTTAAAACTTACATTGACTACTCGGAAACCAGCGCATTAATGTGCGTTGCGTCCACTTGACAATAATACGTAAATTAAAAAGAAAATCGGTGTCGGTGCCGGAGATTGTCGAAAAGACATTTATTTAATTAACTAATTAAAACGTTGTTTAATAATAATTTAATCTCGGGGCGAATTAACTGCAAAGGGAAATCAACGGAATGAGTAGCAATAGCGCACACTTTATCCAAACCTAATTTCTTTAGTATTGACACCAAATTGAAGCTTTTTGCACCACTCCGAAATTTATTGCCGGGACCTTATTAGCGCTGCCGGGTTATTTGCCGCTTGGGCCACGCTCCCCCCGTTTCACTTTCGACTCCATGATGGCTCTTTGACTGGTTTTATTGGCCGACGGCGAAACAGACTCCGCCTTTTAAAACGCCCACGAAGCGTAAAACGTACCGGCCTCATTTCAGTTGATCGACAACGGGCGATGGAGTCGGATCAGTGTTCCGACCAAGACGTTAATACTATTTTGCATTACGGCACCGGCGGTGGTGGTAGTTTGGATGTGAAACCCATGAGAATGGTGGTTAGTCCTAGTTCCGGTCCCCGTCACACCATTGACAATATATTAGGATTAGTGAGGAAGTCGGAACAGGAGAGTGATTCGGAAACGATCAGGGCGCACTCGCCGGGTATTATGGAGGGCATCGGTAAGCTGAGGACCTCCTTTTATCGTCTTCGCGCTAATCGCCGCGCGTTTCCGCCGATCGCACCGACATTTTGCTCTCGAATTTCTCCTGCCAAGCCCGTTCGCGACGGTGTTAGTTCTCCTGCTACGTTACCTGTTGTAGAAATAACAATATATAAGACGCGCACAAATAGAGCAAACGAAGACTAAAGAACATTAACATTCGGTCGCCTTCGCAGCTCATTGGTTTCGAATCTCGTTTGTTTCTTCCGCTTTCAGTACTACTTTATCAAGGAACTCCTAAGATATTAAGTTACATTAGTTCAAATAAAATGTGGTATAAGATCGTAATAGTACAGACTCATCCATATATATTAATTATTAATTAATTAATTAATTAATTTCATATTTTCCTTTAATCAAAATTTTTATATTACACACATGCAAACAATTGTTGCCAGTATGAAGCATAATATATATTAAATTTCATGCTCGCACGGTTATTGATATTATATAATATATTATGCTTCATGCTTAAAATTAAATTAAAATATAATATATATAATACTTAATGCTGGCATGTTATTAATTAAAGGTGCATCAATTGTATTTCCATCGAAATCTCAACTTAACAACTATCATGGGAAAATGGACCTGGAAAACTTTCTTCGTTGGTTAGAAAATCAGCTGTTGAAGGATTTGAGTGAACCAGTTATCATTGTTATCGACAATACATCTTCAAGTTGGCCATCAACTTTGGTGGTTTTAACATTTACATGGTCTTGCCGCGTGCCAATAGAATACAGAGAATAGAAAAATCCAACAATTTTCGACCAAAAAGTCGGCAAATATCTTCTCATTTTTTAGAGTAGCGCTACCAATTGGATCGCCAGGGGCGAAATTACAATTCTAATTAAGTTTTTTAGCGTCATCGATGACGTGAAAGTTTATTTAGCATGAGCTATAAGTATGTATGGTTATACGGAAATAGTATATTATACAAGTGCGATAAACGACATTTGAGTCATGAGTTTATTTGGCACGAGCGGAGCGAGTGTTTACCAAACGTATTGCATAATATACTTTTTCTGCGAACGTTAGTTTTGAGCACATTTTTGCAAAACAACACGAAACCCGTGCGGTAGTATCCCGGAAATGTCCGAAGCGGATCGGATCCGTAGGACAAGAAATTGACGTGGTAAAGTGACGGTTTACGCACGCTAGATCGGTGTATTTTACAGAAGGGAGTATAAAATGGCATATTATGCAACAAGTGCGGTAAACGCCATTTGACGCACGAGTTTATTTGGCACGAGTGGAGAGCAGCGGAGCGAGTGTTAAATAAACGAGTAACTTGACCGTCTCCGAAAATATCCGATTTCTCCCAAACCTGTGCGGTACATTATTTTGCAATTTTGAATTTAGATTCAATGACCGATTTTTAAAAAGCCGATATTCAATTTCTGCGATTAAATCACTTATAGGTCTATTCCTCGATATCGGGTTGCTTGCGCTTGCAATGATTATATCGCCTTCTGATGCAATTTTAAATAAAAAATTAATAGAAAAATCAACTAATTTGTAGAGTAATCTTGCGAAAATAATTGGTTTGTTCAATGTGAACAAAACCGCGAATATTTTATCGAACTCCGAACAAATTCTTGCGAATTTCTTCGTACGAATCCGTTCGCTGTATTTGTACGCGTCTTAATGTGACAATCTCAGAATACTTTACTAAACCTTTAAATCTAAAGCATATAAAACATCGCCAACGGTGGGAGGCTAAGTCCTTCTCCAATAAGGCTGATACGCATATTTCACACAACATATAATGATTTCTTAAATTTCAGGCTTCACAGATTTCTAATTGGATTTACGGCATTGACCGATTTTGAAAATTGATTTTTAGATTATGTGGATTTTTTTTTATTCCGTTGCAATGAAAAAAACGATTAAAGTAAAAAATACACTAAAAACCTCTTTTCAAAAAGTGAGAACTTGTATTATTGGTTTTATTTTATTTTTTCAAAAATTTCTTTCTTAATTATTCCCTCTCTCTTTAACTTTAATTAAATAAATTAAAAGCCGAAGAGAAAAAAAGCACCATTTTTTTTTTCAAGTGAAAGTTATCTATTTCTTTTGATCTGATCATATGCTTTTTATCGTATAACTTTAAAAATGCCAAGTGAGTTGGTTCCAACCGGAAATCACTAAAGGAACGGAGAATATCCAGGAATTATTTTCCGTTGAGTGTATCCTTCAAAAAATCGAAATCAATCTTATGTAGCACTCTTGGGGTCACCAACTGGTCTTCAAAATTGGCTATGGCGCAATCAAACATCACATCTTAGACCTAATCTACAAATTAAGTTAAAAATGTGAATTAAACACTAATTACTATTTTTTATATAAATTTCTCCATTATATAAAGATGATTTACTCATTACAAACTGCTCAAAACTCACGAAGATTTCACAGATCTCACAAAGCTGGTACACCAGATATTACGTTGGATTTACCCCTCGGATTTATTTAATGTCGTGTAGTGTCTTGCTACAAACACTTTCTTCCACTTGCCTCCATATAACTGTATAGGATTTACTAGTCCGCAATATTATGAATTTTGACATTTGTCAATTCAGAGGACACGACACAGTGTATGTATTCGCTCCGGTCGTGCCAATACAAAGCTCAAGTGCCAAATGTGCTGCGTAATATACTTTTCCCTTTCTGGCGATAGATACAACTCTCCTTATCGCCGGCTGTTGTATATGTTTTCTAATGCGGGCGTACTTTTGTACTCGTTGGAAAGCCCTTCAAATGATCTCATAAGAGAAGTCGAGAGGATTGCAATTTGGAGATCGTGTTCTGAAATATAGGGACAAATTAAACTATTTCCGATACTTAATATTCCTGTCCATATCAACCGGTTGCTAAACTGTTATTAGTGTCGAAATGGCCTGATTGTGCATGGATTTTCTTGTTCCCAAACATGTAGGTTGTGGCAGTTCACTAGTTCGTCGCCTAAAAAGAATGCAAAGAATAAGAATTCATGATCTGTAGTATCTATCTGATAAGGGCTTGGCACGATTTC
This sequence comes from Cylas formicarius, assembly GCF_029955315.1. Lineage (NCBI taxonomy): Eukaryota > Metazoa > Arthropoda > Insecta > Coleoptera > Brentidae > Cylas > Cylas formicarius. The sequence continues at coordinate 25,115,792 of NW_026844214.1, forward strand.
GTGTAAAATCTTTCAGGCAGATGAATAGAAAGTTATTTCTCGAGTAATGTTGATTTCAACATTTTGGTCTATAATATTTAAACTTTGCTCATCTATTCTTCGAGTGTGCGTTTATTGTCCGTTTTCTCCAGCCCAACCTCAACAGTTGATTTTTGATTTTAATATTAAACAAATTAGAACAAAATGAACATACACACATTGATACAAAAAAACAGCTAATTTTAAAATATTTTTTACTCACAGCTTAGTGTTTTTATGCAACAAAATTTAAAGAAAAGTATTTTAACATTCAAGTATGGTATATTTACAAAAGGCGTATTAAATCTACTGTTTAATTTGACACGATCATTCCAATTAAATGTGATTTTACTATGAACCTAGTAAATGTTACCAATTATAGTAACGAATCGGGTCACGTGTTTGCTGGCCGCAACATGTGTCTATTTCGCTTGCTGAATTAATTTTCCCAATTTTATAGCGGTGCATAGATTAATAAAAGTAAATAGACACGAATCGGAAGTTTGGTTAGGGTTATAACAAAAAAGCATGATAATTTTTTATTATTTATTCTTATTCAAACAAAAGTAAGTCTACATTTGAATTGAAACTATTCAAAATATAATGACACAATATTATTTTAAATTCTTAAAAAAACAATTTAAACATGCTATAATTTTAAAACGTGAAGGCGTCATTGTAAATTATAAGGATTTTTTTGTGTTAACGCTCTCCTTAGAGTAGAAAGTTCGATTTTTTAGTGGTTGTAAAAAATAATGTTTTCGTTGGAATGAAATTAATTAATGTCAGCATATGTTTACAGTTTAGTGATAGATAAAATATAAATAAAATAAAAAATAAAAAAATGAAATTTAACCGACTTTTTAAATCGTTTAACTTAGAATAAAACGAACAGATTTTTTAAAATATCTAACTGCCTTTACTTCGGTTTTTGTACTAAAAAGAAAGAAAATTATTAAGAATGTTTAAGTGTGATCTTTTACCATATATAATACATATATACTATAATGCTTTCTTGCTTATAAACAACAAGAAAAAGGCTACAAAAACTTGAGGACACTGAAAATACAAACGGCGGTCACTACTAACAACGCAACTTTCGAGAAGTAGCACGCAGACGCTAATGGCAGCTGTATCGCTTTTTCTATTGGCCGGTAAAAGTCACAATCTTTTAATAATTTATAAATAAATATCAAAATATTTACAAACGTACATAAAATGTTATATTTTGATTGTAGAAAATAATTGATTTATAACAAAGTTCATTATGCATTTTTAAACGCATTATTTATCTGAGTGCGGCAATCGTTGACTAATTATTAACAGTTTTCATATGTTAAATACGGAACATTATAGCAACAGCATAAATGGAAAAGAATTTCGATTTGACTTGTTTTTCAGTAAATTATTTATTAATTACTTATACCGTATGCCATGGCAAAGGTTTAATTTTCTACACATGAAAACGTCATTGCAATATTAAATCAGCATGGTAGAACTCAGAAACAATTCTACGTATATAAATCATGAAAAGTACTCCATAAAATACTGTAAATATACGTAACATTAGTTTCACTTAATGGTGTAATTATAACATTACAACATGTTTACACTTTATAATATATATTTAATGCAATGGATCGACTTCCCTCCTCCTCCACCCTAGCGGTAAATTTATATTTTAAAATTTACTATGGAAAAGAAAGTCCTTGTGTCATAAGTCACATATTTCATGTAAATACGAAATAAATCATTGTTTTAAGTTCATAAGTTAATATCATATTTAATATATTACTTTCATTTGAATTTAATTGTCCTAATTTCGTATCTAATTTTGATTTTAGATATCCCTGTAGGAAAAGTTCCAGAGATCGGAGATCTTGCAGGCCATTTCTATTGATCCCCTTTTACCAATGCTCAGTCCGGACAATTCATTATTTTAAATATTCACGCAATAATCGAACAAAATGTTATCAGGTACCAATTAAACAAAACTTAGCTTCATCACTAAACAGTATCTGACGATCCATTACAGTTTCACAAAACTGTAGTCTGCGGTATCTACTTTGAGCTCCTGGAATGATGTAATCTTTTATTAGTTTATTACACTCCAAGCTGTTCCTTGGCTAACATCAGTATTTGAAGCTACTTCAGAAGATGCATGATGAGGATTATCTTCTTCTAATAAAATATGTAATGAGTGGTCTTGGCGACTCATTACATTTTTTTCCCAATTTTACTCACTGTGGAACTTTTAATGGGGTTTCTCGATATATAGCGTTATTCAAATTACAAACTTATCTGTGCAACATGAATTATGCGTGACATTTGACAGAGAACACGAAAATGGATTTCAAAAAATGTGTTCCATTTAACAAAAGGAATGCACATTTACGTCACAGCAAAAAATGCGCAATAAAAATTATCTGATTTTTAAATGAATTTGTTCCATATCTTAGCCGTTCACTTGTATATGATACATAAAAAATCTGCCGTGATCTAGCAAAGCAGCACATAAAGGCAGTAGTTTCGCCAGCAACGTGGGTTATATAAGCACAACAATTGATAGACGGGTATCGAGCGACGAGGCTCCGCCTCCGGGCAGATGGCATTGGTAACCTTTGGATGCTCCGTAAAACGACGGATTGGCCACTTTTTAATGAATTTTTTGATCAATGCCCGGCGACTTGTGTAAACACTTGAATACGTCGCTGTCGTAGGGAGATTTTAATGGGAAAAGTCGGTGTAAAAATGAATCGCCCATGCATCTGATACAGTTTTCAGAATTCATCTCTCTCTTTTTTTTTTCGTCGAACGATTACCTAACGATGTTTATTGTAATCAAGTTAATCGGGCGTATTCTCTTTCTAAATTGTTTCGAACGTGGTTTAATAACAATCTTGTTGAAACCTTAAACGATAGCAATATGGATATGTTGCCGCTGATATTCGAAAACCGTCGTTATGCATAATAACTGAGCATTGGATGCGTAATTACTGGAACTGCTGGTGATTTTGCATAATAACTGGGCAAAATTTTGAGTGCTGTAAGTAATTTGAGATGACTATTAAATTTACAAACAAAACAGGAATGTCGTGAAGGAAGTGGGAGAAAAAACTTGGATGATAAAGTAATGAAATCATTAAACAACTAGTGAAATGATAGAATACAGATAAACAACATTGACGAAGAAAATTGGGTGAATCATTGCGAATTGTTGTGGTACAATGAAAACGCAGGTGAAACAACGATACAAGAAGAAGACGTAAATGGTTTGGACAATATGTATTTAAGAGAACTGATAAGTGCCTTCAAGGCTAAAAGAAACAGAAAATGATATCAATACGGAAATACTTACATTACGCAATTAGTCTTGTAAAATTTATGCCAGGATAATAGACTGGAGATCCTAACAGAAGAAGAACAAATGGGTTTCAGAAAAGGTCAGAAAGACACAAAAAATACAAGAGAGTTACAGCTTTGAGCAAACTTTTGATGATGCAAACAATACAAATCATGGAATATTATGAAATGGAGGTATGCAAAACACTTAATAAGAGCAGATCGAAGTCAAAATTGCAATAGATATGTGCGAAAAGTTAACTAAGGAAATTTCAACAAACAAAGGAGTAGATAAGAATGATATATTTCTCCAACCGAAATCTTCGACAACAAGGAAATACAATGCTCAAGACTAGAATGCTCGAATATTCGACAAGGAATATTACAGGAATTATTTGTTGAATTATTGTGTTATTATTGTTCAAGTTAATGACGTCCCAAATATAACAACTTCCGGTAATATGTAAGGTTACTAAAGATGCAGCTGTACTAAGTTTTACAGAAACCTGTTGTTATGTAATAGTAAATGCCATGAACATTCTTCTGGTTCAAATAAATAAATATTTTTGAAATATGTAATAGTTAACATTCATTCATCCTATTCTTGTTTAAATAGAGTGGAGAACAAGTATTTTCCACCCCTAATGATTCGGTAATATTCAGGTATTTCTGTAAATTTTTTTAGTTATTACAAATTTTATCGAATTTTAGAGTTTGTAGAGTTAATGATAATATTCTATAAGAAAAATTTCTTACTACCATTGTATTATATATACTACATATAATTGAATAATTTTTGAACAAAAATTCCTTACTCTGTAGTACTATTTACAATCCTTCTCGATTCATTCTGATTCGGTTGTCGACAAATCGAACTTGCTGACGTTTCGTCAAACATCCTGTTGGCTTCTTCATATTAAAACATTCTCTCTAAAACTGGGTTCAATAATTATCGTGAATAATAACTTGTACATCCATTCTAAGATTATCTTATGTAGATCGCAGTATATTTTTTTTATGGAAAATAGTAATAATCCCAAAAAGCTATTAAGAATGATTTTTTACAACAACATAAAATCCACTAACATTAAGCAATCATTTGTATCAGGTAAATTAATTTCAACAACAAACAACTGAATCTGATTAGCTTCGTTGTAAAAGCGAATGACACGTGACAGTACCAAAACGGTTCAGTTTTAAGATCAAAATTTACATTGTTAAAAGTGTGGCCCCGGCCGGCTGAACTGTATGCAGGGAGATTAACCGAAAACTTAGATTTTAAAAGCGATTACAAGATCCTTCTTATTTCGGCTAATGGAACGGCCGATTTTCTTATAGTTGAGTGGTTGTCAGTAAGTCGTAATTGATTCATTCTGATGATGGTCCGAAAGATAAACGCATAGGCAGCGTCAGTCTTGATGCAAGATCTTGTTCGATAAATTTCTATGGCTCCTTGAATTAAAAAGGTTTTAATAGCAGAAAGAGCATCAATCGAGCTAACCGTTTTGTTGTCCGTAAACGAATTATATTATTTTCCAACCCGACAGGGTAATATACAGGGTGGTCCGGAATGAATGCGCCAATATACTAAATTAAACTCGTAATGATAAGTCAATTATATACATATTGATAAGAATAACAATAACAATTTAGACGAAATATTAACTTGGAAATAAATGTTGGCAAAATTAAAGATGAATATCAATATTAAAAATATGCTGATTCATCCTCCCGGTTAGAAATTATAAGAAAAAACATGTAAAAATCGTTTATAAATTGTTAAAATGAAACGAATCGCACATCCTCGGATAGACCTGGTTTCAAAAGCTCTAAATATTCGACCAAACTCCAAAGTCAAGGTCTCAAATATAATTATTTATACAATGTTATACTTATTTCGCCCACTATACCCTGAGCTAGCTTTCCAGTAAAATCTAATTGAAAACCGGCAAATTTACATCAGAATTGTATATTTTTGCATATTACGAGCACGAGAATAAATGTAACAATACTATTAAAGTTTTTATCTTTTTCAATAAATCAAACCGGGTCAGGATTGCAGTAAGAAAATTGAAACACAAAATATGTGAATACATTCTGTTGTACAGCGTACTGTATATTAAATATATATTAATTAAATAAATTAATTAAATAAAATTAGTTCGTCAGAATGCTTTGAATCTTTGCTATCATAATCATCCAAGTATATAGCTAATAGTTTGACGTTGTCCCAAGTATAATTATATTGCACTTCAAGTACGTGATTAACACATTCTCTCCAACTGCTCTCTGGTATTAATTCATACTGAGTTTAGAAGATTGAGTCTAACTTTGTTTGTTAATTCGGCCCATACCATTTCTGTAGGTTTCAAATCGTAATGATAAAGTGGTAATATTATCGGATTTTTTTATAAGCTCTTCGAAATAAGTTTTATCATACGATTTGGTTCTTAAAACTTTAACTAATTTAATTTTTGTATAAGTGTCTTCAAAATGCTGACTAAGGAACTCTTGCAATACTTTTTTTTTGCTGCTGATTGTTGGTACTTTTCTGGCTAAAGTGCTTTGATAACTAGCATCATAAACTGGTGGGATATTTGGAAGAAAATAATGTTTTATTCAATTTTCAAAAAGTTCCTGATGGTAGTCTAACGAGCGGATTTTATTGTTTTTTTCTGAAAGTAGCAAAGCGTTTGGCACCCAACCTTCCCTTGAGTCATAGTGTAAAATGGGTTTTCGTTTTCATCTAGATGTAAGTACATTCAAAATTCGGTTTTCGATGAAGAATTTTGCCACCTTTTCTGTATTGCGGTCATCGGTGTCGAAACTAGTGTCGTCTAAATAATACATATTTCGTTTTTCTAATCGAAATTAATGAATTTGAATTGAATTGTTAGGTATCTTTAATGACGGAATTTGATTACTCAGACATCGTATACACTTCCCTGCGAATCCACTCATTAAGTGTTTGTTATATTAATCCTTCCTTTCTATTGAATTAATATCAAAGAATCGACTCAAGGATGATCTTAAAATGTCAGTTAACCCTTCCAATGGCAACTTCCATATCCTCTGACGTTTTTAGAAGACTTATATAAATATAAATGATTAGCAGATTTTTTAATTTGCTATTTACAGTTTCAGAAGTATTATAGTAAACATGAACTTTTCAAACGCTTTTTATAAAACTGAAATACGTAGAAAAGTAAGTGCATTTTTCGGATAATAAAGATAAAAATACTTATAAGTATTACATAAATCTTACCTACATGTATTCCTGGAGCACGTATTCAAATAACACTTTCTCTTCGGTACGTTCCTGTTCTTCATTCCGTCATTGAAATTTTTTCCAAACCCACGGTTTAAACAAGTCCAATAATAGCTGTAAATACATATTCCAACGGGTAATATCTCTGCGGAGATTTTTTTTTAAAATCTATATCAGAAAGGCCTCAATGCAATTTTCTGCCATTTTCTCTTGACTTTATAATTAATGCGTCGACCGTCCGATCGATCAAGTAGTCACATTTAATCCTCTTCATGACATGCTAAACTACTTTTCGCCAGTTCTCTGATGTCACCTCCTCAATGGCTTAATCAAACAGTAGCTTAAAGTCTTATTATAAAACTTTTACTCTTGGGCCTTTGTAGATTACTCTTATAAAAAACAATAAGTATGCTAATACTATACTATAATACTATTTATATATATATATATATATATATATATATATATATATATATATATATATATATATATATATATATATATATATATATATATATATATATATATATATATATATATATATATATATATATATATATATATATATATTATATATATATATATATATATATATATATATATATATATATATATATATATATATATATATATATATATATATATATATGTAAAGCCAGTGGTATCTTATAAATCTATAAGAACTGTTATAAAACCCTAAGGTTCATTATAAAGCCGAAGAAAATCTTTTATCTTGTTGAGACATGGTTTAATGAATAAACGAATGAATGAGACTTTGTAAAAAGACACAACACGATATTCAAAATGAAAGACTTTAAGCTACTGTTTGATTAAGCCATTGAGGAGGTGACATCAGCGAACTGGCGAAAAGTAGTTTAGCATGTCATGAAGAGGATAAAATGTGACTACTTGATTGATCCGACGGTCGACGCATTAATTATAAAGTTAAGAGAAAATGGTAGAAAATTGCATTGAGGCCTTATTGTTCTACACCTTTCTGAAATAGATTTAAAAAAACGAAATTTTCTCCGGAGAGATATCACCAGTTCGAATGTGTTAGTTGTTATGTTTAAACTGTGGGTTGGAAAAAATTTCAATCACGGAATGGAGAACAGGAACGTACCGAAGAGAAAGTGTTATTTGAATACGTGTTCCAGGAGTATATGTTGGTAAGATTCATGTGATACTTATAAGTATTTTCGTCTTTATTATCAGAAAATTGCCCTTACTTTTCTACGTATTTCAGTTTGAAAATATCTCAGTTCATGTTTACTATAATATTTGTGATACTTTAACATAGCAAATAAAAAAATCTGCTAATAATTCATATTATTTAATATAAATTATTAGCAGGGTATGGAAGTTGCCATTGGGAGGGTTAACTGACATTCCAAGGTGAACCTTGAGTCGATTCTTTGATATTAATTCAATAGAAAGGAAGGATTAATGTGACAAAGACATAATGAAAGCGTTTAGTGGATTCTCAGGGAAGTGTATGCGATGTATGAGTAATCAAATTCCGTCATTAAAGATACCTAACAATTCAATTCAAATTCATTAATTTCGCTTAGAAAAACGAAATATATATTATTTGGACGACACTAGTTTCGACACCCATGATCATAATAAAGAAAAGGCGGCAAAATTCTTCATCGAACCGAATTTTTAATGTACCCACATCTAGATGAAAACGAAAACCCATTTTACCCTATGACTCGAGGGAAGGTTGGGTGCCCAACGCTTTGCTACTTTCAGCAAAAAACATTAAAATCTGCTCGTTAGACTACCATCAGGAACTTTTTGAAAATTGAATAAAAAATTATTTTCTTCCAAATATCCCACCAGTTTATGATGATGCTAGTTATCACAGCACTTTAGCTAGAAAAATACCAACGATCAGCAGCAAAAAAAAAGTATTGCAAGAGTTCCTTAGTCAGCATTTTGAGGATACTTAAACAAAAATAAAATTAGTTAAATTTTTAAGAACCAAATCGTATGATAAAATGTATTTCGTAGAGGTTATAAAAAAATCCGGTAATATACCCTCAAATTACCACTTTATCATTACGATGCGAGTTTCTAGGGTGTTTATTATTACTTAAAGGCACATATAAAACCATAAGTTTTTAAAAAGCGAAGTTGGTGAATATGGTCAAATCGAGATAAATACATTCATGAAAAGCCAATAATATCTCATTGAACCTGAACTAATGTTTTTTCCGAATATGCCATTAATTGTAAAAAAACCACCAGACATTTATTGTTTTTTGACAAAATTACTTTCAGTTTTAGGGAGGGTTAAATATAAAATCATTCTGATAGTTTTTCGTGACAAAGAAAATTAAGTCGACGTAAGAGATTTTCCATGTTTTTGTGTTGTTATCCTATTTAGTAAGGTATTTTGATAATAATGTCAGTAAAAATCCATTGCTATCAACTTTAGAGCAAAAGCAAAATACAATGACAAAGACACGAAATAAATAATGTATCAAAAACAAATAACATAGAAAAAAAACACTGTAGATAGTTTTTATAGCACTGGCGAAAATGTTTTCCTTACCATTATAAAGCCTATTTATGGTTTAAAAAGTAACGACAACTTCTTAGTTTCAAATAAATGGGGAGTGAAAGATTAATATAAGATTAAAATTTTGGCTTAGTTACCTTTATAAGATTTCTCCTTTTAAATGTTATAGCGGTTCTAAAGTTTTGTAAAATAGGTAATCCAAATGTACCTAACCGTTGCCATTATAAAACAAACATTGTTAGTAGTTTAGTACTTTCGTCGCCAGCCAGCAAACAATTTCATCTCTTTCCTGTAAAATTGCTTTACGGTTATAGTTTTCACAAAAATCAAAAACAATGAAATACGAATATTATATATAAGAATTATCTATTTTAATATTTTGTTAGCAGACGGCGGTTCAAAAACTCGGAGGCAAGAGGACTGACTGTAAGCTGTAAGCGAGCGTCCGAAAATTTCGCCGAAAGCAGGTCGTACTCAAAATTTTCGCGCAATCGCAGTATGGTACCCTGATGTCGGATCACAGTTGTGTGTTTTAAGTATAGATAACAATAATTTCTTTTACTTTGTTACGTGTACTCTAATATATTGGCAGCCAAACGGCTCCAAGTGGCGATATGAAATATAATTAGAAGTCGAAAAAATAAGTAAACGTCTATCCAAAAAAAAAAAGAACAAAAAAAAATTAAATGCTATAATTGTTATAGAATCTCGGGAAAAATGAATAAAATTGAAATAAGGACTTACTGGACTAATTTTAATGGGTTAAATATTATAATTTTCTTGCGGCAAAGGACATAGTTTGATTACCAGTCTCTTATAATTTCCGCTTGCTGTTTTTACAGTGGCGACATGAGTACGACCTTCCTTTCCGGGATGCAATTCTAATGCTCTATTGAACGGCCATTTCAAAAGTGGTGCAGTATCACTCGCAAGAAGAACTAGATCGTTTAATTTGATTTCATTATACGTATGCAAATATTCAGCGTAGTGGCGTTTCCAGAAATCAGCGTTACGCTTCTGGATAACTTGCCATCTGGACAATCTGCTTAATGTCAAATGTGACAAATCCGGGTCTGGTATTGTTGAGTTTAGAGGCTCGAGGGGTAAGAAGTGTCCGGGAGTTAATGATTGCAGGTCATTTTGATCAGTGGACTAAGTGGTTAAGGGTCGCGAATCCAAAACGCCCTCTATTCGCCCGATGGTCAGCCTTTGCTCACCGACAATTCGGATAAAATGAGTCTTGAGGCTCTTGACTCCGGCTTCAGCAAGACCGTTAAAATGAGGAATGCCAACGAATAGATAATTTATCTGCGGCTCGTTCAGCGAACTCATAGAGCTGGTTTCGAAAGTCAATGAACAGCAGTCACAACGTCAAACATTTGGACAGAATTTTCTTTATGGCTTTTCTGGAAGATAACATCCAATATTGTTGTAACAGCAAATTGTGCAATGTTTTCAGCCGACGATAAAGGTATTGATTGTGGGTTTATTCGATAATAAAGGTTGTCAAACGGTGCAATATGTGTTTTTTGGTGTAAGATAGAAATTGAGATAGATGAAGAGGGCTTACCACTCTTATAAGTCCATATTCGTCAAGGAAAGGCGATAATTTTCTGAAATGTTTAGGTATAAATTTGCTTTGAGAAAGGTTTGAAATGAGATGAGAGAAGCAAGAATTTTGGACATGTTTGATCAGAACAGCAAGAACATTTTGCTGTTGACCGAGAGTACGTTTCTTGATGGACACAAATCCTTCATGTTACACATTCTTTGGGTTTTTGAAAGAAATGAGATAAAAAGATATATTTTATTATGATGATGTAGCAGAGAATGTGCTGGGTTTTCGACAAGGGTGAGAATTTGTCCAAAATGGTATCCAGAAAATTATCAGCGTTGGTAAGGTGGAAAATTATTTGCTTTTCTTCCAACTCCGTATTGCTGTCAAGGCAAAGTTCCTGTTTTTTGATATTAGGTCACTTTGATTCAGGAAGCTGTAAAAGAGAAGGTGCGCTCCACTACATGTTGTTGCAAACTAGCTAGTCATACCCCGAGAACCTGCATCGGCTGCGTTAAGAGCAGAAGGTCTCTCCAATTGGATGATGGGATGATGGTATGATTTCCTGGACATGGTTTTAGCGACAAAGTTTGTCCAACGGTTCCAATGGTTTGGAGGTGCTCTTAGCCAACATAGGACAACCCGAGAATCGCTTATGGTTATTTGGTTTTCGTAAGTCGATAAAAGAAATTTGACTAGATCGCTGAGTAGCACGGCACCTTAAAGTTCTAACCGTGTCAATATATCGGGTACCACTCTAGCCTTTGCCCAAATCAGAAAGATGGATATGATATTCTCTTCTTCTACCTGAAAATACACCACACTAGCACAACCTCGTGTACAAACATCACAAAAAGCGTTTATTTTACAGGAATGGATTTTTGAAAGTTTATTATGCCTAGGCATCTTCAAGGTAGATAAAAGTTGAAATTCAGATTGAAATTTATTCAATTTTTCGATTATTGGTAGAGGTGGCATTTCGTCCCAGTCAATATTGAGAATCCATAATTGTTGCTTTAGAAATTTAGAAGTAGAATAAAAACCCCAAAGGGTCAAAGATAGTTTCTATAGTAGAAAGAATCCTGTCCTTCAATCGACATTGATATGTAAAAAGCACTGAAGGCCTAATACCTTGATAAAATAGGGTTCGTCTCGATCAAATGATAGAGGCATTTGTCTCTCAAAGTCTGGAACAGCCAACAAGAGCCCTGGACAATTGCTGGCCCACTTTTTTAGTTCGAAACACCTTAATAATATAATAAGTTCCGTTGGTGGAGTCCAGAAGTTCACTAGCTCTGAGAAATTTAGACTTCTCTCGTTCAGCACGTTCTTTCAATGTGCGCATAGACAAGAAAGGAGAACACGTCAAACCAAACGAAACTGTATTCAGCTCGTATTCCTTGATGGGGTCTTCAGGATCAAAACGCCATAATATTCGTTGGAAGAGACGATGGTGAGAACATATAATAACTTGTCGAAACATCATTTTTATATCTGTAATGAAGCCAATGGGGTTAAGACGGAAAATTAGAAGCAAGGAAATGATGCCCTTTTGAAGTTTTGGCCCGGGGAACAAACTTTCGTTGGGGCTAATATTTTTAGGACTTTTTGTTGAGCCGTCCCACACGACTCTTAATCTACTGCTAACACTATCCGGTTTTAAAATAGTGATGGGGGAGGCAACAAGATAATGGAGGTTTTGGACTGTTATTTGTAATCAAGCTCAAATGATTAGCATCTAAGTACGTTTCCATGAATTCTGAATAAGCCTTCTGAAGATCAGGATTTTTTTAAAGGCGATTTTCCAGGAGAAGAAATCTTCTAAGTGCTTGAGGGGAGGTATTACCTGGATCTGGTAGTTGAACAGAAGAACAACCATAAACTTCCCTGAAGGCAGCCTGCTAACAGTAACGCTAAATATTTTTTCAGCCTTTTGGTCGTCAGGTGAAGTGATAGGTTTTGTTGGAATATTTTCTAATTCCCAGAATTTCAAAACGATAACCTCTGGTAAAAAAGGAATTTGTTTAATTTGATTCGGTAATTTTGTTTATTCGACCAGATCCAACACAGCCAAAGATTGTTTCGAATGCAAAATGTTCACCAGGATTGCCCAGAGCTCTCCCTTCTTTCAGGATTTGTCCAAAGATTTCACAATGCATTAGAAGATCCACCGGATTGGATTTGAAATATAATTCAACACCTCTCAGGTGTTCAAAATGGCCCTCTTGAGTGGTGAACATAAGCATATCGGAGCATAGCTTTTTGACAACAATGGCTTCAAAGGACAATATAGGAACTGGAAGCCCTTGGGGTTTGATGTGGCATTGTGATAACCCTTTTGAAGTAAATGAAGACATTTGGTTCATCCCTTGAATAAAAGATGTGTGCCAACCTGAATCGATAAGTATTCTAATAGGTTGGTAATTGCCATAGCTGTAAAGTATGTCTACGACAGCAGTGGCTAGAAGTTTTGTACTCTGAAAGGGAGTGAGATATTTTCGGAAAACGAAACATGGAAAGCATTAGTGGATGGTTGCGATTCATTACAATTTAAGATTATTTTCGGTGTTGTTTCTTGATTAGGTTTCGAGATATGGAGTAATGATGTCTGGAAAAACAAGTACCGCAAGAAAATTTCGATGTGCATAAATCTACTACTACTAAATCTGCATATGAAGACAGTGTGTGAAAAATTTTTGTTGCTTTGTCCTTGACTACACTTGAAACTTTTTATGCGGTTATTATCCGTGTTGCTGCTAGCTCACGCTGAAAATGGAGGAGTAGGTTTATTGTGAATTTTGGGATTGTGAAGGTGACAATTAAGCTGATAGTTAGGTTTAGGTTTCGTTGGGTGTAAATATTGTGGGGCTTTACTTTTCCTTTCCGAAAAAGATAAAAGAGAGTGATAAGTAGGAATTTCGATCTGGCTGTTAGCCATTTCGAAGCTAGCACGAGTACTGGGATCTAGTTTTTCTATTAATATAAAACAAATGACATAATCCCAGCTTTGAATGTTAAAGGAGAGAGCCTTTAAAATTTCTAATAATTCTGAAAAAGTGTCAATTAATGCTCGTAATTCTTTTCCTGGCTCATTTTTTAAAGTAGAGTTCGTAATTGTTTGGAATTTATTTTGTATTTTGATAACGACTGACCAATTAATCGTATGCTACTTGGTAATTACCAACCGAAACTTGAGTTCCAGCTAATAATTTTCGAAGCTCTCCATCTAGATAGGAAAAGAGATGTTGCAATTTTTTAACATTACTTGAATTTGAATTTTGATGAACAATATTATTAAAGAAGTAGTAAAATGTATGCCATAACTTCCTGTCCCCCTTAAAAACAGGCACACCCAATTCGTGTAATTGAGGCGTTATGTCAGTACGGACGTAATGACCGGTACAGGCACCAGGAAAAAGCTTGCCATAACTGATTTTACACGCATAATAAAAATTTTGAACTTCCACTCTGATTTTATCTTGCTTGGAATACTCGTCTTGAGAATCGGGATCGGGAAATTCCACCGTGTTATGATATTGGCTAAATTTCTCGAATTGCTCTTCCAAATCAACATTAAACTGCTCTTTCGACAACAAATCTTTACTTGCCTCTTGAGAATATCGATAACATTCCGTAATAGTTTTTGTATAAAGCTCACGTTTCTGAATTGTTTTTTTAAGGCAGATGACATGATTTTTTTTATTAAAATAAAATAAATAAATCAATAACGTCGAATTATTACACTCGATATAATTACTAGATAGGTAATATTCGATAGTTATTATTTATTATTGGATAAGAAATTTTAAATGATGGACACAACTGGTACACGCAATTAACGCGCAAAATAAATTCAACACTTTGCGATCGCTGATTACTGAAAAAACGTGCGTCATCGATCGAACGCTACCCGCGATATACACAGTTTGAAATCAAAATATTATTTAATATCTCATCGATCTTTTTTTTTTCGTTCTAATGCGGCTGGAAGGCCATATATTAGCACACAGCGGTTCGAAAATTCGGGTATGCAGGAAAAATCTGCCTTTTCCACCAACTCCAAGGATATATTACGAAACGGATTTTAATCGAGGCATGTTGGGAAATTGAAGAATTTCATCGTCAGTCATACTGCTGCAGAACTAACAATTTATAAGTTGAAAGGAAATTGGATAAAATTCATAGGGTTTAAACAATACCACTGGCAGCAGTTGTGCATAAAGTCGAGAAAGAAAAACAATTCGTGTCGTCAAAATTTAAAAAAAAACAGCTGTCTTTGTTTTTTTAAAAAAAAAGAAAACTGAGAGGTTCAAAACGAAAAGAACGTGGCCCTATTTTCTAAATTAAAGAAAGAGTTATCATTACAGAATTGGAAATTCCCTTTAATATTACGAGGCCATATTTTATGTTAAAAAAGAATAAAATAAATACAACAAAGGGAGTGAAGGGCGTAAAATTATATCAACGTCATGAAGCGAAATTGTGGCGGTACTTGAATATGAAAAGTCAAAGAAGTGAGGTTACGGTTTCGCTATATATTCGATTACAAGTTGGTGGTTGTCTACCAGCTTTCTTATTTTAAATAAAACAACTACCCTGAATATTACTGCATTTTATCGAATAAAATTTGATGTCCGGTTTCATAATTATGTTCCGCAATTGCTGATGAGTTTGTTTCTCGTTTTAAGGCTCCTTCATGTTCTTTGAGACTAGTTGATATTTTTCGTCCAGTCTCTCCAATATGTTCGTTGCCGCATGTGCATAGACTGTTGTAAACTCCTGGTATCTCAAGCGGAATTTTGTCTTTGACGGATCAGAGATTTGAAAGATCTTTGGACAGGTGTTAATGTTTAATGTTCAATGTTTATTGAACAGTTGAAAGCAATTTGACCTAGAATCTCACTTTACTAAAGTACCTATTCCTGAAACCCTCTAACATTATTTCAGATATCTTAAAATCCGAGAATCTGAATCAAACCTTCTCATCTTAATTGAAAGAAAAATGCTTGTGTGGAAAATATTTTTCTTATAAAGGAACAAACGTCGGGATCAGCTGTGGGTTCTCGATAATCCCCGGTCATCTCTAATATTTTTATGGAAGTCTTTGAGAAGAAAACCGTCGACACCTTCCATCTAAAACCAAAATTATGGAAACGCTACATTGATGATACTTTTGTTATTTGGCCACATAGTCAGGAATCCGTCCGAGATTTTTTTAGGCATTTGAACTATATACACCCGAATATATGTTTTATCATTGAATTAGAAACTAATAATTATCTCTCATCCTTAGATGTTCTTATAAATAGAAAATCTGACCTAACATTGGGTCATTTTCTCTGTTTACAGAAAACCTACGCACACAGACTGATCCTTTAATCCAGCCTAAAAATCATCGGTTATCAACTCTTTTGTTTACAGAGCCGTAAAACTATCTCGATTCTAGTCACTGAATCCAGAATTAAAACACCTGTTATGTACTCTTCTTTCTAATAATTTTCACATTAGAGATATTAAGCGTGCCATCACAAAATACACTTCACTATAACCTTCCAATAGCAATGAGGCCGAAAGCAATCCTACACCTGCCACTGTTGTCCTTCCTTACGTTCAAAACATCACTGAACACATATCAAAAGTTTTTAAGAAATATAACGTCAAAGTTTAAGATATCAGGAGTTCACATTCTATGTAAGGCCATTGTGGGTAATAAGGCCCGCGCAGGTAAAAAGGCCCATGTACTCATTTAACAATAAAAAAGAATTTATAAGTATTATGGCAACGTCTATGTGTTGGTCTGTTACCCAAAGTAATTACGCAAACCGGCATACTGGATTAAGTACTATAGTTTTGGACATGTATATTATCCGGTCGAAATTATAAAAAATTATGAATGAACGGCTGCGTTTTTTCGAAAAAAAAAGAAAAATATTGCTTCAAACATCAACCGGTAAAGGTTTAAAACATGGATGAAAAGGGAGACTAACCCTGTATCAACAGTCATTGCCAAAAAAGGGAACACCTGGTTGCTCCAGACCACTCTAAAAATTGTACGATTGTTACCTGCGCAAACGCATTAGGAAATGGTATCCCACCCATGATATTGTTTAAAGGTTAGAGGCTGAAACCAACTTTTGGTGACGGATTTCCACCGCGATCTCAAATGAAGATATCTCCAAAAGGTAGAATGACCACCTGATATATTGAATGGCTCAGTCATTTTTGCAAGTTTATTCAACTGCCAGTCCTCTTAATATTTAACGGTGCTGTGTTATATCTCTACGTTTCAATTGTTGATGCTGCCGACCAACTGGGAATTCACTTGTTATGCCTTCCTTCAAATACCACACATGAACCCCAACTCCAACTCCTCCAATCGTGTTCCGTTGTTTCGAAAATTTTTGAGATGAGGAGTTGTTGCGTTATGGGGACAAATGCCCACATAGGAAAATGAACAAAGAAAGATTTTCATAAATTTTTTACGCCAGTTTGAGAGAGATGTATTACACATGGATTCAGAGTCACAGGGATTTACCCATTGTAATCCTTGGATGCATGATGATTGTATGGGGCGCACTGAAGATACTCCGGAACCTGTTATATGTCTGTAGTTCAATGAGGGGGTCTTATTACTCTCAATGGTTAGAAATACGGCCCAATAACGAGTTTACGTTTAGGTTTTCTTTACAGAAAAACTGTTTCATATGTTATTATATTTTATTTTTCTATGTGTTCTTCCAAGAGAAGTGTTTAAAATAAAAATACCAGTTTGATGTTTTAATTTAAATAAATATTTAATAGAATATTAAGAGAAATTAGGTAAAATATCAACTAAGCTCAAAGAACATGAAAGAGCCTTAAGACTACGATAAATAAACTCATCTATAAAAATCTATAAACAACCAAACAATCTTAACTGCGACTTTCACCAATATGGGAATCAGTCCTCTGAGACAATGTTCATACCCCTCCTTTAGCTCCGCCCCTCAGACAATATATATGCAGGTACAGAGTAAAATGCGAGTCAGTTTCAGTTAAGCTCTGAAGAAGCCAACAGGATGATGTGCGAAACGTTCGATTCTTCAACAATCCAGCAGGAGGAATCCTGAATATTTGTAAATAACAATTTTTAATTATTTCATTTTGGATGGATTGCTTGTGGAATTGGACCTGATCAAAAATGAAGTACAAAAATTAAATTATAAAAAACGATAGCACAGCACAGAAACGCCACCATACAAAACACCATATTTACATGTTAGTTTGACACGAGTTCTGTGTCATTGATTTATTATTTGATTTAATAAATCTGATTTTGCCATTAAAAGCCGGAATGTATTCAAAAACTGAAAGATTGGATCTATATAATTGTTATATTGAAAACAACAAAAGTATCACTTTATCCGCATCCAAATTTGTTGACAATCCGTCAGCGGCGGACCATTAGTTAAATCTCGCATGTGCATTTTGAATAGTCCATCTCAAATTATTATTGTTTGTGTTGTCTCTATATCTTTAGGATCTATTTGGTTCCACGTGACTTCCTTCTTCAGCAATACAAGTATATATTAGTTCTGCATTTCCTACAGCACCACATCGATCTAGAAATAAAATTTCGTTCGCAATTCTATCTTTTGGAGCTTTAGTATCGTGACCAACTAATAACAAAACTTAACAGCCATATTAAAGCATTATTGCAATAGGAAAATGTTAAATTGTCGGAAATTTCCCTTTGAAAAAATCGTCGTTTCACTGTTTTTATAATTTAATTTTTGAAACCTCATTTTTACTCACCCTCATTTGACGATAGTCCCGTTTCGCAAGCAATCCATTCAAAATTAAATAATTAAGCCTTCCTTATAGGAAAAGTTGTCAATTATCTTAGAGTCTGCAAACGTTTTTGACATAAAATTCAATATTTGTAGAAAACAGTTAGACTTAGGAATATGATATTAACCAACCAACCAACTAACCAAAAATGTAATAATAGAAGAAGTTGGTATGTGCTCCGAATGAATAGAATAGCCTGTACATATATTAAAAATTAAAAAAAAAAAATTTAACGATGCAACTCTTTTTACTGATATTAATAGTACTGTGAACGCTACGGCTTTAGAGCAGATACTGATGCGTTAAACTTAACAAATTTACTAATAAAAGTACCTACCGTAAGTATCTCTTAATTACACTGTCATTAAAGTGTCATTCATTACTCTATGTTCCATTAAAAACAAAAAATGAGGGACAATATATCAAGTAAGTCACTAATATATAAAATAAGTGCACCGAAATTGAGCCGAACTGGACAGAATTTCCCATTTAATTACTGCACACTTTTCTGAAATGGCCCATAGTTACTGCGACCCGTAATATTTTACAATAACAGATATGTTATTATAATCGGCGGAAAAGCGGAAACGAACCAATTTCGGTAATGAAAAACCATGGTTCGGAGTAAAAGAAACCAATACGATTAAGTTAAAGATTAAAGTATTACGAAATATGAATATTTCAAATTAAGTGGGTACACGTACGGAAACGAGCATGCAATAACGCAATTTGGCGGCCGGGACGTTATCGCAAATCTCGCGTTTATAATTTATAAATGGGAACTTAAGCGCCGTGCACGAAAACTAATATCCCTTATTATTAATAAGCTCGTTTGTGTTTATAAATAGTCGAATTATATAGCTCAAACTCGTTTTTAATAAGTTTAACTGATTAGTCTTAAGCTTAATAATTTTTTTAACAAGAGAATCGATAGAATAAGAATGACATTATATTATATTCCGAATTATTGTAATCCGTTAATATTTAGTAATTACTGCCGGTTATCTTAATGTAAATGTTTCGAATTCTTCCAGATCAAAGGTTAATCACCCCGAATCAATCAATCAATCACCACTTAAAATTTTTTTTTTTTTTATATTTTGTATTAGGTATGCAAAAATATTTGTAGACAATAAAAAGTTGAGAAGGAATAAAATGAAGCTATTTATTGATAACTAATTTTTATATAAAAAAAACGTAAAACACCAGTATACTGTCTATATTTCAAGGCTGAAGAATGGTTAAATGTGCTCTTTACAGATGTATCCAGAAGTTGCAGTTGCTTCAGATAGAAGTATGCATATGTATAGACGACTTGGAGAACGTTAGTACCAGAGCAATTTTATTCACAGGGAGAGTTTTGCTGGAGAACATACTGATGACTTTAAACGAGGGCAGGTTTACCGATATAAGAGAGAATATTGAACCTCACGTAGTTTCTTTTGGGCCTTATATAGGGAACAATTTCATATTTATGCACGATAACGCACGACCGCACGCAGCCAGAATATTTATTGAAAACATTACTGCCATGAACAGCAATGACTTAAATCCGATTGAGCATGTTTGGGACCATATGGAAACATAGAACCATCAATCAAAATATTCTTTTTCGAATATGGGAACAAATGCCACAGGAGTACATTTCAGGTCTTTTTGAGGGACTCCCGGTTCGTTTAATTTGCAATAATTTCATTTCATTTCATATTCAACCAATGTAATCAATAAAAAGGATATCTTGGCTTTTGAATTTAAAGCAATTACTTGTACACGATGATTGAAGCATATAGTAAAGTTCATTATCTCAATACTTTCAAAAGTTATGAGAAAATGGTAAATAAAAAAGATGTAAAAAGTGTTAGGATCCACAACTTAAAATTATTTCAAAGTATGCAGGGTAAAAATGAAACACCATATTTTTAAATTTCGTTTTGAATTCCTTTTAAAATTGTTCAACTTTTTTATTAACAGTAATGCATACCTAAACCTAATAGTTTTTCCACAATTTTAATTTTACTAAAAAGAATATTGCAAAAACCTACAACCCTTATTAAGTATGTCATATACCTATTTCTAATACTTTGCGATTTATTTTGACTTTTCAAATATTTACTCGTCTTTCTGTCTATGATTATTGCTATAATATTAGTTGACCATGATAAAATGACATTGTCGAATTTTTGACCTGCCAACTGATTAAATTAATTCAAAAAAATTATTGTGGTTTCAGTAAATTAAAAAAAAAAACGAAGTATGGATCTTCCTAATGCTGAATTAATTGATATAACTTATGTACTGGGTGAGACGGAAAAAAATACTTTCTTGGCAATAAGACTTTACAAGGCGAAGTAGACGTACACATATATCAACTAGACAATCCCTTCTGTGTTTAATGGAACAGTTTGATGCTAGTGGTTGAATTGGACGTTTACTTCAAGTTTAGTAGCCGTCAAGTAGCTAGCTTATGTGATACATCCCAATCTACCGTTAATCGCAGTACTAACAAACACAAATATCATCCCTTCCATATGGCACTACCCCAAGAACTTCTAGACCATGATTTTGAACAAAACTTTCTGCACCATCATAAATAAAGTAATAGAGGTCGATCCAAACTTTTCATTATTATTATGTGGGGTGTGGAATAAAACACTTTAAAGTTATTGGACTATAAATTGCTAATAACTGTCTGTTGCTGTATCTGCGGGTCCTACAAAGTTTTGTTATGGCCAACGGATATTATATACAGAAAGAAGGGTAAATATTGAAAAAGTGAAAATACATCGCAAAGTATTAAAAATAGGTATGTGACATACGTAAAACATACATATTATTATGTTATGTATTATGCAGTGCAATTTAAGAAAATCGAGATTTTTCAATTTAAAATAATCCAAATATATTTGAACACCCTTAAATTCCGTTGCATATACCTTTTACGTCATCTTCGAATAACGCTAATGTGAGTGATCTATCTTGAAAAAGCACCATTATTTCAAAACGCATTAAAAAAAATGAAAATAAGGTGTGCCATTTAAAAAAATGTATGTTTTATTAGTCATGATTGAGCCACCCTGTATACTTTAAAATAATTTTAAATTGTGCAACCAAAGAATCTTTATCACTTTTGGATTTAGAATTTTCTCATAACTTTTGAAACCAATGAGATAATGAATTTCACTCTATTGTTGGCTCATCCTGTACTTAAAGTATGGCCGCCATTTAAATATTTTCCTTAAATCGACATATTTTAGATTGTAAAAATTGTAAACATTTGCTTCTGACAATATAAACAATGTTTCGGAATTTGTCAATCGAAATAAAAAAGTTATATATATATAATTATTTGTTATGAATAGTTGATTACGTGCAGAATATTTTCATTTATCTAAGTCACCGAAATCAGTAGAATCACTACAGTCGTCGACAACATTAATTATAAGTAGAAGAATCTCCCGCTTGCCCATTGCTCGTTCCTTGTTATACCACTCGTCAATTATTCCTTCTGTAGTGGAATAAAATTTTTCGACATTTGAAGGATCACAGTAACAGAAACACATTTTCAAACAAGCAACAATATGTTGGTTACAATGGTTTTTGTAATTCTCCAAATAAGTTCAGTTGGGTAATCCTAATGCTATGTCGATACTGTTCGGCAAACGCATCTACCACATACTTTTTTATTGGTTTACTCCTAAAGGTTAGATTGGAGAAGTTGAGCATAAAATGCTTAAAATTTTGGCGACAACGGTGAGAAGTTGAAATTTGAAGGCTTTCTTTGGTTTCTCGACTTTTTGTTCGGTTAACTTCCGAGTTTCAGCCTTGGGCCATGAACTCTTTGGTATAGCACTGGCGTCAAGCTTGGAAATATGACAGACGCTTTTTAAGATTCAATGTTTCTAAGAAGACGATTTTAAAACTCCATAGATTTGGCTAGTTTTGGTTACTTTTGTTTACTATTATATTGGGGGCAGATTGCTGACAGTCAAACCGTTTGTAGAATTCAAATTTAACACCTTTAGGAACACGCTTTTTCATAATCCTTTGTGTTTTGTTTAGTTCACCTTCATATTACAACAGAGAAAAATCTGAGACTATGGAGTTTATCAAACTTTTACAGATTTCTTCGACGATTGTGCTTACTTAAAATAATATAAACCTGTGCGATTCTAGTTTGTTAAGTGTAATAACATGTGTATTAACGTACAAAACATTCTAAAAGTAATCGACGTCCATTTGATTCGAGAAACGTAAAATTTGCGGGCCAAAATCGAGACGCATATATCTTCGAAAATGCGTTCCTATTTTGGCACTGAGTCGGAGACCAAATAAGGAGGCTTTTCAAAATACCGGGACGCCTTTGGTACACCATTTTCAGTATTTTTGAATGGATAATAATAGACAGAATCCATGAATTGATCCAAAACCTAGCGGTAATACTTGCGATAGAGAGAAAGAATTTTGCAATGGCAAATAATGAAAGTGGCTTAAATATTCGTCGGGTGACTCTGGTAGACGCTTTGCATACTTAATGAGGTTTCATTATTCTACACCACCTTTCTGAAACTAAAAACTGCCTAAACTAACAAACATACAACAAACATGTAACAAAAACAATGGAATTTCGAGATCCTACATTTTACATACAAGCTAATATTAAATGAAGTCCCCCATAGCTCATTCACGTTTACAAAGCATAAAGCGATGCAGTGAAATGCTTTAAAAAGTAAATTACAAGTAAATAAACTATCTAATGACATACTGTAGGGAATAAATGCGCGTATGGGAAACTGATGCAAGTACAATACAAACACGACAAGCACATATTGTAAATTAATGATATAGAGCGTCCGCTGCTTATCTGTGTTTGCCTATCGCTTACCTATATGCGGACCTTAAATATTAATCAATGCAGAAACACATTAATTTGCTTTATCTTGAGTGTATTTGAGCGGCAATACATTAAGCCGGGCCCATAACCTATAATTTTTGTCTAATTTTTCCACAATATTTCATCCAGAAAACACTGGTTCTTTTCTTTTTATTTTCCTAACAAATTAAATGCTGTTTTAAAGAACGAATTAAAATGGTGGTTATATTCCATTAGTAACCGATATTACATATTTTTGTAATTTTGTAATTTATTTCTCGAAAATGCGTCCTATCTGCGTCTGCCTAATCTTGCTCTTAATTTGTATTTCTGGATATTATTTATTATATATGCTTCGTTGTGCTGCCTCCATTTCGAAGGTTGGTCATCATCAGGACTGCTCTAAACACTTCGTTGTTACTGCATCCAAACCCCTCCCTAAGGTTCTTTAGCGATGAATTTCGTCTCATTCCTACAGATCTCTTTCCACGGATTTTTCCCTTCATAATGATTTGGAGCATTCTATATTTTTCTCTCCTCATGACATGTCCCATATATAGCATATTGCTTCTGTTAATTGTTGCTATAACTTCTGCATGCCTGACGCAAGCGTCCTCATCGGTTCGACGTGGGTTACGTTCTCTACCCATGAAATCCTCAATATTGGCCGGTACGTCATAAATGCTTGTAGTCGTGTCGGCTACCTTCAGTGTCCAGGCTTCAAGTGCGCAATTCAGTCCAAGGTAGATCTCAATAACAGAAGAACTTGTAAATGTGCTTCTGGACTGCTCAATTCGGATTCGTATTTCTTACTCTCTGACTCTTTCAGTAGGTTGGTTCTTCACATTCATTTTACTAATGTCCTACGTTGTTTTTGTTATCAGCATGTATTTTGATTTGCTTATGTTCAATGACAGTTCATGTACGTCATCATTTCTTCTATTCGTATGGCTGCTTTTTGGTCGTAATATAGACTTAAAATTATTCTTATGTCGCTGAAGTTATTATTTATAAGATATCCCAAATATTTGACATTATTGACCTGTATTTTTCGTTTGTTCGCAAAAGGACGCAACGAATACAAAATTATTCTTATTTCGCTGAAGTTATTATTTATAAGACATCCCAAATAATTCAAATTATTTACCTGTATTTTTCGTTCGTTCGCAAAAAGACGCAACGAATACTTGACTTTTAGTCACCTTCATTATTAATTTAAACAATATGCTTATTGAAGTAATGAATTAATTGTTAATAATCATAATTAATATATAGAAAATATTAATATTTAGATATTTTTTCACCGTGGTGATGAAACATCGCATCCTCAATTTATCGAATGAACTGGTTTTTAATTCTGCAAATAAGGTTAATGAATTAATGAACTAATTTATTGAATCAATGATTTTTGTTTTACTACTAATATAATTAATTCAATTATTAACTACATTAATCATTAATGTTATGGAAATATCAGTGAACGCGTTCTTTTGGTGTAATCGACCAAATACATTTAATGGAGGGTACCAAATATTTTTTGTACGTTTCCAGGTGGTGGCGGAAGTTGCAATTCGAACGACGGAATGTCGGAATCCCGATACGGCGGGAAAGTGCGATCCGGAGGAAGCGGATCCGAAGATGAAGGCGGAACGAATGCCGGCTCGGGCCTCGGAGATGGTGCCGACGGATGTAAGAAAAAACACCGAAGAAATAGAACGACGTTCACCACTTATCAACTCCACGAACTTGAGCGGGCGTTCGAAAAGAGCCATTATCCTGACGTATACAGTCGCGAAGAATTGGCCATGAAGGTTAACTTGCCGGAAGTCAGAGTGCAGGTAAGATTCTGGTACAGTGAACAGCTAAAATCTGGAACAAATTCATTTAAAAATCAGATAAAGGATTTCAAGAAAATGACTCGCATACGTCCATAATAATGTTTTCTCTCATTTTGCTCAGATGTCGATACCACGTTCTTTTATTTAAATGGAACATCTTTTTTCAAATCAATTTTCATATCATTGGATAGCATAACTTATACCTACCTCTTACTTTTTCCTTTATTTTATGTGCAAAAGAGTGAAAATCAGAAATTTAATTTTGAAATGAGCACGTAAGTATTTTCTGGTAGCATCAGTAAAGTTCTTAAATTGTCACAATTACATTTGTCAGTAAAGAAAGTGAATATCTAAATGAAACCAAGACAAATTAAATTTAAATTTTTATTGTATATGGAGACTAAACGAGAACTCAAGGCAGTTTGTAAAATTGAGAGAAATCACTTTTGATTTTAAATATCCCCAAAGGAAAAATCCAGTGCAGTAATATCTGGAGATCTTGCAGGTCATTCTATTGATCCCTTTCTACCAATCCACTGTCCGAGAAATACCGTATTTCACGCACTTGTTGAGCAAAATGGGGCGGCTCACCATCCTATTGAAACCAAATCTGTCCATCAAACATATCAGGCTATTTGCATTTGGAAAAGGAACTGCGATAGTAGGAATTAGTCGTTTCGAAGAAACACAACGTGGCTTCATCACTAAACAGTATCTGACGATGAGGAAATGGATTTAAGTTGCACATTTAAATCATAATTTCACAAAACTGTAGTCTGCGGTCCGTATCACCTTCGTTCAGTTTCTGTAGTAATATAATCTTGCACGGATGATACTTTTCTTTTTTTATACACGCAAAGCTGTTCGTTGGCTGATATCATTATTTGAAGCTATTTCAAAAGACGCACGATGATGGCTATCCTTAACAACTAATAAAAATTTTAAATTTGTGTTCTCATTAGTTTTTAGATGATCTGGCCATAGACGATCTTTGATATGTTCTGTTTCTATAAATTTTGTCTCAGTTTCATTCACTGTGGATCTTATAATAAAATACCTGATATTTAAACAAATTTGTTCAATTTTTAGCCGTTCACTGTATAATGTCTAATATGGATGCGCTAAATTTCTCATGTAATTACCAGTTTCAACATACCGGATGTCATAGAAAGTGCAAAGACATCTTATATAGAAACATGAAAAAACAATTATTAAGTAAAAGAGTTATCTTGAACATAAAAACTCGGTGTGTACAAAAATGTCTAACGTTGACCGTAGTTAAAGAAATTGCTGTTTCAAAGCTGAGACATATTCAAATGTTTTTTGTGATCGTGTTTGCTCTATCTCTGCAAAGAAAGTAGTGGATGGGTGTTCTGATATTTTCATCAAACAATGTCCCATATCTCCAAACAGGCTTAACGAATTTTAATAAATTTAGAATCATTGAAAAGGACTTTTTCTAGGATATCAAAATAGTGCTGTGAGTGATGCGGTTGTGATGCCACCAGCTGGATTTTTCTGACATAATCGCAACAAAAAATATTTTTCTTAAAAGGGAATAAATGCAACACTACGAGTTTTTTTATGTCTTTAGATAGTCAAGTAAGATCCCAACAACCCAGTAAAAACACCATCTAAATATCTAATCTAAAATATGCATAAAAGAACTTAATGTTCAGAAAAGATGGATTTTGGAAAAGCTTTCCACTTTTACGGTTAGTTATTAATGTCCATTTATCCTGAATATTTAGGATGCCAAATGATATCTAAATTATTATAAATTATATTATTATTATTATTATATTAAATATATCACATTATTACCCTTTTACAATACATTCGAAAGGTAGTTGACATTTGTACGTTTTGATATGCTTAACCGTTTTCAAATATTTAGTATTATCACTTGTTTTTCCATTAATTATTAAGTTTAATCAATCAACCAAGACTAATCAATTGTTGAAGGCAAACCAATTTTATTAACTATTGAATTATTGAAGTAGT
Organism: Cylas formicarius; assembly: GCF_029955315.1. Taxonomy (NCBI): domain Eukaryota; kingdom Metazoa; phylum Arthropoda; class Insecta; order Coleoptera; family Brentidae; genus Cylas; species Cylas formicarius. The sequence continues at coordinate 25,143,044 of NW_026844214.1, forward strand.
AAAATATATATTGAAATATAAAGTATTTTTCATCCTTTCTAACGCATCGATTTCCGTTAGATATTGAATGACCATACAAACTAATTAAAATAAATAATAATAAAAAATTGATGTAATGATTTTCCGCCCATGCCTCTTTCAGTCACTTTGCACCTTTGCACTTTCTAAACAGTAATTTCCACATACCTAACTTATTTTCCCACACCTAGGCATATCTTGAGAATATACTGCTGTAAAAATGCCGCATCCAAACTTATTCATGATATTGTTGGTTGTTGAATGCCACATGGTTATTGGTTAAAAACCAGACTTTAAATCTCTCGCATGCGCATGTCAAACGGACCTCCTCAATTTTGTTTTCATAGTTGCTTCATATGTTACTTTATTATGGGCATAGTCAGGTTCTCTATATATTTAATAGCTATATGGTGACATCAGATTAAAATAAAATTTGTTTTTATGGCAATCTTAATAATTATAAATGAATTATTTTTGTTAAACTAGATGTTTTATTTATTTTTTAAATGGCTTCCACATTTTACTCCATACAAACATCAATAAAATTAGTTTGTTTCCAACAATTGATTAATGACGAAGTTAGTCATTGAATGTAATTTTTAATGGAAAAATAAGTGATAACACCAAATATTTGAAAATAGATGTCAACACAAAAATGACAGCTAAGAGATAATTTGGTACCCTGGAAGTCTAGAAAAAGTAATAATTAAAAATAAATGTAATAAAAACAATAATAAAAATTTTATTTTGATTTCAATAGTATATTGTGCAACAAGTGCGGTAATGTTTTATTTGGTAAACTGCAGATGAAGACCTTAACTCGCAAAGTGGATTTTTTCCCCATAATCGAATTGTTTTTGAGGATTAAATTCTTTAAATATTCAAATGCATTTTTCACTGGGTTGTCGAACCCTAATTTGACTATTAAATGACACAGAGAAAATATCGTTGCATTTTTTCTTTTTTCTACTCTCTTCTGTAAAATACCTAACAATACACCGATCTAGCGTGCGGGAAGCGTCACTTTACCACGTCAGTTTCGGGATATTACCACACGGGTTTGGGAGCAATCGGATGTTTTTGGAGATTTTATCGCACGGCTTGAATTTTGACGTTGGTCAATTCTGACGGGAATGTCAGTGAATGTATTCGTGTTGTTTTGAAAAATGTACCCAAAAACTATGGGTCTTAGAAAATTATAGTATGCAACACATTTGGCAAAATTTTTAAGTCACTCGTTTATCAATGAACTCGTGACTCAAATGCCGTTTACCGCACTTGTTGCATAATATACTATTGGTGGCAAAGTAAGTTACTACTAGTATACTAGTATACTAGTATTTTTTTATATAAATGTTAGGTCGAAAGCCAACAACAATGTTTTTATTTTTTATCTTACAAACGATAATAGTCAAACAAGTAAATAATATGTTATTATAAAAAGACACTTTCCGCATATATATTTTTTAAATGGGTGGTGTGGATTAAAAGAGGTCACGCCTATCATTCTTCTTAACTAAATTTAAGGAAAAATTAATGCAATGCAACGTCTCTTTCTTTCCCACTATCCACTCTACGCGGCAAAATAAACACAAATATTTCTAGCTAATTGACCATTTCGCACCGGCCCAGTTGGTTTATTGTCTTCCTGCGTTGGGGTGAAATTATCGATAAAATGAAAACACCGGCGGTCTAAAAAAAAAGGTCGATGTAAACCAACCCCCGCCGGAGATATCCAACACAAAATGTTTGCCTTATTCGTGTGGGGTTGCGTGTCTGGTAGACAAAAATCTTTCGCTGTTTAGTTGGCAATAAAATTAATTTGCCTTACATTATACAGATATAGCGATTCGGTCGGTACACTAGAAATTGGTCGCGTTGAAGCTATTAAGCCAGGCGGGCGGCATGCAAGCAAGGGTGGCTCACGCATAATTAATACAATCACGAACATTGGTCGACTGGCACCGGGTAAGAAAAGGCTAGCGGCTCCCGCTCCGCGTGATTGCTAATAAATGGCAGGAAATAAGGGTCCTTGTGTGCATCAGACTCGCTGCTGATAAAATAATTCCGAATGTCGTGTCTAATAACGCGCCGTTATTATTGTTAACGGGCGCACGCGAGGGCGAGGACTTAAACGCACCACTTAATCAAGGTCGTTTATGTTAATTTACTGCCATTTATATACCACCGATTTATTTAACGTTAGCGGCAAATCATTGGGTCATAAGTTAGTTAGCCTTTGAAGAAATTTTAGGAATAAGCGCGTGCGGTTGGATTCGGTGTACTGGGTGGCTCGACAGCTATACATTTTGTCCCACTTTGAGTACTTTTGTGGGGTATCACCGTTATTTTTTTTGAATAGAAAGTCGCGGTTTTCGCGACAGTATACTACTTTTTCGTAAAACTAAAGTTGATGTTAACAAAATTTTCATAGCCGTTATAGTTTTTAAGTTACAGAGCGAAATTGAAAATGTTCATTTCATTTTCAGGTACCCTCGTATTTCAGATGACTTATCTAAAAAATCAGAACTCAATTTTGCCTTCGGAAATAATATACAGAGTCAATTCAAAAAGTTACTGGACCCTGTTTTGTTTTTTTAATGGGGCTCTCTGTATATTTATATAAAATATTATTATTTCAAAAATATATAATAGTATGCACTCTTTGCTCAAAAACAGGCAAATAAATGACAAGTTTCCAAAGTAAACTCTTACTTTAATAGGTCATGAATAACAATAATAAATAATAAACCGTTTGATGTTTTATAACACTAAGTTTGCAACAACAGTTTTGTAGCAAAAAGCAACAATATAACATAACCCAAAAAACTACATTTAAAAAAATTCAAGAAACAAATTTTTAAAGGTAATGTTCAAATTGATGAAAATACAAAGTTGCAAATTTTTATAATGTTTTAAATAGCGTTAAAAAGAATCATTGGTTCATTCTCAGATTTCTGTTATAATGCCATGTTGTGTTTTAAATACTTAATGAAAATGCAATGTTTTCATATCTTAAAAAGTAACAGGGCTACGAATATTTTGTCAACTGTAACTTTAGTTTCACGAAAAGGTAGGACACTATTGCGAAAGCCGCAACTTTCTATCTATAATAATAACGGGGATACATTGCAAACACGCCTTCGACCCCATTACAAAGTTGCATATAACAAATTAATAATAAGACTTAAGTAATAATAGATCTAGTTTTAACCTAGCGCTATATTTTCGTCTTTCCTTGCTGAATGCTGCTCTACTACCGTAATAGAGCATTTGATACTATAGTAGATTCTTATTTTATATTCTCACATAGTGCCTCGATTTTACTTAAAATATCCTATGTTAAACTTAAAATCCAATATATACACAAGAACGCGCTACGCAAACTTAGAGTGTGTGAAGTTTGGTTCTATGACAGCTTACCTATTCTAGTGTAGTTTTTTGACCGGCTTGCTTCAGATTCATAGAAGATTCGGGCATAAGGTTCAGATCTAATCTCTTTTGTCTTGTGTTGTATAGAATATGCCCACCTTTGTATATATATATATATATATATATATATATATATATATATATATATATATATATATATATATATATGATGACACTATATTCCGGGATATCATCCGTTCGCTCGTTGAACTCCGACTGGAATCCTGCATCCGACTGGAATCCTGCAAATCTTGCATCCGACTGGAATCCTGCAGACGTTTCGCCAAAATCTCACTTGGCATCTTCAATGCTCGCGTTCCGAAAACACTTCGAACACTCTTTCGGAACGCGAGCATTGAAGATGCCAAGTGAGATTTTGGCGAAACGTCTGCAGGATTCCAGTCGGATGCAAGATTTGCAGGATTCCAGTCGGATGCAGGATTCCAGTCGGAGTTCAACGAGCGAACGGATGATATCCCGGAATATAGTGTCATCACATTTTTCCATCCGTGAATCAATACGTGAGAATATATATATATATATATATATATATATATATATATATATATATATATATATATATATATATATATATATATATATATATATATATATATATATATACTTTTAAAGAAGTAAAATCAATTTACCATTATTACTATTATTATTATTACTATTAATATTAATACCAATATTATCGTACTGTTACTGATATTTAGTTTAACATTGATTTATAATGTTCACGAGACCGGTGCTAAATGCACGGCTATGAGGGTTGTATAACACTGTAAATTTTGCCTTTCTGCAAATAAAACATTTTTTTAAAAATTGCTCTTAGCAAAAGGTTTGTATTTTTCTACGACAAATTTGAAGCGGAAACGGCTTCTCTTTTTCACCTATAGAAACCAAGAACCAAATGCGTTAAAGAGTAGCTAGAGCAGGAAAGAGTCTCTGGGGCTGTTGCAAATCGGATTAGCAATTTCCTTGGCGCGAAAAATACGTCGCTAAATGAACTTCAGATTGTTGGTCGGCAAGTCGACGAGGGGTGCTTAACGGAGACGAAGCGACGTCCGACGCCTATACCGTCGTTTACAGCCGTTTTTCTAATACCCTGACTGCTGGAAATTGGTTTGTTCGTATACGTACAATTTTTGACTGCTTAAACATAAAGCTAAAAACTATTCGTTCAGATGGATTGATTATCAGAAATTTTTGATCTGATTTACGTGGTCCACCACAATTTTTGACATAGTTATGTGGGTCCATGAAGGTCATATTTAAAAATTATTTTGGGTGACACCAAAAGTTATATTTTTTCTTATGAAATACCCTATATTTTTGTCTATTTTTAACTATACACCATATAAAAGTTACTGTTTCATTTCGTATACCTAAGCCTGGCCGTTGCTGAAAATTTTTTACACATTAAAAAATTAACCCTATAACAAGTAACGAGCTGCACGTTTCTTGTTTAGCTGAAAGGTTAAAGTGGAGAAAAAAGTGTGCCAACGTTTGGACACACATTTAACTTCTTAAAAGTTAGATATAACATCCCGTATTATTTAATGGCCTCTTTTGACCTGATAACACGCTAGAAAACAATTGTATTTCTTTGCACTCCAACGACTATAGTTCGTTAATAGTGACTACTCGGAACACGATTAAAAGTTATAAACGAAGTGTTGTGAAATAGATCTCATAAAATATTATTTTTACTTCTAAATAAGTTTTTATTTACTTGAATAATTAGAGGAATAATTAATATCTCTGGGCATTTCTGTCATTATAATCATATATAGCCGCTGTCACATTACTTGCTACGCTAATTTAGGAAAGATTCTAGGTGTGTCGGTCTTAAAAACTGAATTACGGAATTTATCATATATGATAATTGTAATTTATCTTAACCTTATGATATATCCTTTAAGTTCTCGTCCCTCTTTAATTGTATATAACAATAAGTAAATAAATAAACATGGTTAACTATATATTGCTATAGAAAAATGCCATATGAAATACATTTAACTAATACCAGGTGTGTCTAATCGTAAAAGACACAGCTCCGCATGTGGTTGCAGAGGCAATAAGGGGATGAATCGTTTAATGCTACTAAAACCGAAAAAGGATCCTTTGTTGTGGGATAGTTATAAGGTGTGAGTTTTATTTTTGAACACAAACGGTGTTTACTGCGGGAACAAAAAAAATTAACCCACAACCCGTAAAATGCTTCAAAACCCAAGAGTTTTAGAACCGGTCCAGTTGTTTCACATGTTTCTTTTGATCGTCTACAGCTTTTGTATGATCGCTTTTCTCGTTTCTATGCCATTAAAATAAATTTAAGTTTTGGTTTAATGTTTGTATTACGTCAGATTTCAAAATTAATTCTTTTTATAAAATATGAAATATCTGAGTAAAATCTGTAAATTCTTTGTTGCTATGTGTTTTAGCTCCACCAGAAACGCAAAGGGGAATAATTAGAAAGAAGGTACTGCTTGTCTGACGTAGCTAGGTTATTTGTTTCCAACTTTCATTGAATTATAATGTGACCTCCGTAGCTTTTTTAATAACCTACGTTAAGTGCTTACGCCATGGAGAATTGATACCACAGGATGTTACTTACTGATAAATCCCATTTTTGGATTCAAAAGATTGTTCTTTTTGAAAATCAAAATTTTGAAAAGCTGTTAACAAATAAGCTCACTGAAAAGAAAAAAAAATAACGATTGCTATTTGAAAAAACTAAGTTAACCTAAAAAATGTTTAGTTTAATACATTAAATTCTATTTGCCATTGGTAGTTTTTTTAATTACATACTAGATGTTATGCTTGAAATGACCTCCATTTGCTGTAAAACATCCATGGATTGACTTCATAACATTGGAAACTGTAGCCCTTTGACTTTGGTTTTATCAAGTTCTTGAAAAGCCCTTCTGACACGGCGTTCCAAATCTTCCATTGTTCCAACTGGAGTTATGTCAATTATTTTTTTTACAGGAAACATCACCATGACCGGTCAGAGTTAATTCGCTTTAATTGGTTTTTTGCTTATAATTCGAAAACCAGTGAAAATATATATACCATAGTTTGGTACTTTTAGATAGATAGATGGTAAATTAATTGCAGATTTACGTGGCAATATAAAATATTCCATTTAAAATTCCCACGTAGTATGAACTTTTATATCTTGCCAATTGGGCCTTATGAACGTCCTGTACGCAATAAGTTAAATCTCATACCATATTATGATAAAGCAATTTCATAGCAACCAAACATTCTAGTGTTTAGCTGTACGGGTTGCGAAAAAAATTATTATTTTATATCGGGTTGTTTCTTGTCAAATTTCTTAGAAAGTATTTTCTATCTCCGAAAATGTTTAAGATAAGTATGGTACGTGTTACATAAAAAAGTTCCAGAATGTTTTGCAGAATCCAAAAATGTAATAATATATAGGGTATTCCATTAAAGTTGATGTACGTTACGAGTATATCTGGCAACACCGCATGGCCAAATATATTTTACATAGGTAAATCATATTGGCTTACATAAGTAACCAACATTTCAGGTTTTTACCGCAAGTCATTGCATAAACGTCTAATAGGACACTCACCGTGAATAACCATGTATATGGTAATCTAGAAAGTCCATTTGGAATCCAACCATCTTTAGAGCCAGCATGCACAATAGTTATTCTTTTACCTCTTTTTGATGGCGCGTTTGTTCACTTAGCGGTTGAGTCAACCCAACCCTTCTCCGGGGTATCATAAGTGTCGATCCAGGTTTCATGCAAGTAAATAATTGGAATTTGTTGTTCTCTGTTAATCCTAATTTTTTCTACATATTCCAGTCGCCATTTCCGAATTCTAAAAGATTCCATTAAAACTTGCCTTTTGTCAATTTTTCTAAATCTAAAACCCACGTGATGAATAGAATACACTTCCATAAGGTAGTTCTGCCACATTTAACACCGGTTTCATCTTTTTCAAGCCTCCTAATTAAGATATCTAATGGAGGCACGCTTTGTTTCTCGTATAACTGGTAAATTTTACGGCGTATTATATCTTGATCACTTTCATCTACACTCGAGAAAATGTGATTATTCACAATTTTCCATACAGTTGATGTTGGCATTTTCATCAATGTGGCCGTTTCTTCTAAAGATGCTTGCTTGCTGGCACCACGTTCAATGAGAGTCAAATAAACATTGTTTATAACTTCTTAGTCTCAATAGAATAGTGTTTTCTACATTTGGGGGGGAGCATCTCCTGAGATACACTAGACTCGCACATATTTTGCATAATTCGCACACGATTCAACACATGCTGTTTTACACACGAAATAAGAATGATTACTAATAAACTTAAACTAAGTAGTATACCAAACCAAACAATATTAAACACAGGTAGGTATAAAATTATTTTCTATTACGGACCACAATTTTACCTGAATTTAAATTCCGAAACTTTAGGTAATAATCTTGTTGCATTGTATGTTAATGACCAGCCTTGGATAATCCCATTCAAAAGGAATAGGTCACTTTCTTATATCTATGAACAGACCATATCATATTTGGGTATTTTATTAATAATACATTCGAAGAATATATGATGTTTCCACACTCACAAAATTGATTTTCTTCAAAACTTATTGGAAAAAGATTTAGTTTTGGTTAGTTAGTGGATTATCTTATTCTTTTATATCTTAGTAATTTTTCCCAAATTCTTGTTGTTGAAATACTTTTTGTTTAAATAGTTTTAATACTTCTTGCTTTTCAAAATCTATGTTGTTAGGAACATTTAAATTAGTGCCTTTTTTGTTAATGTGTCTACAATTTATTTGAAACATACATATCGTTTGTGTTTTAAAGTAAAATAATTCATAAAAGTGAAGACGTGTAACAAACGTAACAAAAAAAAGTATAACAGTAAGGTTGGGTCATTAATTATTGGCATTAGACGTTACCATAATAAAAATAACTAAACACTAGATTACAAAAATTGTTCGATATGACTGCCATTTTGGTTCAAACATTGAATAACTCTGATATGCACTCCTTGCGAAACAGATGTCCAGATTTCGTCTAGTTTTTTTATACGTTCCCAGAAGTAAAAATCGAAGGGCTTAAAATCGGGTGACCTATTCTAGAGTCCCTAGGGACCAATCCATAGATCTTCAAACATTAACGTAAACTGCTGGTGCCCGGCTCTAGTAGAATGTGCAGGTGCGCCATCAAGTTGTTTGTTCTGTTATTCAGAGGTTGAGCATTTAGAAATTTACTACATTTTGTTTATATTCTGTTAACTATGGGTTTTGGATGATTTCAGGTTGTTTTTATACTTCCAGTTGTGATATACTTCAATTCTTGAATTTTTTCTAGGAGTTGATGATTGATTTAAATATCGATTCTTGAACATTCTGCACACTTCACATTCGTGCACATTCACCATACGTATGAAATTAACACCATTGTTTCATTTTCTCATAGCTCCCAAGTATTTATCGGGAAAGTTATAGCAAATCGATGCAGAATTGAATTCTGCATTCTACCATCTAAACCGAGTGTCTCATTTGAAAAAATGAATTGATACCCTGTATGTGTCAATTATCAATAGCGATTTCAAAAGTATGACTCTCCTGTGTTAGTTAATTGCAGAAGAATTTATCACCAATCAAAAATGGATAAAAGGCCAACTGTTAAAAATAGAGGTAAATCTGTAAACTGTAAACTAGAAAAAAATCAAGATATTTGAGAAACAGTTAAAAGTTAGTAGGAAACCTAATGAAACTCATAAAATTTTCCTGGAAATCTAAAAATAATATAATACACATGGTGTTCCATTTAAAATAAGTATGTTTTTCTTTTTAACAGCATACCCTAACATGAAGAACTAACGTCACAATTTACAAAGGTATACTAAACAAAAGAAAAAAAAAACAAAGAGAAAAAACTCTTTCCGCGCTTGATTCCAAAACGAATTGAGTGACAGAGCAAAAATATCTATGTGCAAAAAGTAACTGTTCTTTGCAAAAGAGACATTTCATGATTTTTTTTCCTAAGTGTGTACTAAATCTAGGCGCAGGCTAGTCATTACCTAGTTGGGCAAGTATTAAAAGATAAATTTTCTATGTAACAGTTTTGGATAGTCCATTTTGTGATTAATACTATTATGCAAAAAAATGCCACTGCATAGTATTCGCCTTACAGTTAATTTTAACATATGATAGAAGTCAAGTCTCGGTCAGACGATATAATATTTCAATTTTATTTATGAGACTCCATATCACACTGTTAAACTCAAGATGAGTCCGTACATAGGAGTTATAAAATATGATCAGCGACTTGGGATCTTGAAATTGAAGTCCAAGTTTTTATGCGCTTTTTTCACTATGAATAGTTTGCTATCTATAGTTATTCCAAGAGCCCTGATATGCTGCACCTCTTTACTACTTACACCATTGAATGTATAATCAAAAGTTATATCAGTATTTGCAAATCTTCTGGATTCCTCCCGCGTCGGTCATCCTGTGGGTTTCCTCAGAGCTTAACTGAAATTGAAACACTGAATCGAACTTGCTGACTTGTTGGCTTCTTCAGAGCTTAACTGAAACTGAAACGGAAGCCAATAGCTTGATTGGCGAAACGTCAGCTATTTAGTTCGATTAGAATAGAAAGAATTGATATAGGTCGACAGTTTATAATATCGATCTTACTGCCACTCTTGTAAACAAGTACTATTTTGGCACATTTCTAAATAGTCCGAAGTGCCCTTCTAATAAACTTTTAAGATTTCAAAAATTTGTGTGTTTGCTTAACTGAATCCTAATCTGCTCTTCATAAATGGAGTTTAAAGTAATGGCTTCTTTTGGTGTGCACCGGAAGCGTTGTCACCTTGACAATATTTTTAAATAAAAGGAAATTTTGAATAACAAAATCGCAGAATTTCAAGTATCTAAGTTTCACCCAACGCCAACGAATGGCTATGCTGAGAAACCCTGTATACACAAAGTCTTAGATTTTCCCTAGCTGAATAGAATTTATTTTTAATGTGGATATCCGTTCTTATAATATTTAATTTCAATGTTAAATTTCCGAGGAATAAGGTATAAGTGAATTCGAACAAGTTCTTTTGATACTTTTTTCAGTTTTTGAGATAAGGTGGCACGATAACAACATAAAAAAAATAAACCTGCTATGAACCCTATAGGTGGGGTGACAAATTATCATCAAACGCTCTTCAACCATAGTCATTATTCTAATTTTCATTTGCACACGAAAACTGTTTATTTGCTAAATAGGTTTTTTTTGCGCTCCGCCACGAGCATATTTTTAAAAGGTCGACTAAACAACGAATTATATTGGCCAGTGAATAGAGAGTGTAAGCAGAGTGAGTGAAAAACAGCGTGATCGTTTGCACATGTATGGGAACTGGCCAGATGAAAATCGACCATCTGGAAAATTCGTTTGTGAACGAAAATGAAACCAAGTTTTTCCGAAGACAAATGATGTGGGGTGACGGCGACTCGTTCTAAAGCGCCGGAGAGGCTGTTAACGTGCGAAATGTTTTTCAACTAATGACGCACTATTAGTTGCATCATTTCTTCCGTCCATGAGGACAAATTTAAATAGATTAATTTTATTTGCGAAACGATGTTAAATCCACGCCAATGTTTATTGCACAGGGTGTTACTAAATTTCAGGGGGCATTATAAACAGAAAAGCTCATGTGTAGTAAAATGCCTTGTTTTTCAAGATACAGAGCGTCAGTCTCTTTTTTAAATTAATTCTTTAAAATTGTGAAGAAAAATCTACAGGGCAGGGGTTTCCCGTGTATATTTAGCGTCGCCCGGAAGATATACAAAAAAGTGTACAAGCGACGCGTACTGGTTGAAAGGGCGCAAAAACCTTTACAACATTAAGAAATGTTGATAAATTCACATATATTTCAGGATGATACAATTTGATTTTGTTAAAAAAGTAACAGTGAAGCAGAAACCGAGGCAACATACAAGTTATTTGATTTAAAAAGTATTACTTATTGGTACTATTCTTGATGAATTAATAGAGCAAATAATCTACATAATAATAATACTTAATGCTTCTAGGACACACCCACATTACAAGAAGTAAGTTGTTTACAAAAAAAAAACAGAAAAAGTAATTCCATTACATGAAGAAAAAACAGTAATTGCACGAGTACATGTATACCTAAGTATTAACCATATAAATTAAAAGTAAAAAAATAAATAAATATTGATGTGATATTCAATGTTCAAACTCTTTATTCATTTAATATATTTAATGAGATGGATTTCACAATATCCCTCTGCGACTCGAGCAACTGGAATCAAGAGAGTTAATCAGATCATTATCATTCGCGATATTTTTCAAAAAAGCGCTTCGTATGTCAGCATACAACGCTGGGAAATTATACAAGAGATATATAATGTTACAAACGTGTGTACAAATCTGCGATTAGGGATACGGTTTAGATAATTTTTTAGCAGACTGCCTTGTCCTGCGATTTCAAATTATGACTTTCTTTCTAGGATCCAGTTGTATGTTGAACGACTGTAAATTTCTTACACGATTGAAACACATTTTAGGCAGTCGGTTCTCAAGCCACGAGTCCGGCTGCTTTAAAAATTAGAAAACTTATTTTTGACAGCAGTCTCAAGACGCATTGTCTGGTGTGTTCCGTGGTAAGTTAAAAGTCGTTTAAAAAAATGTAGTTGAGCTCTCTAGAGCAGTTTTTCGTGCCTAACATCCCAAATACCCACGTTATAAGTGAATGAAGAAAGCGTTATGCTGTTAAATAGTTTTAATCTGAATCGCCATCGATGAATAAAATTCATGGGACTAATCAATCTTTCAGCAAATTTCTAAATTCCAAAAACGTTTAATGTTCCGTCGATTGTAACACACCTAGTATACAAATCAGGAAGTTTTCTTATCTCGTCGTCTAACTGATGTATTTAACATTAAAAATTTAAAATCGTTTTTTATTAATTTTTCAGTTTTTGCAGTTCGTTCGTGCAGTCAAGTGGCGTAGTAAATAAATGAACCTAATTTTCACTAGTACAAAACGCGAGTTAATAAAAGCACCACGGGAAAACGCGTTGTCGACATCTGCCGGTTAAAAATTTCTAGAATTTCACCAACCTCGAATCCGTACTAATGTTAGTTGTTCATTGAGAATAGAACAGGAACAATGTCTGATGTTGAAATGCTTACAATTTTATTTACATTTGAAAATGTTTTGGATCTACTACAGATATCGACAATTCAAAGGACATCTTTGCATCTCGCCTTCAAAACAATTCCAAGAAAATCTTTCTTCCAGGTTTTCCTTTTATCTACTTTTTCCTCTTGACCCAAAGCTTAACATGCAACAAAATCTTCCGTTATTATCTTTAATTAAGTTACATAGTTTTAATTCGTAGGAGTGTTCATACAACGCACACAGAGAATTCTTGGGAATACACCACACACAGGTAAGGTTGCGTTTGTTTCGTCGTTTTAGTATAACCAAATCTTAATGGCACGGTAGAAAAATATTTTGAAGCTATCGTAAAAGAAGATCCGCACCATGCAGCATTCCTCAATAGTGTTCCAACTTGCAATGTAAATGGATTAGCGCAGCACGATTTGGAAATACAGAGTTCTTGGGCTTATCTATATAACGCTTTACAGAAAATAGAATTAGGCAAGATTCGCAATTATTCTGAAATTATGTGCAATCAAAAGGACAGTTATCAGGGAACTCGAAAAGAAAATAATTTTTATTTTTTTTTTACCAGAAAGAGTGTTGATAATCGAGACTATATTTTAAAAATTCAGGCAATCACAGAATAAGATATTTTATACGCTATTATTAAATTAAAACATAAAAAACAGTGAGTTACGAACAAATTCCAACGTTTATTATAAAATGAAGCAAAGAAGTAAACCACTATCTATTTTTTTTAATATTTCCCGAATAACTAAAATTTTCCACACCAAAAATTGCTAGTATTACACCTGTATTCAAGGAAGACCTGAGGAAGGATGTATCGCCCAATTTTAATATTATATAACATATACATTGTATACGACTTATACGATATTTCGACGATGGTTTCACGTAAAAGAAAAAAATTGCAATGCACTATTCGGATTTTTTATAGAATACTACTAACGTTTAGGCGGAGGGTGGGCAAGGACCTTGCTCGAGTTCAACATGGTGTTATAACTTCTAAACTATGACACATCCTATAAAGCCAAGATTGGTTCTTGCTCCTAACATCTTATCTTGATAACAATTTGTATTATGTATCGATAAAAAGATTTATACAGCTTGTTCTGTAGTGCCAACAAATGCAAGCATATAAGGTTTACATATTTGAAATCTCTAATTACTTTTGCATTTAATGTTAACAGTATCGTCCTTGTATCGGTGTGTGTTAAAACAGCTCTGGAAGTATTGTTTTGGAAATTGTCATGTAACCAGTAGTTTGGGTTTTGTCTTGAGAAACTACACTGATCATTTCAGTCAGATAAGAATGCTATTATATGCTATTATACTTTAGTTGGAACATAATTAAATTATACTAGCATTGTTTGGTTTAAAAAAAAAATCACCTTACCAACATTATACTAAAAAGAGTTGCAACTAACTACGCAAACAACTTAATAAAGTATAACTTAATGTCCCTCTATAATAGAAGGAATTATAAATAGTTTATTCGTACAACCATAAAGCTTTTCAGTAGAAATGTATCCAATAAAACGAGAATGAAGAGGTACCAAACATTTAGTGTCAGCAGAAAAAGTCTGTGGTTTCGGCTATTACAATTCACTACAATGAAATCAAACAACGGTGTAACATATTAAAAATAAAAATGAAAATATTTCCGTAGGCTAAAATTAGATTTAATATTAGTTAAGGCTTATTATTAGTTTATTATACGCAATTTTCTACCCAAACTAAACCTGTGGCAACACTTTTGTGATGCCCGAAAATTGCAAATTCCAAATTCATGACAGTCTGATATTCAAGGTTTTATCATTAATATCGTCGAACGGCTTCCGACATCTCGTCGACGTTAAACATAAATAATTAGTCACCGATCAACCAAATTCAGTGTGGGGGTACATAAAACAAACCTAAAAAAAATGAAATAAAAAACTCATATAATGCGAATCAATAAGTCTTATACGAATTTTAATATAGTCACGTAGTGCGCGGAAGGGCGTAATTCCACCCTCATAACTCGCAAAACGTAATAATGGAGAGCGCTAAATGACTAAATTACATCGAAAACAGAACAGTTGTTCGAACATCAATAAAAGTTCACTTCGCAACGGAACGCTTTTCCGCTCGACTGAGTTAAACACCCCAAATACAGAGACGACGGGCTTGATACAAACTCATTCGACAATTGTTATATAATGGGCACTAACAAAGAATCTATTATGTGCAGAAAAGTACTTATTAAAGGGGTGGTTTAACTACTCTGGCGGCGGCTGTCACAAAGGTGATGCATGGCAATAGAGATTCGAGAGCACAGGAACTCGATCTCTTTTCTGCATCGATTTGTATACTTGATGCTATTTCTGCCGAGTGAATTAAAAAGAGTAATATTTAAAAACTACGTTTTGAGAAAAATGTAAATGAAATTTTTACATCTTTCATTATACCACAGACACGCGTGTTTGGTGTACCGAGAGAAACTTTTCAATGGATGAAAACTGGGATTATTCTAGACCTAAATCAAAACACAGGGACGGCTGGCGCATATGCGCTGCAGTGCTGCAGAGCTCTCAAGAAATTAAGAACTCATCAATTATTAGTTAGTCTAACTAAAATATTTTGTTTATAAACAATAAAATTCATGTTTCGAATTCGCATCGTCATCATAATGATAAAAAACTGCGCAGCCCACAGCACACCTGCACCCTCGCGACGGTTAAAACCAAAGCCATGATTTAAATAGGCGAGTTCACTTCAGTATGGCCAGCGCAACGTCGAATAGGGTTAAAACTATCGAATTTTCTCGCGGTTTTGTGGTTTACTAGTTTACGCCCGGCATAGCAAACGTAAAAACAATAATAATAGAGTGCGTGTGCTTCTATTCACTGGGAACTATAGAGGTAGTCTTTAATTTAATTAAAAGATTAATAATAAGTAAAAAGATTAATAAAGAATAAAAATTAGAATTAAAAGCAAAAGGTAGGATATTATCATTGAAAAAGCTGGAGTAATTAAAGAATAAGGTTATACACGGAAATTTCGTAAAGACATTAACTCATAAAATGAATGGATTTATGGATGTAACAAACAAAACTGCTATATATTGTTTTCCCTCCTTACTTTTTGCTGGCGATAAAGTTTAGAGCGATCTAAAGCATTTAAGTTTGAAGGTAAAAAGACATAAAAATTCTAATTGTATTGAAATTGGTTTATTATGGTAAATCAATATTAGAGCTCAATTAGATTTTGCTTATTGGGTAAATATACAGAAACATAATGAAAATGTGTGAAAGAATTTTTAAAATTAATAAGAACTTAAAGTTCAGATTTTCACGAAATTATATATTTTGACATGACAATTGTTTCGACAACACCGTGTCTTTATCAAATGATTTGTTGAAACAATTGTCATGTCAAAATATATAATTTCGTGAAAATCTGAACTTTTAGTTCTTATTTATTCTGATAAATGGATTTTCATCAAGTAAAAGCCACCTCAGTTCAATTTTTGAAAGAATTTTATTTTTATTATTTAGATATATTAGATTAGATTATTTAGAGCACCTAAAAAATTCTTCGATATTTAAGAGCGCTTACGAAGAAATTCAAACGATCTGTTACAGTGCATACTTGAAGTTTGTCGTAAACAGAAAATTGAGGACATTAATAATTCTCCGTTTTTGGTTAAGGTATGTTTTTTTTGCAAAAATTACAGAACACCTTAAAAATTTTCCCACGAACCGCCACTGTAAAAATACAAAGTTTTCAAAAAGTTTTACTATTGTGGTTAATTATTAAATTTGCTTGTTATATGGATTGTCCCAAAAGTGCCAAAATGTATTAACGTTTTTTTTTTTTTTTAATTCTATACACAGTAAGTGTGAGTAAAGTTGTTTGAAATAATTTCAATTTCATCAGTAAGCAAGACGTGATGTACTTAAGCAAAATATGCAGTAAAGTGTCACAATCTGGGTAACAACAAAACATATAAGTATCACACCCCAATTAATAAAACTTCCCATCTTGCAATAAAAAGTTTAAGTGACTGCAACTTGAAAAGCAAAAATGAAAATGTTTTACTTAAACCAAAGAAAATTTTAGTATTTGGATATCTGGCGGTCTATTATGGTTTCTTCTTAAAATCACTTACATATATAAATTGTCCCAAAAGTGGTAAATGTATCAAAGTTGAATGAAACAAAAAATAAAATGAATATTTTAGCTTTTTTTTATTCTACGGTCAAAGTAAGTATGAGTAAACTTTAACATTTTTTTAAATAATTTCAATTTTGTCAAAATTTAAGCCGTACTTAAGTTATGCAATAAAAATATCCGGTAGACACAAAAACAAATTTTGTACGTGAAGTAAATAAGTTGACGTCATTTTAAAGAATATAAAAGATCAAGGAATGTGAGGCGAAAAAATATATTGGGCTATATGTAAAAAAATATATATAAATGTATAAAATGAATACACCGCTGGATTCGACGTGACAATATGATGCCACAATGATATCTACAACAATTTTTACCTCTTTCCAACCTGTATCTTGCGAACAAAACAAGGTGTTTTGCGGTATTTAAAATGTGTACAATATTTAAAAGTAAATGGCGCACCCATGTGATGAAATGCAGAGGTTAAAATGATCTCCAAGATTTATGAATATCTTGGTCACCCTTAATGAAACACCCTGTACGCGTAAGGGAACTGCAATGCAACGAAGGGAGTATTGCGAATTTAGAAAATTATGCTCTTATGTTCGCGACACACCGAGCGGCTATGTATTTCTTAATTATGCCTTATAAACACGTTCATTAAAACTTTGATTAATACTCGCTAAATTGAGTGTTAAATTCATTATTCAAAGCGAATAAATTGAAGATTAATTAACCATTGATAATTTAAACTCGCTAGGCTGTGGCTTAATAAGGTTAAAATTTGCATTTGAGGACGGAAAGCACTTTAGCAGGCATAAACACAATTAGAAGGGGAGATAACCACGTCCGCTTAGCTAAGCTAAATTTATGGTCGAAGGAAATTTTGTCAATATATAGCCGGGCTCGGCTATGGTGTACAGGCTAGCAATTTGAAAATTTTTCACGGAAAAAATACGAGAGAGACTGTTATTAACATTTGCAGACTGAGCGATTCGAAAAAGAGGCTCTTTTTCATGGATGTAAAGAATTCCGTAGATTTGCACAAATTTACCTTATATCCTGTAAACTAAGTTATAACCAAAAAAAATGAAGATGGGTTTCAGGAGTATAATATCAAAACGGTAAAATCGTTTTTATTCGAGTACAAAATAAAGTTTCAATGAATTATTGCAAAAAAAAACTATAAATTTGGTTGTTTTATGTAAACAATAAACAAAATAAGTAGATGTTGCATATCGAGGGTGTCTCGCATATTCTTTTCTCGAATACTATTATAGCAATCAATGTTATCAAGAACGTTTAAATACCAAAGTATAACGGAATTTTTAGATTATTTACTTTTGGATTATACAGGTTGCCCCAATTCGCACCTCTCATTGAAGGAAAGAAGGTTGTTTTAGTACAAAACTAATGAAACTCGTTTTGTAACCAATAATTTTCATTAAATTTTGAAACAAAAAATTTACCTTTTGGAGCAGTGGAAGCCGAGATATTTGTTTTGTCAAAAAAGGGATCGCACAAGTCATTTTACCTGCACTTTTGAATACATAAAAATATTATTCAATGTATAGCGTATCGGTAGAAAACCCCGGCAGTGTTCAGCACTGGCAAAATTATCTCAGCAAGACATTTAAATTTAATTAAAATGAAAACAATAATCCCTTGATTATATATCTATGGTTTTAGAACCATTGTCTCTTGTTCGGTTTTTGATAATCTCTTGGTCTTTGGTTGAACTACATGAGTTTCAACAAACTATATAGTAACAGATCCTAAAAAAATGTATATACAAAGTAGATCCTTTTAAAGTTAAGTATTTAAATGTTTAATCAAATCCGATGAAATGGAAAAAAGTCTTGTTTGTGGATATTAGGCAGATGATATGCGGAATCCTTTAGGATGCTTCAGATGTAAAAACTATTTGTTTTATATGGCGGTTTTTAGTTAAGATACTTGAAAATTGCAGGTTGCAAAATTGGCAAGTCAGTTTATTTCCAAAAAAGGAAAACATGAACCTAAAAATATCAAATAAAGGAATATATACTTTTCCACTTCCATATTAGAAGCTTCAGGGCCTGAACTAAATAATGAAATTTTTAACAACTTAATAAGTCGCTGCTGAAATTCGTATTCAAATAACAATTTAAAAAAAAACACAAGAGCAAATATAGCAAAAGACAAAAGTCCAATGAATTCTGGCGATGTCTATACTCGCGCCAAAAGAAACAAATCCGTTTTAAAAGGACATTTATTAGGTTAGAGGACTGTAGCTTTTATATCATATTCTACTACGCGCCGCAAGTGGCTATGACGTTTTTGCACAGTTGGGAATGATACTTCGCACATCCTTCTACCCAACTCTTCCTACATTACAAGGCCGTGTAAAGCTAAAGTATGAGTCATCACATTAAGGACGGGATATATCTGGTCGCATGGGTTTCATAATATCAAATATACGTGAAGGAAAATAAAAATATGGGTTTTAATTGCTTTCTACTATTTTAATGTTTAAAATATTGCACAAATATGCAGAATACATAAAAATCTTGTAGAAATTCATACAGTGGTGGGGCATAAATTTTTTAAATAAATTATATGAAGAATAATTTTTGTACCTATTTTTGATATCAAAATTATTTTATGAGAATTAAGTAATAGAAAATTAAATTTTAAGAAGCGCTTGAAGTATCATTAGAAGACCTCTTTAAATCTGGCATTAAATTAACCAAAGCGTTTGTCAAACGCATATTCAGGCAGCGCGGAAAAATCACTTCCCGGGTTGTGTGTATGTGTGCAACGATAATGGTCAAGTAAGTAAAAACCAAACCCCGCCCGCATGTTGCCGTATAATTGGCAGCTACACACATCAACGTCGCCCGTTCGGCTCTTTGTTAGAATCAACTAATCAGCCTTATGATGTGTAATTTCGTCGGGCACGTGTGGGTCGCGTGGCTTTCGACGCCGTCGCGATTGTTTAAAACCAGCAACAATATTGGTTTCTGTTTGTCGTGTGATTAGACCCGAAAGTGATTGCTTGCCGACGCTTATTAGGAAACGTCCGACTTGTGTCCCTTTTTATATTCGCATGCTAATAATTACGCGTTAGGTAATCCAAACGTAATTATGGGTGATGCGTCTGAAATCGTTTTTATGTTCGGGGTTGTGCGGCAGGACTTTTTTTTCTTTGGTCCACGCTTGCTATACAACACTGCTATATATCAAACTTATATAAACAAATTTAACCAATATAGTGATATTTACCACTCCAAAGGTCTAGTCTGACACACGATAAAGAGTCATGAGTATTACCGTTTTTATCTGCTCGGCCTATAAATAAATAAAGTTGTTTTTTTGTTTAAGTATCTTCAAAATAAAGGTCGTGCTGAGTAAGTAACTCTTGCAATACCTCTGATCGCTGAAACTTTTTTTAGCTAAAGTGCTGTGATAACTAGCATTTTCATAAACTATTACGCTGCCTGGTGGGATATTTGGAAGGTGATAATTTTTTTACCCAATTTTCAAAAAGTTGGTAGTGTAGGGAGAAACTTTTAATGTTTTTTGCTAAAAGTAGCAAAGCGTTTGGCACCCAAACTAGCTAGCCTCGAGGCATAGTGTCCAATGGATATTTTTTTTCCTTTAGAGGCAGGTACCTCCAAATGCAGTTCGATGAAGAATTTTGCCACCCTTTCTCTAGGTGTCGAGACAAGTCTCCTCTAAGTAATGTATATTCCGTTTTTCTATGCTAAAATGATTAGATTGCCTGCATTCCACCAATCGTCGGGTCTAAATTCGATTCGATTCGAATGTTTTACGGTTACCGGTAAATCGAGAATTTTCTTTTAATTTCTGTTGCAATGATTCAAATGGCGAAATCTGAGTGCTCTCATACATCGCATACACTTCCCTGCGAATTCACTCTACATCACCATTCCTAAACACTTTCACAATGCCTTTGCCATATCTTTCCTTCTTTTCTAGAGAATCAATATCAAGGAATCGATGCCAGTTAACTGCAATGCAATGCAAATTTTGCATTAAAAAATATAAATTATTCTTCTTCTTTCTTTCAGGTATATTATATTAAAAGTCTTTTCAAACTGTTTTTTAAAATTTAAATGTGTAGAAACAAAACGTGCAATTGTCAGATAACAAAGATAAAATTATAAGTATTATATAAATTTAATCTTAATATGTTTGTAAAACGATTCACTTGCAGGACATGTTCAAATTACACTTTTTTTGTTCGTTACTCACTTCCATTCAACGCGCGGTATAAACATAAATAATGACTGTAATACCACTAATGGCATAGTGCAAATTATTTTAAAATTTCTAAGGTGTCAACACTAGTAAAATACCTCCCTCATTAACCCTTCTAAAAGCATCATTCTACTGGTTTCTTTCGTTTATGATAGGCCTGCCAAGTCATGACCATTTAATATATGCTGTATGTATGATTGTACCTTTGTTTTACACGAAAGGTTTCACTCCATAGTCAGCAAAGGAAATAGAATAGAAACATATATATTATATTAATACGTAGTGCTTCATTAATCGACCCCTGGCTTTACAAAATTGTTATGTATTGTATTGTAATGTATGTATCAGGCACGCTTCACTACAGAAATAATCTTGTCCAGGCATACTATGAAATGCTTATTACAGACATTTACATCAGCACGGAGCAGGTAATTACACCATTGGGTGGAGAAAAAGAAGAACCCCAAAGTTTGCTATAACATATTTAAAAAAATTATTAGAATGACCCCAAATGAAATTTCGTCATTAAATCATTGCCGGTAGTCAATGTGGCGGACTAAAGATAAAAATATGAAATAAGCTGATATCTCAGGAAATTGTTAGTGTTGTGTTTTACATGTTCCTTTAGAAAAAAAAGGCTCTAAACCCTACATTTTGTTTTTTTTTATTTTACTCTATATCATTAACAATAAAAAGTTACATTCCATGAGAGTTTATCAAGACAAAGTGGAAGCTTATTCGTAGGAAGAAAGAAAGGAAAAGTATTCTGTAACTCGGGCTTTCTAAATTTATATTTCTTAGTTTTGTAGATATAAACAAAGAAGTGAAACTACTGCTAGAATAGAAAGAAAAGAATAGCAACGAAATCATGGTTGCAAAAAAAGATCTCTATTGGCCAGTACTAATTTAATACAAGAGCTAAGGAATGTAGCAACTATTTGCAAATAAACTAGGAAAATTACCGACTGATTGTACTGTGAATGAAATAATTTTTACCTCTAAAACTGAGCATCAAAACAGAGCTAAAGTTGGCTTTCTGATGATAAGAATCAACAATTTAAACCTGAACTCTATCCTATATCGGCCACCATGTATGATAGACGAAAATGGTAAATGCAAAAAATGTAGCCAGTTTATCATTTACGGCCACATGGCAATTTTTAGTTTTTGCCCATAACTGGGTCACCGTATACTTTTTTGATTAAACTATATTTTTGGGTTATTTCCAGCATCTCGCGCATCTTTTGGTTCAAGAATTTTTTAGACCGGGCATACCGTTTTCAAGAAACTCATTTTTTTCGGTCCGGAAAATAAAAATTTCATTTATCTAAATTGCTACCGAATTTCCACTCGGTATCTGGAAATTTCTGACACTTACTTTCTTTCATAGCAACTTTCTATTCAAAACTCATATTTTTCATTATGAGGCGGAGCACCGTCCTGGTGCCATACAAGGTTACTGTATTGCTGAATAGGTAGGGGAAAACCGGGTAAGATGACGAAGCGACTAAGATGGCTAACTTTCGTTATAAATTTTAAAATGTAATAATTCTTCATGAAACTTATACGGACATCTCGGGATAAGTTTCAGAACTAAATTTTATACTTGCCTTGACGCTGCAGTCAGCAGATCGACAGCTATTTGACATTTACCGTTTGAACAGCTCAGGTTATAATTTTTATGGTATCACAACGTAACTATTTGAATATTAATTAATCTGTATAGCGAAAATAAAGTTTAACGCAAAATATTGTCTTGTTGTTTGCCAAAAATAATATATTTTGAATTAGTTTTGACCTTTTTAATTCTACGTGATGGTGGCGGGTAAGATGGCGCGGCTAAGGTGACGAATTCGTCATCTTACCTACAACGTATTTTTATAAACGAATTTTGATAAAAATTTTAAATGAACGTGCCTTTGGACTTACATTTCTTCAACTGAGAGAAATAGCATATGAATATGCGGAAAGAAACGAAATTCCCCATCGTTTTAAGACTGAAAAAGGGATGGCCGGAAAAGATTGGACTGCTGGATTTGCCAAAAAATGGAAATTAAGCTTGCGAAAACCAGAACCTACGTCGTTGGCAAGATTAATGGGATTTAATAAAGCATCAGTCGGCATCTTCTTCGATATCGTTAGCGAACTTTATACAAAATACCACTTCAAACCCGAAAGCATTTATAATGCAGATGAAACTGAAACTGAAACACTAAAATTTCCAAAGTCTTCAGTCCACGTGGAAATAGAAGAGTGGCAAAAGTAGTTTCAGCGGAAAGGGGCAAGAATACAACGGTGGTCTGCGCTGCCAATGCTGCTGGTTGCTGATGTTCCACCTTTTTTTGTTTTCGGCAGAGTCCGCATGAAAAACGAACTTCTTCATGGAGCACCTATAGGGTCATCAAGAAGCGCGCAGAAAAACGGATGGATGGATTCGGAGATATTTCTAAAATACCTGAAACACTTCAAGCAACACGCGAAATGCTCTCTCATTTTAAAGATTTCCAATTATTTCTTGACAAATTCAAGTCGCTGCATCTTATAAGGTGTTAGTACTGGCAAAAATTTGTAGAGGTGGATATGGCGTTTTTTTAAGGTGTTATGAATTTTTCCACATGATCTGTTTATATAATTTTCAGTGTCTTGAATTAATTTCTCGAGATTTTCTAGGAAATTAACGCAATTTTTTTTCTCCTGTTCCTCCCTGTAGCGTGTTTAATTTTTCCTTTTGATTTCCAACAGTTCTTGTTCTTCTTTTAATACTTTTTTTTATCAAATCGACGAACATTCTTTATCGTGTTCGTTGAAGGTATACTTGAGGATATACAGAAAAATGTTTGTGATATTGATGTCGAACTCGCGATACATTTTGATTGTGTGGATAAAAAAGGCAAATTATTTCTTGTTTTTGATCTTCCAAATAATTATAATTAGTCATGTTCCGTTGTCTAAGGCAATAATGATCATTAAATTCTACTGTTGAATATATCAAACTAAAATTAAACCAAATACTGACAAACTATATATTTTTGAAATCGGGTTAAAAAAACTTTCAGTAGATATATACACATTTTAAAAAGTTAATTTGTTAATTATTTATACATTTGCGGAAATCATTTGTTTTTATTGGTACGTTCAGAAGATAATAGAGAATAAAATCATACAACTTTTATATACAAAGTGTTTGTCTATCCCGTTTAATAAACTTTTGTGGATAAGTGTCAAAATATAAAGGAAAACTAGGTACAAAATATTTGATTTTCAACGTAAACATTATTGAGCAAATCGGTTTGTTCAAACTAGTTTGCGCAAACATGTTGGCGCGTGACAGGGCCCTTTTATTTTTATATGTTTTTATTTACTTGATCTTAGAACAATTAAAATCTTAATTATAATCATGTAAACTTATTATTACAATATCACAATTTATTTGAACTTTAGGATACAACCTTTAAGTTGTCCGCCCTGTTTGTTTAATGCTTAATGTCATTGCAAATTTACATTTTATTACCTACTCCATAGAATTAAGAAACAAAATTTGGTCTTAACCTAAGGAGTCGGCTATTCTTAAAGGAATTATATAACGATATAATAATATTAGCTATATAACTAGTCGGTTTAGAACAATGCTAAACATCAAACGTGTCAAGGGCAAAGATCCTTCAATTTGCAGTGTAACAAGGAGGGGGTCTTGTGCGTCAAGCTGGGAGCTTAGTAAGACGTCAGACGCAGATCCTTCAGTATCCCTAATATAGTCTTGAGCTGAACGAACGGCGTACAGCCAATTCGTCGTCTCTGACGAGCGATATTATTAATAGGTGACAGCACGGGGTTTACTATAGACCTCTTTGTAGTCGAAACGGTAGTTGGTTTATAAGAGCGATGATGCGAAATTTCTAACAACGTATAATTAGACCTTTTGAAGAGTCGATAAGATCTATTTTCGACACAAAGGAATATGACCCGTCAAAAAAAAAATGTTTTCGAAGCACTAATCGTATTTATCACTTATTAATGAATTTTCCTAATATCTACTTTTAATTAAAATGTTGGTTTTCAAATTCTCATCAATATACAAAGATATACTTAACCAATAATTACAAACCGGCTCTCTAAGTTTTCTTTTTCTTCTTTCAGTGCCTATCCGGTTCGGATGTTGGCAATAATTCTGGGTATAACAATTTTGTTTGTCGCAGCTCTAAGAAATGCTGTTGTTGTTGGCGAGAATAAAGTTTCCAAGATTCTTTAACCAAGATATTCTTCTTCTGTCAGGTTCCGGTTTTCCTGGAATGTTTCCTGCAGTAATCTGTATCCTTTTTTGTTCCGCTTTATGTGACCTAGATATTCGAGCTCCCTTATCTTTACTGTATTAATTATTTCCTTCTCTTTTTGCATTCTACGAATCAGTTCTTCATTTGTCACACTCAAGAGATTTTCAGTATTCTGCGGTAACACCACATCTCAAAATAGTTTAATCCCTTGGTGGTTGTTTCTGTCAAGGTCTAAGATTCCATAGCGTAAGGTGGAACCTAAAAGACATATCAGCGAAGGAGTCTTATTTTTGTATATAACTAGTGTTCCCTTGAAGAGTGGAACCCTCTTAATAAATTCCGCTCTGACTCGTTCAATAAGGTATCGAATTTCCTGTGTAAGCATACTTATTAACTGGTTCTATTCGTCGTTGATCTCTTATGAGATGACCAGCTGGTACGGGGTACCTGCTAATCATCATATGTTTCAACAGCACTGGCAGTAACGATCAAAGTCCTAATATTACTCACAAGTTTTCCATTTACAAGTATTCTTGCATTTTGATTTCCAAGGGCCTTACTTCTTACTCCATGCGTTATTCATATCTATTTCTGTCGATGTTTAGATATGATTTTTGTCCCCAATATGATTGTGAAACTATTTCTAAATCTTCATTAGTTTATAATGTTGAACCCTATCAAATTCCTTAGAGAAATGGATAAAGCAAACGAATAAGATACTGAATAGAGCCTGTCTGGTGTCCAGGAAGTCAGGAAATTCAAACTGTGTTTGCGACATATATTGTTCACAAATGTTATATAATCTTTTACTTATCGTAATGAATAATTTAATAAGTGTGAGTCTTGCTTCAGTCTAATCGTACGTCGTAGAGGATTCCAAACATCGTTTGTTTGGATTTCTAACATTTTTGTTTTTACATTTTTAAAATTATGATTTTTCCAGTCCAGTGTTTTTTTTTGAGATTCTTGTAAAACAGGTCGAGGTATAGAATATAGAGTAAAAATGTAATATAAAGGTTTGACAACTTGTAAAAGCTGTACGTAAACAATAATTCTTATTAAATAAAACAAAAAACTATCCGTTAATACTTTCCAAATTAAGTAAAAACTAAATCTTAATTTTGTGAAATTTTGCAAAACATTGAACATTTACATTCTTTCTTTACTCTTACTTTTTAATAGGGTGAGGAGTAAATAAAAACACATTTTTTTTGAGATATTTATAATTTCAAGATCTTATAATTTCAAATTTAAAACGATGTACAAAAAATTAAAATTTCTTTCTAAGTTGGTCCCCAACTCACAGCTTTTTGTTAAACCTTAGTTGCTGCGAAATAATTCTTGCGGGCTATGGTTTGTTTTTTAATGCGAGAGAGTAATAACATGTAAATTTGCAATGACAAGAGATCATTAAAAGGTGGACAACGTAAAGGTTGTATCGGAACGTTTAGATAAATCGGGCTGGCACGCCTCAAATCGATCCTAAATTGTTATTTTAATGCAATAAAATGAATCACGGAATTCGGGTATCGGCTGCGCGAAAATAACTAATAGCAAAATAATAATCTCACGCGTATGGCGAAGGTTCTGTTTAAAAATAAATCGATTCATAAATGACATAATTTAGTTGGAGAGCGCGCTCCTGCCAATTCGATTTAAACGTTGAAAAAGCCGAATCACGGCCCGTCGCGTAAGTCCTCAGTCGGAGGAACTTTTATGAAAGTTTTTATTGCATTTAAGACGAGCTTTTGATGGCCATTAGTTTCGCCAAGAATAAAATCAAATTGTCAATTAAGGCATCAGTTCAAAACCAATTTTGAATTAGCCCCGAGCGTCAATATGGCCGTTCGTTGCTCCTCGCTTCGCTCGACAAGGGGGAGAAACGGGGAGAACAAAGACAATCGAGAGTTTTAGAGAAGGAGATGAAGGAGCAGGAGAGTGTTTTATTCGTCAACATTAAACGGCTATACCGTTTTAGATATATCATCTCTGTATTACAGGAGGGACGAGCGGCAGTCAAGCGAATTCGTAAAATATTGAGGAAATAAATAATTTTGGCAGTATTTTTTGCTTCTTTTCAAATATGTTACAAATTAAAGTTAAAGCTAAAGTGTAGGTATCCCAATTTGAACACTTTTCTCGAATATCTCCCTCATCGTTAAAAATATAAATATCCGGTTTTCGCAGTGTATGAGTTTTTTGGAATAAACTGTTAAAATAGACGCGTATAGTGTATAGTATAGTAATAAAATGTGAAATTCTGTCCAGTGTACGCTAAAATTATTTTGGATCCTTATTGTAAATCTGAGAAAAACACAGCAAATCAAGTAGAACGTCCCAAGAATGTTTTGTTTCTTAATGCGAGTATTGTACCTATAATCATTATCAACCGCCAACCGTAGAGAGACGGGTAGTTAACCAACCTGTCACGTTTAAAATTGAAATTATCGTTACTTTCTCGCAGGTGTTCGTTTTTGCAAATGGCTAGTGTGAATTCGTTCCTGAGAATCGGATTAGTAAAATGAATGGCAAGCCTACAGGTTGGGAGTTGTTACTTGGAAAAAACCGATATTACTCCAAGAACCAGAAGGCAGCCTCGCAATATAGATCATTTCGCTTTAAGACGACATTTGGCTATGAAAAGCTCGATACGAGTTGACACATGGAATGTTAGAATGAATGAAGTTTTAATAATAAAATAGAAATCACATCTCAATTAACAGGACAAAATTGTGTGTTGTGGGCGTGTATGCCCCAAACATCTCCACGGTGGCTCTAAAAGATGCGTTTTATTCTCAGCTATCTCATTTCTTAGCGACAATCAAAACCAGTAAGGAATTGTGGGCCGGTATGGTGAAGCCACGATCAATGATTCGAACGAGCGTTTTTGGGAATTGTATTACTTATATCATCAGCAAATCCTCAATTTATTTTCCTCATAAACGTACACATGGGTGATGCCATCCCTACAACAAAAATCTATAACTATGTGATGATAAAACGACAGTGCTCAAAGCTCAAAGTAAACGATTGCAAGCTGTTGATCAGATCACAGATTGGTGGTTCCTTTTATGGCAAACTAACGCAAGGCACGGGAGAAGCAGGCGGTAAGGCATAATTCAGTAGAAACCAATAATATGGAGCAAGAATATCATAACATAAAAACACTTTAAAAGGAGCAGCTGATAAGGCACTAGCAGAGAAAGAGAATAGCAAAAGATGCAAACAGCTAATATGGTTAACAAACAAGGTATCTAAAAATCAAAAGGAGGGCAGACGGTGATAGACAGAATTGAGAAGCGTGGTTTGAAATGGTTAGGAAATGACAGTCGAGCGATGGCCAAGAAGAGTGTTAGAGTGGACTCCTCTCACCCGAAGAAAAAGTGGTAGATCAAAAAGATCTTAGAATGGTACCATGAAGGAAGCAATGACAACTAGTAATTTGAAAAAGGAGGGTGTTTCGACAAACAGATCTGGAGACGGCAAACAAAAGGCCAGTATAGGGTAATATACCGTTGGTAAAATATTTTAGGATAAAAATAATTTTCTATTTTCATATTCTTCTTACCTCTGTATAAGTTTTTAATCCTTTGATCTTAGAATAATTAATATCCCAATTATTATATTCATTATTTTAACAAAGGAAGTGGAGAGAGTTGTTCGAATTACAGAAGATTGATTAACGGTAACGAGTCCATTAAGTAGAGTATATAGTATATTCCGAGGCTGCCTTTTAAAAAAGCAAATAGAATCTGAGTAAAAATAAAGTAGAAGAGCAAGCGGGGATTAGAGCTGGAATATCTACGGTAGACAAAACACCCAAAGATCAGGAGGTACATCCCCGATACATAGATATTCATAAAGCCTTTGACATCATTCCTCTGGGAAACAACTTATATGGTTTGAACACGTACAGCAAATGCTCGAAAATCGAATGCCACAATAAATACTAATGTGGACACCGGAAGGCAAAAATTAAAGAGGGAGACTAGGAAAAGTTGGAATGTGGGAATACAAAAGGAATTGAAAGAAAGAGAACTGACGACCTGACGCGCCAAATTTAAATAGCGAAGAGTGAAGGTTGAGTGTCGCTCTAAACTGATATATTATTCTAATAAATTACCCCACCATTATCACATTACTTTTATTCACCAAAGTCCTCTTTCTACTCTTTGGAAATTAGTCTGCCCTAATTACTTTCTCGCATTAGGTATAAACTATCCTCAAATTTAATTTTACCTAATTTTAAGATGTCGTGGCCAAATTACTTACGGCGATTCTTTAACTCAGTTGGCATGTCAAAGTACCATTATAAATTAGATTATAATATTATGTACAGCGAGGGAAGTAACATTACCCGGCAAATGGATGATCAATTTTATTTCCATTTACAAAACAAACAGACGGGTTTATCCCTTAATCGATTACTACTTACGTTGGGCTATTTGCGAGCATTGATTTATCTATCAATCTTTATTTTGAAGATGATGGCATTATTTTTTTACAGGTGTGGTTCCAAAATCGACGAGCAAAATGGCGTCGGCAGGAGAAAATGGAGGCTGCTCGCTTAGGTCTGAGCGATTACCATGCGGCAGCAGCCACACTTTCTCGGGCGGCGGGCACCAGTCTAGCGATTCCCATGGACCCGTGGCTATCACCGCCACTGCTCTCGGCTTTGCCCGGTTTCCTTAGTCACCCGCAGACGGGATACCCCAGCTACTTAACGTCGCCGGTGCCGAATGAACAACCAACGCTCAGAGCACCCCCTCTGGCGCATTCTCATTCTCCTCCAAGCTCAGCGTCCCCGCCGGACCACCTCAGAACGACCTCGATAGCCGCGCTACGGCTCAAAGCCAAGGAACACGTCGAGAACATATCCAAAGGCCTCCAAATGGTTTAGAGTTCGTTTTCGGCTTACGCGACAATCCTGTACATACTCACCCCCTACCTGCGTTTTATAGTGCTTTTACCATAAGTTTAAAGTGATGTCAGCGATAGCAATGCGAAGGTCGTGCCAGTTGGACCAGTTGAGACGACACACGCTGGTTCAAAATTGGAAAAAACATCAACATAGGATGTTTTTTGCTTAGTTTTGAATTTATTGAGGACATCTCTAAATATTTACTTACATAAGTTTTGACTGAAATATGTTTTGAAAAGAATTAAACAATCATTGAAGAGTTTTATAACAATATTTTTGTCTTTTGATAATATCTCTGCTATAATTATTTGGTTAATTTTAAGTAAAGATTTTGGCAGTTCACAATTATTATTTGCTGTGCTGAAGTGTAAAACCATAAGTGTGTTGAATATTTCTATTTAATGCAATTTTCAATTTACTTGAGTATTGCAAATTCTTCCAGTTAAGGTAAAATAGAACAAAAACGGAATAGGCCAGAAAAAGCATTTTGAGGTTGTTGTTAACGAGTTCAATTCTACAAACTTAAGAAAGTTGGGAGAAACGCACTCTCAGTATTTAATTGTTTTTTTGCCTTTTATCCGCTTTTATCCTGCTCAATTTTTGAATTACCATTTCCATCGCCCAGAATGATTCGATAATGTCACTCAAATCTGCCTGTCATATTGGTCATTTTTGTTGGAAAAGTGCTTTCAATTTTCTATAATATCCACTTAACAAATTCTAACCAACTTTTCCATAAACTTTTTGATAACCCAACTCGAATTTTATGGAATGAAATCACAACTGACCAAAATTAGTCATATGTTTTGTCCATCAAAAATGTACGATTAGTCTATTAGATTCGTGCGACAGGGGAGCAGTTTTTCCATTAAATTGCGAATTTATGATTTAACGAAGCAAGAACTATTTTAAGAATAATTTTGCGTACGGCAACATGATCAGCATCGTCTACGGGACAATCACTTTAAACTTGACGTATGTCCACTATATCTACCTATTTTCAAAGTGTTGTAAATACTTTAGTGTACATGATTATTAATTTATTTTACACAGTGTTGTTATCAGTCGGTGTGGTGAAAGTTCGTGTATAAAATCCATTTTGTTTGTTTACTCAAGACTACGCCAAATCGACGGTTTATAACTTTTACGTTCGCCTGTATGTGTAAATAATATTATGTAGAATGCTCGATTGAAGGAAGCGAACTCTGATTACCTTTAAGTCCTGCTAGAAAACTATATATCAACAATAAAATTGACATTTTTTCAACGTAACATCGTTTTCATCCTTAATCAACGCAACAACCCTTAGAAATAAAGAAAAGTCGACCCCATGTCAGGGCCATAATGTTTAATTTTAAATCGAGCACTTTCTAGTTCTAAATGATTTTAACCTAAAATCCAGTAGTCTGAACTTCTCGGCAAACCAGTTGCCGCCCCCAGTTTGCACACAAAAACTTGATAATTGTTATGCACTTCTCCACGAACAGTAATTTCCTCCAGTTCTCTATGTCTTCCAAGGTTTCTAAAACCTCCATAGGTAACACAATTATTTTAAATTCAGACAGATTCCTAAATGGTTGTCGGCGGTTCGGAAACCTTTTAAGATATAGCTTGCCAGCATCTTCAACATTATATACCTAACATTATCGTTAGGTATATAACATATCGTACTTTTCTTGTATAGAAAACATTTTTACGGAAAAAATTAAGATAAAAGAACTGTGTTCAAAGCTCTAGTGGAAACGTATTCGAATATGACTGGAGTTGGACAATCAACAAGATACGGAGGATAAACGCGGCCCTATCAGAACGCCAAAGAGAAGTACGAGGGCGGCCTTTTATATTTCGGGATTTGTAATAAAAAACTATAAGCTACCAACCAATATGACTTTATTGTTTCTCAAAATATTCGCCGGGATGATCAATACACTTTTGCATTCAATAAAACCAATCATCAAAGCACTTTTCCCACATCGAGTCGGGAACCTCCCAAACATGCTTTTTAAACGCATCAATCGCTTTTTCTGGTGTCAAAAATCGTTACCTACCTAATTTATTCTGAATGTATGGGAATAAAAAGAAGTCATTAGGTCAAATCTGGACTTTATGGTGGACGGCTCATCAAATCGACGTTTTTAATGCTCAAAAAGTGCTTTGTTTGCATTGATCGGTGAGAGTGGAGAGTGATTCGTCTTCGGCTGTTGGTTTTTCTAATTTCTTCGAAGACTTTCGGCAAACAAATGGTTGTGTACCATTCAGAATTGACTGTTTTACTTTTCACCAAAGAAACAGTTTCAACGTGGCCAGTTTTCCTAAAAAAACAGGCCACCATTTGTTTGGAGGTGCTTCGCGTACAAACAACTTTTTTGGGCTTTGTCTCATTCTGAAATACCCACAAAGTCGACTGCTGCTTACTTTTAGGTTCATATTCATTTATCACCTGTCACGATATCATAGACATCTTTGGAAGCACCGCGATCGTATTTTTTAGTATTTCCTTGGACCAATCAACACGAGCCATTTTTTTGAGCTGATGTCAAATTGTGTGGAACCAACGCTAACAAATTTTTTTACGGGCCAAATGTTCATGTAAAATTGTATGTATGATGGTCCCACTAATGCCCAAAGATACCTTAATCTCATGGTAAGTGACATGACGAACCGGCAAAATCGGTTTCCGCACTGCATCAATGTTTTCTTGGACAACAACCAATTTTGGACGACCTTGACGAAATTCATCCTTAAGAGAATTAGAACCACGACCACGAAGTCCGAAAACCAGCGATAAACAGTAGTCCTAGATGGTGCTTTAACTCTAAAAGTCGAATTAACTTCATCGATGCATTGTTGTTGAGTTAGTCCACGTCTAAAGTTGTGAATAATTATTGCACGAAAATGCTGAATTTTTAAATTACATTTTTTTTAATTTATCACAAAAAATACAAACAACACTCTTTCGCCAAAACCTAACTGAGTAAATCTAACCTCAAAATATCAAACTTCCCTATAAAAATGGTAGTCGTCAGATGGCAGGACTAGTTTAAGAAAATCCCGAAATATAAATGGCAGCCCTCGTGCACGAAGAAACCAAACTGTAATAAATAACGTAGATAAGCTGCCATCAAAAGAATAATACACACGATTTACTTTTAAAAAAATAAATACCTACTTTTTCAAAAAAATTCCACAAGCTACGGTAATAATATTTGCAAATTTTTTTGATTCTTCCTACATCCGTTATTGATGAATCCAACTTGCGCCAACCATCCCGTTCAGCAAGTTAAATTCATCAACAACCGACGTAGGAGGAATTCAGAAGAATTGTAAATAATAAGATATATCAACAACAAAATAATGCCTGAACTGAAAAAAGAGTTTATGAATTTTCGTTACGAAAAAACTGCTTTTAATAGAGAAAGAGTAGAGACGCCACTTTTAAAATGAGGACCGTTGAAACCTTCTTGCAAGAGGACATAAATATTGTAAAAAATAGAGTAAGTGCAACTAACATATGTTTGAAATAGAAGAATATGGGAGGCTGACAACATTTTAGAAAACACTGTAGAGCCAATATTATTTCTCTTTAATCCAACGTCTATAGTTCATCTGAATACTCGGAACATAATGACTAACATTTACAAATGAAGTTGTATTATAAACAGCGGATTTTTTAAAATGATATTTATTACAATTTGTCTATTTTCATATTAGTCTTACTTCTCTATAGGTTTTTATTTACTTGAATAATTAGAATAGTTAATAACTCAAGCTGCCCATCTCTATAGTTATAATCATATATTATTCTAATAAACTAGCTGTAGTAACAATGTCACATTACATTAATTTAAAAACGATTCGAGGTTTGTCGGTCTTAAAAAATAAAATACGATATAACCTTTAAGTTGTCCACCCTGTTTAATAATCCCTGTCATTGCAAATTTACATTTTATTCCTTTTTCGCATTAAGAAACGAAATAG
Organism: Cylas formicarius; assembly: GCF_029955315.1. NCBI lineage: Eukaryota > Metazoa > Arthropoda > Insecta > Coleoptera > Brentidae > Cylas > Cylas formicarius. The sequence continues at coordinate 25,177,309 of NW_026844214.1, forward strand.
ACTACACTAAATGAGCAACCAGCAAAACAGAGCAGTTAAGGAAACTTAAAAGCTTAAATAATTTTGTTCAAGCTAGTGTGCATGTGTGTACGATATGTGGGATTATTATAGAGGATATCTTTTAACAAATCTCCGATATTTAGAGGGCAGTGGTTAGAGTATTTTTAATAAACAAATATCACTTAAACATTGGACCGCAAGAGCTCCGGTTTTGAGATAGAAAGTACCTAATCAGATTTCGTTTTCATTTCTGTATGTTATAACTAACATTATAATGTCAATTTAATATTTAAACACCACGAAAATTCCAGTTTATACTTTCTCGATGCTTAACTATGAGTTTAAATTAGCAATCATTGAAATAAATAATACGCCTGGTGTAAGCGGAGTAATGATTTGAGGCATTACGCTTCGCACAATAGAGGCAATCGGAAACGAATCCGGCTGCAATAAACTCTCTTCGCTTTAATGTCTCATTTAAAGTGGGCCATCGTCAGATGATAATATAAAATGATAGAGAGCTGTCTCCTTTTCTTTCCCTCTTTCTCCGTAATTACCCTTTCAGCATTGATTTCAAGCTTCATTGCCATTTTATGCTATAGAAGTTTCCTTCATCAAGTACGTTTCCACACGCTTTTGTCGACGCGAAAAATCTATCGGCTTTCCTTTGCGAATCGAAAACGACTGATGTAATAAATACCTGTTCCGAACTCGCTTCGTGTTTATAAAAAATTCTATTTACAGAAACAATTAAATGCTAGAATTCGTAAAACCAGTCTTCTACACTTAAATTTCCCGTCTTGTTGAGACGACCATATACGAAAATTAGAAGGTGATGAGGTGCTTTAAGCCCGGTAGACATGATGCAATTTCTACATATACAGGTTGTTAATTAAGTTCGTAAGTTAATATGAATATGGGTCCGCAACGGTTTGGTTCTTGAGATACGGGGGGGCCAAAAAACGCCTTTTTTATATCAACAAGGGGTTGATTCAGCATCGATTCGTAGCTAAAAGGTTTTAAAGAATTTATATCTTTTTCATTTTATTCCAAATTTATCCAAAACGACTCCAAACTAATAAAATTTGTAAAGTAGAAGTTATTTACAACAAAAAGAGTTTAGACAACTTCACAAATGCAATGCGTATGGAATATCGGGGCAATACTATTCTAAAAAAAAACCTGCGCGCCACTGACTTTTTTTTTAATCTAATTTAATTCCGTTCGCTGAAGATACCGACGAAGTATTCGAGTTGAGGAGGCAGTTTTGAATACAGTGGAACGTGATCCTAATAAGTACTACAATCGTTTCTAACGAAATTAGAAATACTTCATCATCTTTAGAGAACACAGAACCTGGCAAGAGCAACAATTAAAACCATATCACTATACACGTGTTCAAGAACTTTTACTTTACTTTTTTAGGAACCTTAGCAGGAATTTTGTCAGTGGTTTTTAAGTAAGTTGGAAAACAAGCCACACTTCTCTCGTCGTGTTTTTTTTTACAGACGAAGTATCATTTACAAGAAAGGGATTTATAAATTTTTATAACTTAAATAGCAGGTCAGAAAAATAACAAACAGGCAGTATCAGTTTTCTGAAAATATTTATGCTGGTATTATTGCAAATCAAGTTATTGGTCCAATTATCTTACCTCATGAACCATGGTTCATATTTAAATTTTCGGCGGAATGATGGGCCCGAGCTATTACCTGTATTAATAAGAAAGAAAATTTGGTTAGCACAGGCGCATTTTGCTATTCGTGTTAGGTTTATTTTTACGGGAGGAATCTCCCCTTCAGCGATGGCATATGTTTTTTGAAAAAAACTGTATTTTTCTTAAGTAACATGGTAATTAGACGAAATTCGAGGTAATAATTCAAATAGAATTTGAAGAAAACAATTTCAAAATTATTGTCAATAAACAAAAAATAATCGTAAAAGCAGATATTCTAAATATATTAATTTCGCGATAAAAGTCCTATCCCTTAATATTGGAGCCACTAGTTCAGTTATTCCATGTAAATTTCGGGGTTTTATCCATAGTGAGGATGTCAACAGAAAAATAAGTGGATGTTTAGATAGTTTTAAATAGGCTATGCATAAGACCTCCACCTATGTGGTGAATCCATCTTTTCATTTCTGATTTAAAATTAGTTTTTTAAGCTGTTTGGTAGGATGTTGCAAAACCCCGGGGCATAGTTTAGAAAATATCTTTGTCCAATTGTTTCTAATTTTTTTGGTAAAATGGCTAGGCCCTGGTTTTGTGACCTAGCGGTGTAGTAGTGGTTGTGGAAACGCAACTGTCGGAAGTCTAGGATATTTTTCTTTATTTTTCTTTTCATAAATCTATCTATATGCTATTTTAACTATTTTAAATGAGCTATAAAAACAAACACGCAGGTAGAAAGGAAGACGTCGCTTTCTAGGGGAGTCATTTGAAGAAGTGTTGCATCGTTTCCAGAATAGCTGATAGCTGAAATATACGGGGAATTAATGAAATTTTTGATTAATTTGTGAACTACAGAGCGAAACAAAATTTCAGGTTTCTACAATCTTAATATCACTCTAATATGCGGCATTGGGGACACAGGAAATATCAAGTAGGCTAAAAGAACATGAAAAGGCTTTAACACCACGACAAATACACTCAACAGCAGTTGCCGAACTTAATCATGAAGCCGGACATCAAATCTTATTCGACTATACTAAAATTCTTGCATGTTGGTAATGGATTCTTCCAAAAAAGAAAAATTCCAAAATTCATAGAAATCTGTGAACAACCAATCTTAAGGTAAGGGGCATAATATGGAGAATTTGTCATCCGAGCAAATATTCATGTTTCCCAATTTAGCTCCGCCTCCCTTAAAGCAATGTAAGCAGGTACAGAGTAGAATGCAAACCAGTATCAGCTGTGAATAAGCCAACGGGATGATTGGGAAATCGTCAGCAAGTTCGATTCCTCAACAAACACACTTCCAGAAAGAATTCAGAAATAAGTAGTAATGATAGGTATAGGGAGGTATTATAAAAAAGTAGCCAGGAATTGCTACCGAATTCGAAAATCCAATAATGTATAAATTTATTAGATTAATAGATCGTTCTCGCTTATCAAAACGACCAACCTTTGAGAACGGTACTACGTCTACCACGTCTCGTTCACCTGCCTTCCACCGACAGACTTGTTAAACGTGCGTCTCTAATTATATTGAAATACAAACACTTTTGCGGCACAGTAACGAAGTATATTTCAAATGCATTTTTGAACTGTATTTAATTGCAACTACAATGGCTTAGCACCGTAGTTCAAATACATCATTTGGTTATAAGTTCAGAATTTTACGGTAGGAAAGTATTCTTAAGGACTTAAATTTATAAGATTTATCTACGAAAAAAACTAAAAAAAAAACGTCACTCAAAATGTTCGATGTCGATTTCTGTGATCCGTTGTAAGTTTTATCAGCATCAATACATAATAAACAATTCGGTATGACTTGTTTTGGTCCAACCCGCCACGAGCACCGTTCTAGAACGAAAAAAGAAGGAAGTAGAATTCAAGCATACGAAATGAAATTAACCAGAAGAGTTGCAGGGTTGCAGAAAACTAAACAAAGAAACAGCGATATAAGAACGGAATTTAACATCTTTAATATAAACGACAAACTAAAGGAAAATAAAAGTTAGTGGAAAGAAGACGTAGAACGTATGCACAAGAAGAGGATACCGGCCAAAGTCAGATTCTATCAATGCCATGAAAGAAGAAATATCGGAAGGCCGACCAAAAGATGAATAGCCTAACAGGCAGAGTCCGTAAAAGCTGAAGTGCAGAAGAGGACTAGATGTACTAATTCTACGGAATAAAAATTTGGATACAAGTTTTAATTTTAATTACAAGTATTTCAAGTATTTCAAGTTTTAGGGACATTTATATTTAAATTGCATTTAACATACAACAAAAAAAATATTGAAATTTGAATTTATATACAGTATATGTATTTCAAATACATCTTCTCTCTGCTTCAGCATTTCAACATCCTCTGTTGGATATAGACCTCCCTTCTTCTCTTCAACAGTTCTCTATCTGTGGCCTTCTCATACCATCCTTGTCCTGCAGCCTGTCTAATGCCGTTCATCTATCTTGTTGGACGTCTACCGATGTAACTCGCTCAATTACGTCCTCCACCTTCGTTCGTCCTCTGATCTCCTCATTACGAATTCTGGTTCCCGGTCTGAAGTCAGGATTGTTGTATCCAGTCCAGTCCATGGGTGTAAAGACAGGTGTTAAAAGCTTTAGATTTTAGATTTACGGTTATTTCAGGATTCTTAAGAACGATGTTAAGCTTCCAAGCAGCGGCCCAAGTCATTCGGATTCTTCTGTTAATTTCAACCTTTTGGTTTTCTGCTCCTGGTTTTATTTGGTGACCCAAACAAATGTAGTCTTCCACCCTTTCAATTATCAGGTTGTCTATCTGAATCTGTGTTATTTCTGATGTGAGTATTTAGGTTTTTGTAAGGTTCATTGTCAAGTCTACCCTTTCAGAGGCTATTTTCAGTTTGGAGAGTATTCCGCACAACTCTTCCAAATCGCAGCTGATTAGCACGATGTAATCCGCAAAGAAAAACCAGCTTAAATAGAGGCCATCAATATTTCTACCCTTGTATTCCCAGTTAAGTTGTTGTGTCTGGAGAACACTTATAGACTCCAGAGGCCGTGTACCCCCAACAGTAACATTTCTTCGGTGATGCCATCTTCGCCGGGGGCTCGGCCGTTTTTAATTTGAGTTGGAGCAAATTTGATTTTGTTTTTTTGAAATATCAGGTATATCTTCTGAGCCTACGTTTATCACCTCAGTGGGATGTAAATCTATTGCTTTTTGGCTTGTTGAGGAATATAGATCTCCGTAGAACGCTTCGAATATCTGTACGATATGTCCCTCTTTATTTTTTAGTTCTTGTATTGTCGTTCGGTGTAGTTAATAGGGCTTATCTTTAAAAACATGTATTTACATACTTAACAACAATGTCCACCGTGAATCACCCTGTATAGTATTTTGCTTTTCTGTTTGGCATGCCTCCAACGCACGCCGAACAAAGTTTGAACGATAAAAGTAAGAGCAGTTTCGGTTAAAACACACACGCAGTCCGAGGGCGATAGTCAATAAAGTGAAAAATATAAATTTCGAGATGAATGCAAACGTAATAAGCCGGCATTAATACTATTGTGCTTGGATCCCCAAGGCGATTACCATATGAGTCTCAAAGGTCCCCCTTCGGCCTCCCGGCTGCTTGCTTGTTAGGTTATTCATACCTTCCCCGATATTAGTTTCTCATTCGCTTGCCCAGACAAGATCAACACTTACTTATAACGTATTAGTTTTGGTCCACGGCAGCCGAAATCAATTTCTTATTAATATGTTGGGCAAATAAAACCCAACTTATTACTAAGATTACGCCCGAATATTCCCAAGTTTTGTAAACATTTCCGCTCTCGCTGTTTGTCGTATATTGGCATTGGGGTAAGAGTCGAAAGCTGCCGGAAAGCTGAAAGTATTAATGACTTCTTTCCTGATAAAGTGGGGTTGAATTACGATGATTCGGAAAATCTGTCACAAATTCATAGATTGCACAGGGTGGGCCGTTTATTATGAGATGAAACGTTATCTCACAACTTGTAAAATAATATCAAAAACACTTAAACATGCGCAGTTACTTATAAATTTAAAATATTATATTGGTAACCGTATGGACAACATATAAGAGTATAGACGGGACAATAGATGCGTCTCCAAGAACAAATAGCACAGAAATAGGCACTCAAACCGAAGAAATTGTAATACAAATTGTATACAAACTGAAGATCAGGCCAAAGCTAAATTAACAAATGTGGATGTCCAGAGTATCATTAAAAGTGACTTGGATAACAATGCGCTAAGTAATTTAATAGGCAGAGAATGGGAGCAACATTTACATTTTAATTCGTTTACACGAGCGTTTACACACACAGTTGTAAAAAACCACACCCTGCATAATGTAATCATTGAAACGGATCTCATAGTTTTTATGGACCCAAAGGAGGCAGACAACTCCGCTCTAATTCGAAGATTACATGGGTGAAATCAAGGACCTTGTCGAAAGAAGTAAACCAGAGCCAGAGAACGTTATTTACGTGGAAACCAGCAGCAAATTACTCGATGGCGAAGGTGAAACTGAAGACGGACAAGATCTGAATAGGTTCACATTTTTGGTGGGCACTGATTTACAGAAAGAAGAAGAGGAAGCATCACAGGAGCTATATAGGGCAATTAAAATGGTTAAAGACATAACTATTAAGAAAGGAAGAACCAAACTGGCTTGTACCATTCAGAAAAGGTGGGAGCATGAGAGATGGCGAAAGATTGTGGAATGTGCATTAAAAAATTGCGCGGTGACCGTAGAACTAATCTTCCCAGCTGATGCAAACAGACAAAGGCAATATGCAGGAAAAAATTCGAGACCAAAATCAAAAATTTCATCCGAGGCTGTTGTGGTAGAAAAAGGGGACAGATCCTATGCGGAACTGCTTACAGCTGTGAAGACGGAGGTGAATAAACGACAACTAAGCAACCTAGTTAGCAGAATAAGAAAGTCTAAAGATGGTAACCTAATAGATAGGCAACATGGCACAGCAGCACACATGGCTGAGGTTCTTAAAGGCGTTAATGGTAATGCACTCATAAAAACCACAACCGGAAATGAATAAAGAGCTATTTGATTCTTTTTTTTCTTGTTCTAAGGGTAATTTGGTTTACATTAAATTGAGGCCTGAATAATGTCTTTGCTGGATGTCTGGGTTTTATTATAGCTTTTGTGCCTTAAAAAGTGGTACCACCTAATATTTTATAGCATAGTAACATTTATATTTGGCAAAGCAATATATGTATTTATTATCATCTATTAGCCTTCCGATCGAAATTTCGATCTTTTTCAAAAAAATCTAATTTTGTATAAGCGACATTTATAAAAATTGAAAGCATAGAAATAAAAAAAAAACAAAACATCAATTAACAACAAAAATTAATTATCAAAATATATAGGTCAATTTTAAACTAACAAAAACAATTTGCATAAAATATTCGCTTTTACTTGATGAAAATCCATTTAAAATAGTTAAATAAAAACAAACGTTCAGATTTTCACATAAATATATTTAAATAACAGCTGTTTCGGCAACACCGTGCCGATTTTTTTTTTGCTTGTAAATCGGCGCAAAGCGTTAGTTTCCATAAACTCAGGTTTCACCACTATTGAAATAACTTTGAAGTACTAGATATCGCACAAGAAACATCTAAGTAGGAAAAACGTTCAACAAGCACCTCCTATAGACAATAGTTGACAATGGGCATTTCCTATGCTTGTTGTAGCTTAATTGTTTTCTTATATTTCCTGTAATTCTTGTACACTAAAACATATTTCCCAAACATTCTTCCTAGCTATTTAAGTGTTCCTAAAAATGTAGGGAATTCTCTTTAGTAAATTCGCATGTAAATATTTGTGTAAGTCTATTTTCCAGTTTGTTAAATGTCTGATATATAGGCATCACTATATTTGCCACATTTGCTGTAATTTCGTAAAAGAACAAAGTATTGAAAGTACAAATTATACAAGTTTGTGAGTACGCTAAGGAGATATTGACACCAAAACTGAAAACAACAATGGCACAGGGCACTGACTGTTCCGTGACAATAGTAATTACTTATCTCGGCGTTGTAGCAACTCAGACAGTTGGGGGTGACGCATGCGCATGCGACCTTCTCTACGAAAATATCATAGCCACCTGCGGCGCATCAATTTTTAGCGTAGTAGGGCCACTATATTATAGCTATATGACCTATGCCGATCTTACACGAACTTGTGAAGCAATTATGAAATAATTTTTGAGTAGGTTCATTCATCATGCGCACGCGCGAAATATAAACTCTCGTCTTGGCCATATTGAAGAACCAACATGGCCGTTCCCAGACCGTCAGTAAGTTTGGATGGGGCATTTTTACTGCGGTATTTTCTCAAAATATGCCTAGATCTCATTAAATGTTTTCAGAAAACGAGTTAGTGTGTGAAAATCGCTGTTTAGAAAGAAAATGGCGTAAAGTGCAGATTAGTGGGTGAATGTGAGGCATGCGCGAACATAACCTTCTCTACGAAAGTGCCAATGCCGTTCTGCGGCTGTAGTAGGACCATTACATTATCTAACAGGTAGGCCCAATTAAAATTAAATGTTTTGCTTTTAAATCGCGTCCTACAAAACTCCAGCTTCAAATTACATTTAAATTACGATAAAAATCGATTTCGTCGTAAGATGTTGCTCTTGCGTTACACCCGAACCGTACACCACAAAAAATGGTAACAGAGCCACTAATAATGGTTGATTACGCAGGTATACAAAGGAAACGTGAAAACATCTTGCCAATAAAGCAGGCACGTTTGTTTAAGTTTAGCAGCGTCACCATTGAAGAATAAGTTGGCGAAGAGTCAGATCAAGTTTTAACAATAAACGTGGTGTTAAAACCCACATTTTATGAAAATTGATAAATCTAAATTCCTAGGAAACCAGTCTACATAAGTTTGGTACCCGTGAATTCATTAGTTAAGGTGCAACTATTGCCTTCTAGGTGGCGTCACGCAAACGAACACAACTCAATAGCTTGAGTTTATTTAAAAGCTGCGTTACAGTCAAAAAAATTTGTTGCATTTAACTATTTTTACCTGAAATTCTCGTGTGAAGTTTCTGCACAATTGGTGTGATATAATAATCGCCGTAAATCCTAGTTGCGGTATAGCCACAACCATAGCGGAATTTTCTCCATAACAGTTTTATCCATAAATTTTAAATATAAAAGTTATTGGTATGAATGTACCGCATACGATGAAAATCGCAAATAACATTATTTTTGGATTTTCAAGAAAATGTTAAAACAAGAAATCAAACCTAGAAAATTAAATTTAGAGCCCGATAACTAATGAAAAACGTAAAAAAACTTGAAATATAAGAAAAAGAATACAAAATTAAATTACAATAATTTTTCTAGAGTATGTCCATGAATGGAGTAGACAAGAGGACAAATAAAAGTGAAATATACAGAAAAATGTCATTTTTTATAAATGTTCTTGCCTGCTTTAAAAATAAGGTTCGCAATGCCTAAAGTTTGTTTTTTGTGCAGGTACCCCAAAAATAAAAAAAAATGCTATTGAGGCATGTTGAGCTCAATCATGCACAAAAAAGTTATTGCAGTTTTTTACCGGTACCCCGTCTAAAGTTACGCCCCCCGACCAAAAATTAGCTTTTATAATTTTAGAATCAGATTCAGCAGGCCAAAATAACTGAAATATTAAAATTTCAAAAAACCATTTTTCAGTCCACTCCTTTTAGGGCCTGTGGCTCCTCTAGAGGACATTTCTGGACATGTATTTATATAGAAAACTAGGACTTATTTTAAAATGGAACGATATTTTGTTAAATCAAACAACAAGAGAATAAACAACATAAATTTAATTTTAAATTGAACAGGTTGGTAGTTAGAACCAGTAAAATTATTAAATTATCACAATTACATTTATGTCAGTAAAGAGAGTGAGTATGGCGGATCTAAATGATATCCAGAGAATTGAAGGTTTAATTTTTGTTGGATATGAAGACAAAACGAGAACTCAAAAAGTTGAGGATAATCAATATAGCTTCAAATGATGATGATAATGATAATAATGATGTTAGTCAACAAATAATGAGGGTGTGCGATCATATTTCTTCAAAAGTAACAATTTTCTTCTTATTTTAAATTGAACATCTTGTATATTATATTCTGTTAAATTTCTAGACATTTTTATTATACGGGGTGTTCCTAAATTAGTGGACCAAACTATAACAACATATTCTACGTCCAAAATAAGTCCCAGTTTTCTATATAAATATATGTGGAGAAATGTCCTCTAGCGAAGCCACAAGTCCTAAAAGGAATAGACCTGAAAATGGTTTTTTCAAATTTTAACATTTCAGTTATTTTGCCATGCTGAATCTGATTCTAAAATTATAAAAGTTAATTTTTGGTCAGGGAGCGTAACTTTAGAGGGATACCGGTAAAAAAAAACTGCAAATAATTTTTTTGTGCATGATTGAGCTCAACAGGCCTCAATAGCAATTTTTTTATTTTTGGGGTACCTACACAAAAAACAAACGTTAGGCACTGCGAACCTTATTTTTAAAGCTTTCATAAAAAATGACATTTTTCTGTACATTTCATTTTTCACTATTTGTCCTCTTGTCTACTCCATCCATGGACATACTGTAGAATAATTATTGTAATTTTATTTGAATTTTGTATTCCTGTTTTCTTATATTTCAAGTTTTTTTACGTTTTTCATTAGTTATTGGACTCGTTTTATTTCGAAAAACAAAATTATATTTCAGTGTCTGCCAAAAATGAAAAGAGGAAAGATATATATCGATGAATACAAAATTATTCTGCACCCGATCATAAAATAATGTGCACGGGTCATGTTTAAAAATGCAAACTTTTTCCTCTTTTGTAAGTCAATAAATAGTTAAAAGGTTAAAACAATCAAAAATCTAACAAACTATTAGTGAAGTATAGGGACACCTGAAGGAACTTATAATTACATTTTCTTGCAAATCCAAAAATGATGTTATTATTTTCATTGTATGCGGGACATTCATGCAAACAACTTTTAACAAACAAAATTTAATTTAATTTAACAAACAAAATTTATGGATAAAACTGTTATGGAGAAATTTCCGCCCTGTTTGTGGCTATACCGCTATAGTTGCCAATTTGCGTATGCTCACAATTTCTGCAGAAATTTCACACGAGAATTTTTCTTAAAAATAATTATATGCAACAATTTTTTTTAACTGTAATGTAGCTTTTAAATAAACTCAAGCTATCGAGTTGTGTTCGTTTGCGTGGCGCCACCTAGAAGCCAAGAGTTTCAACTCAACTAATGAATTAACGGGTACTAACCTTATGTAGACAGGCACTGGTTTCCTAGGAATACAGATTTGTCAGTTTTGATACAATGTGGGTTTTAACGCCACTTTTATTGTAAAAATTTCATCTGACTTCGCCAACTTATTCTCCAATGGTAACGCTGCTACACTTAAACAAACGTGCCTGCTTTATTGGCAAGATGTTTTCACGTTTCCTTTGTATACCTGCGTAATCAACCATTATTAATGGCTCTGTTACCATTTTTTGTGATGTATGGTTTGGGTGTGAGGCAAGAGCAACATCTTGCGAAAGCTGGAGTTTTGTAGAAGGCGAATTAAAAGCAAAACATTTAATTTTAATTGGGTCCAACTGTAAGATAATATAGTGGTCATACTACAGTAAGAATTGATGCCCCGCAGAACGGCACTGGCATTTTCGTAGAGAAGGTTATGTCCGCGCATGCCTCTATATTCTCCAACTAACTGCAGCGATTTTCACACACTAACTCGTTTTCCGAAAACATTTAACGATATATTTTGAGAAAATACTGTCGTAAAAATACCGCCCGAACTGTTCAAAAACGAAATTGTAAATTTCGCGCATGCGCATGGTGAATGAACCTTCTCAAAAATTCATTCATAATTGCTTCACAAGTTGCTTTAATATCGGCATAGGCCATAATGTAATATATAGTTAGTTATTTCATTTTTGGTATCAATATCTCCGTAGCGTAGTCACAAACTTGTATAATTTGTGCTTTCAATAGCAAATTACAGCAAATGTGGCAAATATAGGATAATAGGATCTTAGAGAAATAGTGATGCCTATATATTTGACATTTGACAAGTTGGCTGTCAATCCTGGCAAGGTGGAGATGGTCATCTTCACCAGAAAAAGGAAGATGGAGTGCAACCTCAACATTTCAATGGATGGGGTGCCTGCCTCTTTTTGCAAGCGGAAGTGTCAAGTACTTGGGGGTATGGTTGGACTCCAAGTTGACCTTACAGGAACATATAAGATCAAGGACCAGGTCGGCCTTTGGAGTTCTGTGGGTGTGCCAGAGAGCGGTAGGGAGCACTTGGGGCCTGGGGCCGAAGATCATGCAGTGGATCTACGGTACCATGGTGGTGCCTATGCTCACGCATGGGGCAGTGGCATGGTGGCCGGGGACCAAAAGAGCGGGGGCGAGAGACCGGGCCGCGGTGGGCTGGAGAGTTGCTCCGGGAATGAGGCAGGTGAGGCTTATGATGGATGGGCCCTCCCTCCCTCGGACCAGGGAGCTGCTTAGACTGACCAGAAGGCAGTGTAGAGCACTAACAAGGGCCTACACAGGACATTGCAGGCTTAGGAGGCATCTTTGCTTGCTAGGCATTGGAGACGACCCGGAGTGCAGGTGGTGCACGGAAGAGGAGAAGACCCCGTATCACCTGCTCACCGAGTGCCCTGCTTTGACATGGGCAAGATTGGGAGTCTTCGAAACGGCCCTGATTGATCCGAACTCAGTGCATGGTATTGGGCTAAAGGAGTTGCTGACCTTCTATAGGAAGGGCGGCATTCTGGACGCCCTCTAGAGCGGCCTGGGGGCACAACGGGCCCATCTGGTGGCCTAAGTGCTTGGACGCACCCCTTTAATACCAATACCAATATATTTGACATTTAACAAACTGGAAAATAGACTTACACAAATATTTACATGTGAATTTAAATTAGCTACGAAGAATGTTCGAAGAATGTTCAGGTAATATGTTTTAATGTACAGGAATTACAGGAAATATAAGAAAACAATTAAGCTACAAGTTGAATTTTTACTAGAACAAGCATAGGAAATACCCATTGTCAACTACTGTTTATAGGAGGTGCTTGTTGAACATTATTTCTACTTAAATGTTTCTTGTGCCATATCTAGCATCTCAAAGTTATTTCAATAGAAGTTAAACCTGAGTTTATGAAAACTAACGCTTTGAGCCAATTTATAAGCAAAAAAAAATCGCAAAAATAACTTACATGAAAAAATACATGTAGAAATTGCTTTGTATCTACAGGGTTTAAAGAACAAAAACGCCAAATTAATTACAAAATTATACTGAAGCCGCGTGCTGCAATTCTGCGCTACTTTTCTACACCTTAACTCCTTCTTTGCCTAAAAATTTTATAGAATTTCGACATATTTTGAGAAAATACTGCCGTAAAAATGACGCACGTTGAATGGACTAAAACAAATGTTACATAGCTGCTTCATGAGTTCCTCTGTACTGTCAGCATAGGCAGGGCGTCTATCTATGTGTCTAGTACCTATATGGCATAGGTAGAGCCTCTATATCTCTAGTAGCTATATGGGTCTACTGCAGGAACCATATACCTATTACATAATATAGTGGCCCTATCATGGTAAAAATTGATGCGCCCCAGGCGGCATCGATAATTTCGTACAGCAGGTTTCTAGCTATACAGTTATGTTTTAATTATATTATATTTGCAATGGCTTGTAAATCAAATAAATTATCTACAATTTTAACAACCAAAATTATTCACCTATTTGAAAAATGAAATCTTAATATTCACGACCTACAATATGTGGTGCAGGTCTGCTGTTTTTCAAAATAATGTAATCGTAAAAATAAATCTGAAATATGCCATTATAGCATGAAGTGTCTTTAACTTTCAACAGGCTGAAACCAAACATTAAACAAAAGATTCAAAAATCTAAGTAGGTATGCACATTTTAGGTTTTATATAAAATAAAAAACAGAAGTTGGCAGTTTTTATTTCTAATTTATTTTGTTCTGTATAAACTACTAAAAATACACAATATATTTTAAAAGTTAATTGTCCAAATTTAACTGGAACATGTTTATCCAACAACTCTGCAGAATATTGTCACCACAAAACAAAGAATTTATCATAAATTACTACTACTATGTGATTTTATACAAAAAAAAATGTAGCAAAGGTAGTAAAACAAAAACTTAAGGTTACTAAAAAACTCTCAGTACTAATAGACTACCTAAATTTCATATATACTATCTGTGTTAGGTGAAAACCTACAAAATATATAAGCAAAATACTTACCACACCAAACACTGTTGAAACAATATATCCCTTATCATTCTGAAAATCAATGATATTAGGATCTTTTGCTCTATAAAACCATACTTTCAAAGTTATAATTTAAAGTAAAATCAGACAAATGCCTCAAATTCTATCACAGATGGAATACCCAGTTTCAAATTTGGTACTGGTTATCATCATATATCAATTTGTTCATTGCTAGGTTTACAAGGTATGACAAATAATAAAAAGGATGATTTGATAGTGGAAGATAGGTCAAAAAATATTTACCTCTCCAAAACTGCTGTAAGAGAATATCCACCTGAAAACAAAATGATATTAGGGATTACGGCTACACATGACAAAAGTTCCATCACTTATTAATCTAAAATTATATCAGACAAATGCCTCAAATTCTATCACAGATGGAATACCCAGTTCCAGATTTGGTACCAATTATCATCATATATCAACTTTATAGCATTTTACTGGAACATGTCTGCGCAAAACAAAAATGGCTTCAAAATTATGTTTATAGCTATAGGTAACAATAAAAATAATGAAAGTTTAATTAAAGGTAATTTTAATCTGTATTATTTACGTAATTTCACAAAAATGCTGATGAGTGTTTAATATTGAAACAATCAAAAAACTGAAAAATGATTCAATAAAATATTTACCTCACCAAAACGACTGTAACACAGTATCCAGAATCGTTCTGAAAACAAAAGCAAATTAGGTACTAGTGCTAAAGCAAGACAAAAAGACAAAAATTCTTTCAATTCTTAGTTTAAAATTAAATCAGACAAATGCCTCAAATTCTATCACAGATGGAAAACCCAGTTTCAAATTTGGTAACAATAATCATCATATACCGATTTTTTAGCTTTTTACTACGCAAAACAACATATTAGTCCCAACAACAAAAAAATTCCAACTATGTTTTCAAGCATATTTTTTAAAATAAATCAATTGGTTTCAAAATATGGTTATCGCCATAGGTAACAATTTCAATCAACATTATCTGTGGTTAAAAAACAAGGGCTTACCGTTGCCACAATTATTCATCTCAACCGAATTTCTAATGACTCCATCATCCTCCACCTACAAATCAGAAAGCTTCCACGTGCAAAATGCCGTAAGGTTCATAGATAATTCAATTTAATTATGCCTTTCACATTTCTGTTGGGCAAGATTGCCCGGATTATTAGGCTATTTCCGCCTTCCGTGGAGAATTTTCGGGCCTTCAAAGAAGTGGACTAATTTTGAGTTATTTAAACAATCTAAGCGTTCCCAAGTAGCAATCAATGCAGAAGTTTAGTTTATTGAGTTAACCCAAAGATTATCTTCTGTACTTTTACACAGAGTCTGATACATTTGTAGGTATAGCCTTCCATAGATTAACAAGGTAATAAGTATAAATTCGTTATTCAACTTTAAAAAAATCGGTCTGATTTAAGTGTTTTTAGTTTTTTGTATCAAAGTTTAGTGTTGGTTATTGTCAACCTTATTTGTACACAAATTGATAAATTGTTGCAAACTGGCCAACTGCTCTTAGCAGTTCGACTAATAGAAGTAAGAAGAAGAATAACCTAACATTGTAATTGTTTTGTTACAGATTTGGATTTTAAGTTTCAAAGTTAATATGGTGCGGAAATTAAAGTACAAAGATGTAGTAAAAAATCGAATCTCTGTCCGACCGAAAAAACTCAAGAAAAACAATAACAAATTTAAGTTCGATCATAAGAAAACGAAAACAAGCTTTAAGGGGAAAATTTCTAATAAAAGTAAAGCGACGGAAGATGCCGAGAAGGAAGAACTAGTCGATTCAAAAAGACAAAAAGTTATAGCACAGTTACAAGAATCTTCTGAAAGTGAAGAGGATTTTGAAGATCCATTGGCAAAGCTCCAAGAATCTTTCACAGGTCAGCAACTTGTAAATGCTCAGGAATCTGTTGTTAGTGAAAGTGATAGTGATAGTGAAGTCCTTTGCCAAAACGAAGCGCTGGAAAGCTTAGGCGATAATGACAGTGACACCAACGAAATTTCAGACATAAATGGCAATCCAGGTGACGAAGTTAACCGATTTGGATTAGATACACAAGCAATGGAACACGAAAATTTGGGAGATCCATTTATTCAACACCTAAATTATGAATTGCATCCAAATTTGTTGGAGTTGTTGGAGTCCACTCCCGTGTTTATTGATACCCAATCATTGTGTTGGCCAAGGCTTGGAAAGATCAATTTTGAAATACCAAAGTTTCCGAGTACTGGAAATAATTCAAATAAAGCACTTAATACCAATGCAAAATATGCAATTCCACCAACATTGCCAAAACAGGTTAAATCGACGGCAAATGAATTATTTTTGAAATCACAAATTTTGCAGAACATTGAAAAAGCAAATAAGAGTAAAAGAGAGAATCAGTCAATTCTGACACCCTTGCAGGAGGAGCTATTTACAATGATTAACAACTACCAAGATGTATATTTTCCTGTACGTACCTTTGATAATGCCGAGGAGATTTGTTTTGTTTATTGTTTGCATGTTGTTAATCACATTCTGAAAACTAGAATCAAAATTCTTCACCACAATGCCAAACTGGGTAATAAGGAGGAAGTACCTGAAGAATACAGGGATCAGGGATTGGTTAGGCCTAAGGTTGGTTAGGATAATTTGATTTAGTCTATCTGAATATTCAATATATCTTAACACACATTTTTTTTAGATTTTGATCATACTGCCATTTAGAGACTCAGCTCTTAAGGTCATAAACACTATTATTGAAATTCTTTTATCTAATGACAGTGGAAATGTTATAAAAAGGAATAGATTCATTGAGGATTTTTCGGGTCATGAACTTCACTTTCCTAAGAAAAATCCAAAACCAGCTGATTATGAACAGTTATTCAGTGGAAACACAGATGACAATTTTAAAATTGGTATTGCGGTCACTAAAAAAAGTCTGAAGGTAAGTTGGCTTCAAGGTGATCAATATCAACAATTTTTGCACATAAGATTTAAAAAATGTATATTATAGCATTTTTGGATTCTTCAATGCAAAAATGTGCCTCTTTTAATTATACCTGTGTTAACTTTTTATTTAATTTCAATTCTGTCAAACTCTGACTGTTTATACAGTATGTTTCCATACAAATGAGAAAAATTTAAGGGTGTGATTCCTTAATTAAAATGAGGGGTGGTTTGTTATATAAACTTTGGATTGACCCTTAAGGAGATATCATACTATAATGATGGCCGAGAAATGTTTTTTTAAATTTTTATCTTAAAAACGAAAACAAATAGTAATGAGTAGAGTAATGAATAAGACCATCACTATCATATTTCTAAATTTAAGGAACACTTATGCAATGACCTAAAAAACATAGTTTCTTTTATTTTATGTTTTATTTAGAAATTTTTGTCTCCAACAATTCTTTAATAATACTTACCATTTCCAAATATAAAATCTAAAGCAATACAATGAATACAAAATACAATTAGTTTATTCAAAAATGTATTATGTAATTATTTAATTGTTCAATAATAACAATGTTAATTCAGTAATGGTTAATTACACTATTGCAGAAATGGCAGATATACATTTTAAGAACAACCGTGCAAATCAACATTTCTTTGAAGCTTCCTTGCAATGTTTTACATTTTAATTTTTTATTTGGAAACTTTTTTTTTTTCAAAGAAACTTCCACAGGCTACTGTAATGCTTTTTACAAAACTTCTGGATTCGTCCTGCGTCGGTTTTTGCTTAGTCGAAATTGCTGACGTTTCGCCAATCATCCTGTTGGCTTCTTCAGAACTTGACTGAAACGGAGCTCTGAATAAGCCAACAGGATGATGTGCGAAACGTCAGCAATTTCGACTAAGCAAAAACCGACGCAGGAGGAATCCAGAAGTTTTGTAAAAAGCATATTTGGAAGTTTTGGTGAAAAAATTCCAGGAGGAAAATTTCTAATAAACCTGTTTATCCAAAATTTTATTTTATTCTCTAGCATTGAGAATGTTTGCACTTATGTTAAAAAAAATATGCAGTAAGTGTGTTTTTAAAATGCTAATACTTCCCTAATATTTTATTTCCGTCTATTTTCGTTTGTAATGTAAAAACTACAAGCATTATTTTTCATTAAACATTGGTTGTCGATTGACCCAAAGTTTATATAAGAAACTAGCCTGTATTAGGTGTTCCCATATAGCTCTTAGAGATATAGAGCGCTGCCTATGCTGATAATAGAGAAAGTTATAAAGCAACTATGAAAAAACATTGACCTTGACAACCAACATGGCGGAATTTTTACGGTAGTATTTTTTCAAAATATATCCAGATTCCATTAAATCTTCATGCAAAAACGATTCATGTGTATGGATATCGCCGTCTGGAAAGAAAATAGCCCAAAGTTCAGGTTAGTGTACTTGTCATAGCCACCTGAAGAGCATCAGCTTTTACTGTATTACGGCCACTATATTATTTAGTAGCTATATGGGTTGTTCCTAACTTAAAAGAGTAATTACAGAAACGCTCATGGTCTTTTCTTTTAGCTTTTTGCAGACTTCTACTCATCTGATATTATTATAGCATCACCCTTAGGTCTGAGAACAGTCATAGGTGCCGAAGGAGAACCAGCACGGGATTTTGACTTCCTAACCTCAATCGAACTACTGGTCCTAGACCAAGCGGAAATATTTTTCATGCAGAACTGGGATCACTTGATTCACATTTTTAACCACATGCACCTCAAACCAAAAGATTTGCATGGTACTGATGTATCAAGAGTCAGGCAATGGAGTTTAAATTTTTGGGCCAAGTACTACCGACAAACTTTGATATTTTCCTCCATTGCCATCCCAGAACTAAACTCCATTTTTAATAAAAAGTGTTTTAATTACGCTGGCAAGGCTAGGATTATAAATCGGATCGTATCAGGCAGTATCAATGGAGTGTTTGTTCAGGTTCCCCATGTGTTTCATAGATTTGAGGCCAATGGACCCACTGATGCTGTCGAAACGCGGTTTAATTTTTTTGTTAAGAAAATATTGCCGCAGAGAAAGGACAGTTTCATGAAACAAACTCTGGTATTCATACCGAGCTACTTTGATTATGTTAGAGTAAGAAACTACTTTAAGAAGGAGAATTTGAGCTTTGTGCAGATATGTGAGTATTCTAAGGTAAGCATTTGTTTTTTTTTTTTGTTCCGATTTAATCACTTTTAGAATTTAATGTGCAGTGCTAGAGTGATCTTTTTTCTCAGAGAATTGTTACGGCGAAACGCGTACGCGTTGCATTTCTTCTCACTTTTTGTTTTAAATGTTCCGAATTATTGGTTTTATTTTTAAAAACTGCAGAACTTATTCTAGTAGCTGCACTTAAGGGACAAATACTTGTTTGTGGTTCATCAGCTACATGTAATGACATTATGGAATTATTTTTCCTGATCTAGTGCAATATTTTTTGGACATCCTAAATTGTGCTCCTTTTGACGAAAAGATGCTGAAGCTCCCAAACAGTCATATATGTTACCAAAAATGTTCCTGATGAAGTGCAACACGATCATTCTAATTGAATTGGACATAAACACACCATACCTCTCATTTCTCAATTTGAAAACCTATTATGCCTGAGCATTTTTAACAAAAATTGCAAAACGAAAAATAAACACAAATAATTCAAATATGACAGAACACTCAAAATTTTAACGTAACACAAAAAAATTATAACGGAACAAAAACCGATCAAGCCTATTTTAATTTTATAAACATTAATTGCGAAACAAAGTTTAATTTTAACTAAATTTGATAAAATAGAAAACTAACCAAAAAGTAAAAATAAAATACCAGAAAACGACCCTGTCTTAGAACTTAAATTTGAGAATATACAAAAAAATATAGAAGTGTATCTTTGCAAAAAGAGTGTGCAGGTGGCGCCATCTATAAGTTATTGCATAACATTACATCATCTAATTTCTCATCCCCGAAAACCCACATATCTGGTGTTGGTCGATAATTTTTTATCTATTTCCTCGATGTATTCTTGGGCACAGCTACGGGGTAGGCGGTATTTTATCTTTTACTTATCGCAGATGTTGGGAGATTTTAGGATAATTTTTGATATTTGAAACATATGGAAGTCATTTACGGAGTTACTTTGTGTAAGTGGTTTTGGTGAAGTTTTTTTTTTTTAATTGAACGTTGGATATGTTGATAACGAAAATTGTTTGGGAGAAGAACTGAAATGAGATGTTAATTCCTGGTTAAGACATTCGGGTTGATCACGGATGATTTGCATTTAGGTATCGTTCTCTACGAGTGGTTTTTCTATACACGGGAAGAGTATTGTTATTCTCTAATTCGATTGTGAAATTGATGTTTGTTTGCATGGAATTTAAATTGTTCAGAAATGTATGAAGAGATTAATGTGGCCAGAATTTGTAACCTCGAATCTGGTTTAAATAAATCATCAACCCAAACTGCAAATGATACGATCAAAGATCAATAATTCTAAAAAAAATCATCAAAATTAGACTAGACTAGAACTAGGAGAAGTAAAGGCCCTAAAATCTCTCAATTTCTACGATCGGTAAAAGATAAAATTCCTCTCGTGATAGCGGGTGGTTACAGATACCGTGCAGCTGTGCCAAAGAATACATCGGGGAAACAGGTTCAAAAATATCAACCAGACTAAAAGAGCAACAGAGATCAATCGGACTTTGACAAGTTACTACATCAGGGACTTCAGTAAATCACGATCACGTCTGTGAGAAACAGAGGTAAAAACGATATAATCGAAACAACTAGTTTTCATGAGTGTTTGAAAATGACTAATTTTTTCTTATGAAAGAACAATCATTATACAAGGCGGTGCTACAATCTGACACTGTCACAATAGAGGGCGCGATATGAACTACAAATAATTTTTGATAATAAGCTAAGCTATATATATATATATATATATATATATATATATATATATATATATATATATATATATATATATATATATATATATATATATATATATATATATATATATATATATATATTCTCACGTATTGATTCACGGATGGAAAAATGTGATGACACTATATTCCGGGATATCATCCGTTCGCTCGTTGAACTCCGACTGGAATCCTGCATCCGACTGGAATCCTGCAAATCTTGCATCCGACTGGAATCCTGCAGACGTTTCGCCAAAATCTCACTTGGCATCTTCAATATATATATATATATATATATATATATATATATATATATATATATATATATATATATCAACACATAAACTAAAAAACAAATAATTTCGATACGTCACTCATTTTAAATCAACTCAAATTTAAATCCGTACTTTTCCCATTGCAGGAAAACAAAGTGGCAAGAGCTCGCGATATGTTTTACCACGGAGATGCCCATTTTCTCCTATATACTGAAAGATACCACTTTTACAACAGAATACGTATTAAGGGCATAAGGCACTTGATCTTTTACCAACCACCCACTATGCCACATTTTTACAATGAAATGTGCAACTTGATGCAGGTATAACCTCACCCTGTGTTATGTGAGAATGTTGGCGGCATCGCAAATATTTTTAGGAGTCCAACATGAACAGAAAAGTTGGAAATGTAACTAATATGTCAGTGACTATTATGTATTCAAAATACGACATTATGCAATTGTCCGCTGTAGTAGGAACCGATCGGGCTGCCCAGATGGCACTATCGGAGAGGAAGGTGCATATGATAGTTACAGGGTCTGATTGACATTTGAATAAACACTATTTTATATATTTTCTCTCTCTGTTTATTTTTTAACTGACCTGCACCCTCACCTCATTTTTTTTAATGAGGTAAGCGTCTTTGCTTAATTCGTCGTCCTGTTTTGCAGCTCGTGATGTGGAAATCGGGTTCGGACACTAAAGTATCTAGGGGTGACCCTGGACTCCAAGCTCTCCTGGACGTTTATGTCAATGAAACAAGCCCGAAGGCGCATCTCTGTGGATGTGCCGTCGCCTCTGGGGATCCAATTGAGGCGTGGTCAGAAGTTGCGTTCTGGATGTACACGATGCTGGTAAGACCGCTCTTTACCTGCGCCGCATTGGTACCTGGGTATCGTCGCGCTCCACTGGGCTGCATAATGGCTTGTCTGTCTGCCTGTCTCAGGCGGGATTAAGATGCTCTGTCTGTGAAGACGGACGGACATGATTGAGGCTACCTTATGCATACACTAAATAAAAGGACGACTGGCTCCGTGCGGGAGAAAATATTCTTGTCCCTCATAGGCTTGTCTGGTATATGGACGGGGCCAAAAGGGGACACTGGAACAGGAGCTGGGATATATGGCATATATGGTACTCAGACAAGCATATATACATGTATGTATAGAAGCCGACATGGCAAGCAGACTGACTCAGGATGCGACTGCAACATAGTCTCTATGATCGGAGCCTTCGGTTGGAATAGCAGACAGCGTGTTATAGACCAAGTGCATTGATGGCTCGATAGGCAGGTCGTTCTGCATTGGGAAACTTTAGCGGGAATGATGCAGCCAAGGTTTGTAGTTGCGGGATCCTCTACTCCTCAGGGTCAAAAATGGGCTCTCAGCTTCAGTCGCGCGACTACAAACGCTGGTAGGAATGCTAAAAGGACACTGCCATCCCGATATCTTGGAGATGGACAACGACAGCACATGCATGCAGTGTTTAGAAGAAAAGGAAACTCCTCCAATTCATCTCCTAAACAGTTGCGCACCACTAGGGGGCAGCCGATTGAGAAACCCCGAAGCTCAATTCATTCAACCTGAGGAACTAAAACTCCCCATGGAAGAGGCATTGTACTTTCTCGAGAATACAGGGCTCTTCCGGGTTAAGGATTGAAGACGTGCGGGCATAATGGATCGAAAGGTCTGAATCCAGCGCACTGGTTCTTGCAGTGAAGCAGTTTTAAGTTTGGCATAACAGGTAACACAAAACATCTATCGACAACCACTTTTAGTAGGTAGGTGATTAAAATTGAATCCAAAATTATTATTAACTAAATGCTATTAAAGTGCCAGTATTTCATGATTAACCAATTGTATTTAACGCTGACTAGATGGAGAATGTTGCCAGAAGGTTGCAAGGTCGAGAAAAAAAAACAACATCTGGAACAATTTTGTAAAGCACGAAACCTCCACGAGAAGAAAGTTATGTTTCAGAAAGTACCCTAGATATGGTCCGCTTACCCAAAAGGGACCGAAAACCATTTTTTATTAAGATTTAGGAAAGCAATCAGCTGCCTATCTAAATACACCGAGCATAGGAGATATCAGCCGACGACCTTTATACCGATATAAAACAAGCGAACGATTGTTAATTTCACTACGAATCGAAGCACCCATAAAGAAATCAAGCTTAGAGACCGCCATTGGTACACAAATAATCAGCGTCCTTTTTAACCGTCCACGGGAATAAGAAATGTAAAAATGGCTGCGTTCAAGCTTCAGCGTCCATCCTTTTTTTCGATTTAAAACTTTTGGACGTTGCTATGAAACACGATAAGTAATAAGTGAAGCTATCGACTTCAAATTTGGCAGGCAAAAGCTATTAAAATGGGGAGGGAGCGGGGTGGGAAATATTTTGTATTATATATATATATATATATATATATATATATATATATATATATATATATATATATATATATATATATATATATATATATATATATATATATATATATATATATATATATATATATATATATATATATATATATATATATATATATATATATATATATATATATATATATATATATATATATATATATATATATATATATATATATATATATGTATATATATGTAATGTATATAAACGTTAACGCTACCAAAAAAAATCTTGAACGAGAAGACGCACAAGATTTGGAGAGTGCGCCGCATATTCAACAAAACTGAAAAATGAGTCACCTTAATATTGAAAATTGGATATAACTAAAAGACTGTATTTCAGATGTTAGATGGTTACATGGTGATAGAGCCCGTATAAACAGCTAAAACTTTTGTATTTAAGGTTTTCACCTATTGTAAAGGGTGTTCCCGATATTCCGTGCTATATAAGAAATCTGCTAAGTGTCCCAAATTTGAAGATATCGACTTCAAATTTAGCAGTGAAGTAAAAGTCCATGCCCACATTTAAACAGTGGAAATTTGGTGCAATCAAATTTCATCAAGTATTTTTTTTAAAAATCTGACTTTTTTTGTGGTTATTTTGGCTTCCAGAAAAACATGCTTTTCTCTATAACCATTCACCGGATCGTCAAAATTCTTTAACCAGCAGACGCGGAAGATCCAGTGCTATAACATTTATTTCAGACATTTTTTCGATCTTATACAGGGTATTCCAATTATAGACAAAAATCTTAAAAGACGCAGAAAATTGTTCTTTTCCAGAGTAAATTATTAACCGCGATACAAAAATCGTAAAAAATATGGCCAATCGGTCAAGAGCTACAATTTTTGTATATATATAAAAATCACTATCCCGGAGGCTGTCAAGACGCGATGACGTCATTGATTATTACAGCGCACTGCATGGTTTCAGAAAAAACTTATTTTCTGGAAAAACATTCACTATTTTGGAAGAATCCTTGGACCAGAACACGTGGAAGATCCAGGGCTATAACCTCCATTTCCGGATTTTTTTCAAATATGTCCAGGATCTGTCGATTATGGTTAAAAAATCTAAGTGACCCTGAAAATTGACATTTTCGTGGATAAATTATTAGCCGTAATTGAAAAACTATAAAACAGTCTCGAATGTGGTGCCAGTATATCATACGCGAGATACTTGGGATAATATAATTGGAAATCGTTATTACTTGTACAATTTTTTATATTTATCAAAGTTTGCTGTGACTTCGAACTTCGGCGATAAGTAAAAAACGCTTTATACAGGGTGTATGCACGATAAAATTACATCGATTTTGTTGAAATATAAGGCAGCTTCGTGCTACGCGGCACAAACTTGCCTCGCCCAGTGACCATTTTTCGAAAGCAATCTTGTTTTTATATGGTTTTGTTTTAAATACTACACCAGATGCTAACCGTATGTGAAATCTTTAATCTTAGCTGCAATAATA
This sequence comes from Cylas formicarius, assembly GCF_029955315.1. NCBI lineage: Eukaryota > Metazoa > Arthropoda > Insecta > Coleoptera > Brentidae > Cylas > Cylas formicarius. The sequence goes on from NW_026844214.1 coordinate 25,202,466, forward strand.
TTCGAATTTTCAAGAAAATGACTGCTTGATAAGATTTTTTATTAAAACTATATACGTGTTAATGTTAAGGCGATATTCTAGAATTCTAATAAAATATACATTTATAAGGCAACATATACATAAGTAGGCTGAAGACAGATCAAATTTTTATTTACAAAAGAAGTAGGTTCACCCTCGTCTATAAGTTTCGCTTGGAAAAGTATTGAGTCTGGAGTTTCTTCAAAAAGCTACTTCTTTGGATTTCGGCGGGGGTCTCCGAGTAATCTAACCAGGTAATGTTTTCTTCAATTTGCGGTGGTGACGTTGAAATATTCCAGCGTTGCGCTTTCAGTAAGTTCAGTTGTTGTTGCATTTCTGAAACAAAAAAAAAACACTTAATTAATGTATTGACTGGCTCATAAAAAATGGTAGGAGCATTACATATTTTATAAAAATAGTCCCCAATGATTTGTGAACATCAAATCTGGGAACTGGAGAGCATGGGATGCAATGAAAACGGAGCAAACAAATACGAAAAACTTAAGAGGGTGATTCCTTGTTTAAAATAAAGGGTAGTTTGTTATACAAACGTTGTGTCAAAAGCCAACCACTTCTTATTATTGCTGTATTGGTTTCTTCTTCTTCTTTACTTCTATGGTCACGATTTATTGTTTCAAAAATATTTATTAACAAATTATTTGTAAAATGTAATTTTTTAAAAGGTACAAAATACAACAGTGTGCCAGCACCCTACTAAATTATTTTTCTTCGACATGTAATGCTTTACATTACTTTTTATTTGGAAACTAATTTTTATGAAACAATTGCAATAAAACTATTTTTTTCATTGTCATTACATAAATATTTCTTTAAATTTAGTTAAGAAGATTGAGGTGGGTAGTCTAATTCAATCCCCCCGTTTGTTTTATAAAATATAATAGTAATACATAATATTTTATTCTATTTTCGTTTTTAACATAAATCAAGGATTCACCCTCGTAAATTTTGGTTGGAAACATCGTGTATATACATTGTCATCGCATCATATAGAAACATTTTTTATTAATTAGTTGTGACTTTTTTTTTTCACTTTTCACAAGTTGTTTCTTTTTCGGTTTTCTACAAAAAATTCAGACAAACTTGATTACAAAAGAACTCCAACGCTAACTAAAATTATTATTTTAATTTAATATTTCTCATCAAAAATGTCATTTTTGACAAGTACAAGCAAACCTCAGAATCAAAATTTGCTAAAACTTATTCATAAATAATAATAATTTTAATGGTGTCAGACGTCAGCTTTGTTACCCATAGTTGCCAGCCACTTTGGACACTTCCGGCATTTTAATCACGGGTTTGGAAGCGACCGGATATTGTTAAATTTTAGACGTGGTATTTTGATTTTTGTCAATTCTGACAGTCACGTAGTCGCGCAGTAGGCGCATGATACGGTTCGTGATTTCATCGTAGGCCACGAGTTCCTGAAATTAGTGTTGTGTCTTTCGTTCGTTCGTTCATTTCAATATTTTTTGTTACCAACTGCAAGCTATAAACCGTAAGTGGCAATAGTCACTGAATCCGTCCAGTCTGAACGACCGATTGAGATTAATTTGAACTTGAATTATTGTTGTGTTTTTTTTTGTTTTCTGTTTTAGTAGTATAATATTTAGCTGTGTTTTACTTTTTATTGAATCATGATTTTATCAAAATAGGTACTACGTATTGGGTTGTACGAGTAATATATTAATTTGTTTAAATGAAATAACTGCGTGGAAATAGATATTTCATTCAATATTCAATTCAACACATAAGCAAACCTAGCGATCGATATCGCAACTCAATACTATAAAAAAATTATAACAATACACCGATTTCTTTTCCGTAGTTTGTCCCTGTCATGCGCTTTAATCTTAAACCTTTCGTCACACTTCAGACCGGTCAGGACGGCAGCGAGAGTGAACAAAGTAATCGAATCGTTAGGAACAAGCGGAATTGGTCGTTCGATGCTATGACATGATTGTATAGTAGAGATCCCAAATCCAAAAAGGAAATGCCAGTCAACATTATTCATGAGAGAAGCTGTCAATGGCAAATTATGTTGCCTTTACCACAGATAGACAGATAGAGAGATATCGTTGAATAATGAATGCTATCAGTCATTAACAGCACATTTTATTAACCCAATACGTAGGTTGTACGAGTAATATATTAATTTGTTTAAATAAAATAACTGCGTGGAAATAGATATTTCATTCAATATTCAATTCAACACATAAGCAAACCTAGCGATCGATATCGCAACTCAATACTATAAAAAAATTATAACAATACACCGATTCCTTTTCGGTAGTTTGTCCCTGTCATGTGTTTTAATCTTAAACTTTCGTCACAGTTCAGACCGGTCAGGACGGCAGCGAGAGCGAACAAAGTAATCGAATCGTTAGGAACAAGCGGAATTGGTCGTTCGATACTATGACGTGATTGTATAGTAGAGATCCCAAATCCAAAAAGAAAATGCCAGTCAACATTATTTATGAGAGAAGCTGTCAATGGCAAATTATGTTGCCTTTACCACAGATAGACAGATAGAGAGATATCGCTGAATAATGAATGCTATCAGTCATTAACAGCACATTTTATTGATTTGGATTTGGATCAATTAAAAATCTCTTGATGGAATGGCAGATTTTAGAAAAAATAGGCTGGGTAGTCACGGATAATGCTGCAAATATTAAAGCTGCTATTCGCAACATATCTTCTACAAAGGTTACAGAAACAAATGGGTTATCCTGAGCTTAAGCTCGATAATCATGGTGACAAGATGGAAATCAAATTACGATATGTTGGAAAGAATGGCAAAAATAAAGGATCCTTTGTTATCATCTATTGCAGTTTTGAATTGCACCCAGACCCAGACTGCCCCAGATTTTGAAATCTTTCATTGGTTGGAACTTTTAAAACCTTTTAAAGACGTTACTGATTATTGCTCTTATTATTAAACAATTAAATGATTAGATAACAAATTTTGTAGGCATTCCAATTTAAAAAATACATAACTTTGATGCTTGTTTACATTTATACATGTACATTTCAATTCTGAGCGAATGGTATGATGACAATGGGCTAGCATTAAATGCGACCAAGTGACAAATTTTACATTCTTAGAAATAAAACTGGATCAAAAACTAACATGTAAAAATCACCATTTCAGTTTCAATTGTTTTGTAATAAGAAATTTGAGAGAAACTAACGGTCTGAAACGCTTTAAATTTTTTATACTTCAAAGCTCACGCAGAAATTGCTTTGTATCTCTGGGCATATTGATATTATCATCGATTTACATTTTTCTGTTTTTCCTTTAATAAATATGATACACTTGATAAATTAAACCTAGTTCAACAATTCTCAAGATTATCTGTAAGCTGTAAGTAAGCAAAAATCCCCTGAATTATGGGTATTCTTGGAGGAATTTCTTGTTCAAAAATGCTACTACTCGCTGTAAGCTTTTTTGATCAGATACTATATATAAATATAAAAATTTTGCCTTGTTTAACCTTGTGGTGTTCCGTTCATCTGGGGTTCATATACATATAATGTCCTGGACCTAAGTCTAACCGTTTCGGCAAATCTTCAAATTTATATCAAAACTTCAATGTTTTCTAAGGGACCTTATTTAATTTTGGATGCATTTCTTGTAGAAGGTGGCCTATTTTTATATATTGGATGGATATTTTCGCTGTAAATTGATTTAATAAAAAAATTAAATTATAAAAAACCCAAAAAGTCAATTTTTCTAATTTTATCCGATTTGGCATTAAAAATTGAGGCGACTTTGCATAATGTTGTCTATTCCGGAAATTTATTATTTACGAAATAATTTTTTAGAAGCTTTGCTTTTTGGGTCACCCCTCGTATCTCGGATATTCTAAAGCTTATATGAAAAGTGAAAAGTAGGTTTGTTGCCGTTTATTAGTCAGAATTCAGTGGCACATTTTGAATTTTTCCATCTTCAATTATTTTCGAGAAATAGACCAAACTTATATTTTTAAATGGTTCATCCTGTGTGTTTTTTGATAACACCATTGACATTGCCAAGAGCATCTTAAATATATTTAAAACAGTAAGTTTGGATGCCATTGGTTTGAGCTTTTAATTAAAATTTGTAACACTAATTAAAAAAAACACAAACCGCGGTATTCTGAGAGAAACTCAAGGAGTTTGAAATATTTTTAAGATGCCCTTGACAAACTCAATCGTATTATCCAAAAATATACAGGGTGACCCATTTAACAAAAATATTTTTCAAAAATAATTGAAGATCGGACTATGCCACTGAATTCTGCTTAAAAGCGGTAGCAATCCGACTTTTATCTTTTTCTTCTTTTCTTTCGAATAATCGAGATACTAGGCCTATAAAAAATCTGTTTGCAGATTTTTTGTTTCTCGAAAAAGTAGTACAGAGTCGCGAAAACCGTATCCATCTACTCTTTACTAATAGGTGAGTTACTCCACAAAACCGATACCGGGTGCAATATCTCAGTGTATCTGTAGTGATTTGAAGTTGCTAAATAAATTCTATCTATTCTATTCCATTCTATTTTTTTACTTTACTCTATCGTTGGGATCGATCGAATCATAATTATTGAAAAAAAAAGATTATCGATCCCGAATTTTTCAAACGAAAATTACCTGCTATGATTTCGTCGCAACGCTTGTGATTGAACGAGCCCCGTTCGGACGGCTTGGGTTTAGCGTCGCCGTGCCACAAAAACATGTAATAAAGGGACAACATAATGGCCGCAAGGGACACGAAAAACACGTAAGCGACGACTGTGAGCACGCGGACCAGCTTCTTCTTGTGTTTGGGCTCGTAGAGGCGGTCCTTGGCTTCTTCGCCTGCGAATTTCACCGACGACTCTAATATTGTGGTGGTGCTGCTGGTCTTCCACTGTTTCGAATCGCACTTCGACAGTTTCACACCATTGGCTGATTTATAAGACATCTTTGTCGCACTTCTTGAGCGAAACAAAGTCGTTTCTTTTCGGGAAACCGGAACAGCAATGTTGTGATTTGTTTTTAACCGGCACGGATGATCGATAAACGACGGCCCTGTGGCCCAGTTAAAATCGGTTGCGCGTCGACTCCGGTCGGTAAAGGCCCTAATAAGCAATAGCGCGGTGTTCGAAATTTCCCGGAATTATTGTATTAGCGAAACGGATGGTCCTAGAATTTTGAAAAAGAAAATTATTTAGTACATCGCCCAAGACAAAATGCTCAAAATTATTTTCATGCTTCTGAAGTCTCCATCAGTAATTGTTTTTTCTACAAAAATTATTAATATTGCCAAAGTTGAGACAAATTTAAATCTTTTGTTTAATTCTGTTTGCTCTATCTGTGCAAGGAAAGTTGGGTTTAAATTTATTAAATAAATGTCTTTGATGGTTCGAAGATGTTAAGAGACTTTTGAACAATTGGTACATCTGCTTTTAACACTGTATTTCTTAAGAACTTTTGATATGCAGTCATTGATGTTTTGAATGTAAGCAAAGATCGCAGTGGCAAGTATTGGAAGGTTGTGGTGGAACGATTAATATCTCTGATATGGAAATTATTAGAGAGAAGAGCAGATGTTTTAATTCTAGATTTAGTGATTCGGGTAGAGATACTTTGCCGGCACTGTAAACAAGAGAGAACCGATGACTCCGGATGATGTACGTAGATTTTCTGCATTCTGAATGTTAAATCTGATTTTCTAATAATAACAAAATCTAAGAATGGAAGATAATTATTACTTTCTAATTCGATTGTAAAACGTATGTTAGGATTTATCATCAACATTGCGTCTCCATAGTTTTGGTTTTAAATGGAAAGTTTCCATAAATATATTTGCGATTACTGGTGATAATGAAAAACCCACAGTTGTACCTGATGTTTGTTGATAAATTTGACTGCTACAAAAAATGTGTTCCAGAAAAGCACTTTTCAATTAAGATGGTAAGATTTGATTCCATATTCCCGAATTTTAATATATCTGCAATTATGTTGAGAGTTTAAGGAATAGCAACTTTAGTAAAGTAGTAGCAATATAAGACCGGTTAAGGAGAACAAGTTGTTCAATGAAGTGGAAGGGTTTTGTTACATAAACTAGATATTTTGCTAGAGAATAGGTTGGGAAACCAATAGTGCTAGCAATAGGTAAAAGGGTAGTTTTGTTTTACGAACCTTAATGAGTCTGTAGAAACGAGAAATTTCAGAATCGTGAGAAAAAACTATTTTTTTTTCACGGATTCCAATAGAGAAGAAGCTTTAATAGCGAATTCAAGGTTGCATTCCACAGATGACGTAGAATTCTTTGAAGTTGACGACTTTTTTGTTGAAGTTTGTGTCGGGATTAAATTTTAGAGATTTTAAAATTATGAGTTCTCTATCTCTCCAGTCTCTAGTTTTTGTCCTCTACCGTTCTCATCACCTCTGGCACTGACAAGTTTATTAGGACCTTGATTTTATCCATGAAACGAACAGACAACCGTCGCTTGTTTTTTCCTTCAACTTTTATAACAGGTCATTTCGAAAGCCTCAACTGACCTGCGACAACGGATGTGAAGTTAGCGGCTAAAAGTTGGCAGCCAAAATTACGGAAAGAGCCGAACAACCAGTGGCGGCGGAGATTTCTAAACCAATTTAGGAAGTAACTGGAAAAATTTTCGGTTACGGCCTCCTACAGGGGTTATTATAGGGGTGAAACTAAAAAGTTTTAAATATATATTTTTTCCATTTTAATCGAAATTTACACACTTTCATTTTTTTATAAAAACGTGTCCACAAAGGTTAGCTTTCATTTCCAGTGCATTTTTTGATTTTTTATGGACTTCCAAAGTTACACAAGCCGGGTATTCTACTCAGACCCATAGTATCCTGTACCCAGTCTCCTTTGAAAAACCTTTCTAAGTTTCTTAAAGGAATAATACAGAACATCATAAACAAAAATCAGTACTAAATTAAGAATTCTTTTGACTTTAAAAAACAAAATTAAAAATGTTTATATACCTGACAATTACGTTCTGATATCTTTAGACGTTGTCTCTCTGTACACCAATATTCCAATTACCCTAGCTATAGACAATATTAGAAAAAAAGGGCAGGAAATAGAAAAATTCACAGATATATCTTTGGAAGGTTTCTTTCAAGCTGTAGAATTAACTTTAAGCTCAACCTACTTCCTATTTAATGATAAATACTACAAACAAATCGACGGTTGTGCCATGGGTTCATCAATTTCGAGCGTTATAGCACAATTAGTGCTATATAAGACCTAGAAGAATCAGTATTGAGTGATTTTTGACTTTCACATTCCTTTATTCTATCGTTACGTCGACGATTGTGTAAGTGCAATCCCAAAAGGCGAGAAATTTAACGCCTTCCACAATAAACTCCAATTTATAATAGAAATTGAGAAAGACAACGCTATTAAGTTTTTGGACCTAAATCGTATACCAAAGACACGTGGTCGTCTAGATATGTCAATTTCAAATCCCAAAATCCCACAACACAGAAAAAATCAGTAATAATAGGCCTAGTAGATCGGGCAATTAAACTATCCGAACCTGAACACAATAAATAAACAAGCCACTGAAAAGCCAAAACAGGCCCTAAAGTCAAACTCTTACCTCGATGAACTCATAAACAAGACTTTCAAAAGACGAATCCACAAGTTTTACAGTCAAAATACCGCAAAACGAAACAATACTGATACAACGAAGAAAAAATTATGTACCACTCCCATATATCAATGGACTATCCGAGAGCCTAAATAATTTATTTAAAAAACCTGACATAACAGTGGCACATAAGGTACATAATCTACTAAAAAGCAATTTTAGCAAATTAAAGGCCAAGATAAAGGCCGAAAATAAAAAAAGCCATGTAGTGTATCAAATCCCGTGTAAAAACTGCGATGGTGTCTACATTGGACAAACAAGCCAATACTTAAAGAGTCCTATAGATGGTCATAAATATGACAAAAAAAAAAACAAAACAGCCCAATGGACATTCATTTGATTTTCAAAAAACAACAATATTACGTACTGAAAACCATTCCAAACGACGAGAATTCTACAAAATGATAGAAATTATGATTGAAATTAAAAAAAAATAGCAACGCCGTAAACTCGAAGACAGACACGAAGAATCTCAATAAAGTTTACCATAACTTAATTAGATAAATAAATAAAACAACAACTCCAAATAAAAAGCAAACCAAAAAACAATGCAATGAAAAGAGGCGCACTACGTCGCCTATCAGTGTCATTTTTAAACTGTTGTTCGTCAAATATACGTTTGTGTACCGGTCCGTATATATTTTAACCGAAGAACAAATCAATTTCGCTTAAGTTATGTTCTAGTATACAATTTTGTTAATGTATTTTGTGTTTCACCTTTAATATAATACTATTCATATGTATGATGCTTTTATGTCCATTTACTTATATTTGTCCATTACCTATATTTATTTTGTCCGTTTACTTTTTTTTTTGAAAATGAGTTAGTGAAGGATAGCTTTCGTTACAACAAAAATTTCTGCTTGCATTTCTGTAGGAGAGTTGTGTTAGAATTCAAATAAATATTACTCAATTGAAATTTACATGTGCAAAAAATGTTGATACTTTTTATTTCCCGATAAACTAAAAATCAAAGGCAACTGGGCGCATTTTGTGTAAGAACATTTTTCCAGTTGCTGCGTTTTTTAAGACTTTGCATATAAAACCAAGCTTAGTGAATATTATTGGCTTAAAATGTTAGAGCAAATGGTTTCAAAAATTGTCGTCATATTCATTTTTCCATTCCAGAAGTTAATAAATTTAAAATTTGAACATATATTCGAATATTTTTAATCATTTTAAGTAAATTTTGTTATATAAGTCAGATTTTGAAAATTTAAGATAATGCCATAAACAGGTGTCATTAATAAATTCATTCTGGTGTGCACCTCGAAAGCCGCGATAGGCGGAAATTAATAGTAAATTCTCCTTTGCGATTGCTTTAACCTTTGCGCTCGCGGGTCCTTACCTACTTTCGATGGTTCATTTGTTTTTCTGTTTGCGTGAAGGAATTGTATCCTCATGGTTTTTAAGATTATTTTTGATGACTTATTTAAAATGATTTATCTTACTAAATTAACATTTTATTACTTTTCTTAAACATGAATTGTGGGTAGTAAATTCATACGGTAATGCAGAACAGGAACAGAACCCCTTACAAATAGTTTTTCACGACGACTTCATCTATTATTCACGCAGAAGATGTAACGGAACGAGGTAAAATTGATTTAATATTTTATAGTAGCTCACAAAAAAGGCATCTTGCATGTTCAGTGCAGAAACGTCGAGTTATTGCAAAAAGATATCTCAGAAGGACAGAAACACAATATCAAGCATCAGTAGAAGTTGAAGAGAATGTATTCATCTTAAGGAAGGGAAAACATAATCATGGACACTTGAAGGACCAAATACAAGACAGGAATTGCAAGCATGTATAAGAAAGGAGACCAAAAGAATATGTGCAATAGACATGGTAAAGAAGTTAATAGTAATAAAAATATATAGAATATATATATATATATATATATATATATATATATATATATATATATATATATATATATATATATATATATATATATATATATATATATATATATATATATATATATATATATATATGATGACACTTTCGATTAAAGTAGAAAAAAATATTTAATACTTTTTTGTTTCGCTCTATAGCAACTCACGTACGGGAGTGCAATAGAATATTTTTACTGGAAACGAAAGCTAACCTTTGGGGTCACATTTTCATCAAGAAATGAAAGTGTGTAAATTTCGATTAAAGTAGAAAAAAAATATTTAAAACTTTTTTAATTCTTCCTATAGCAACTCCCATACGGGAGTACAAGAGAGTATTTTTTCTGGAAACGAAAGCTAATCTTTGTGGACAGATTTTCATCAAGAAATGGAAGTGTGTAAATTTTGAGTAAAGTAGAAACAAAATATTTAATGCTTTTGTGTTTCACTCTGTATACACTCCGGCATGGGAGTACAACAGAATATTTTTAATGGAAGCGAAAGCTAATTTTTGCGGACATATTTTCATCTCAGAAATGAAAATGTGTAAATTTGGATTAAATTAGATAACTTTTTAGTTTCACTCTATAGTAACCCCTGTACGGGGCTGCAACGTTTTCTGTGGAAACGAAAGCGAGAGATATATTTAATTTAAATCTTCCTAAACTGGTTTACAAATCTCCGCCGCCACTGGTTGTTTGGATCTCTCCCTAATTTTGGCTGCCAACTTGTAGCTGCTAACTTCACACCGGTCCTGCAACATTCTGCGTTGAATGTCCACGATTCGGATCTGTAGGTGGCGATCGAAAATATTGGTGTCTGCATCGACCATATTTTTATTTCTTTTCTGATATTACGGTATTTCCTAATCTCTACTGGTTTTGTGACCGCTGGCTTTGCCATTCCGATTCTCCTCTTAATTTGTTCTTCGCTTCATTCTCTGTTTGAAATGCATGCTCCCAGGTATACTGTTTAATTCTTTCTTTGGATATTTGGTATTGATAGAAAGTTTTGAGGCAGCACGTTGGCTCTATGCATGACCTAACCAAAACTAACCAACAAACAGAATTTGTTTCTATTTAATTTAAGACCAGCTTCCCTGCTAAAACGCTCTACTCGCTGTGCTTGCCAGAATTTTTCTACCAACGATCGATACTCCTCAGTTCCAATCCTCTGTGGCCTTTTTTATAATCCACTCGCCGTAAATATCAAACAGCAGAGGAGCAGAGGAGGTTATAGGTTCAAACTTTTTAATATTAAATTTAGGAAGTTTGGAATTTATAAGGATTTGTGCTTTAACGAAACCCACAGGATGATTGGTAAAACGTCAGGAAATTCGAGTCATCAATAACCGACGAAATAAGAAGTAAATCTGGCTGTCGCTACCATGACGAAGAGATCTAGAGCAACTAGACGTATATACGGTATATAAACGAGGATCATGACCCCTATACAAAACTAACCAAAACAAGTACGATTGAACAGAATAAAAAGTACCATATTGTAAGTGCTTTTGCTAAAACCAACATAATGAAAGATTCATACAGGTGGTGAAGGGCATCAAAGACCTTACTAAAATCTGCACTATCAGTATGACTTATATAGCTTGTTGACATTTGAATGAATCTTGACGGTCAGTACCTATCTAAAATATTCTACCTATAGATGATCTTTCCATTTTTTGTATTGAACACCATTTAGAAACAGATTTTGGGCTATTTTTTAATTTAAATTTATGAAATTTACAATGTCAAAACTATATATCATTTCAATAGCGCTCTGTATCTTTTTCAATTAATCTTCGAAAACAATTTTCAACCATACTGTCACATTATGGAAACGTGTTTACTGGATTTTTGATCAACAGAATTGTTTTATTGTCGAACTAACGAAGACAAAAAATCGATAGAGCCTCTCGAGTTTCAAGTATCACACGTAACGAGTCGACGATATCAAATTACTGATAAATTGAATTTATTACATTTATGACCAAGTCCACATTGAATCCTTATAACTTATGGGTTTTTTACGTAACCCCGTTTACCTTCACAGTAATAGACATCGCATGTGTCTTCTGGGAATCAAGGTTAATTTAATTAATTCCAGCGGTTTATGGCGAATACTTCGTCGATAAACAACGTATGGCATATCGTCCGGTCAATAAAATAAGGGTCAGTCCTGGGGGCGTCCACTATTTTATCAATGATTTTCTTCACGCTGTTGAATACGTGACATTTTCTAAATTATGAAAATTATCTTTTGCGAGTTACAACGAAAACACCATGTTGCATAATAAATGTCAGCTATGGAAAACAATGCAACAATTCAGTGTATACTCTTCCTAGTTTGTAAAGTTTTGAAATTTTAGTACTGAACTGTGAGTAGGAAGGCAAGAACAGATCCGAATAGTTCCCACCCCTCCGGTGAGAGCTTCATCTCCCTTCAGTCAAAAATCCAGCCTGACCTAGCTGCGGTTTTCAGTATTTTACTCTTGAACCGCAAATTCGACGAGGAAATGTTATAGGATCTCATCTTGTTCCCCTCTTCTTTTCTCTAAGTTTTCATGCTTTACTGATAGTGTTAAAGTACATAAGGTGATTAAAATGATCTCTGATTGCTGAGAACTACAAACAGACTTAAATAATTTTGCAGAATTACGATGAAATAAAAAAAAACAAATTTATTTTGTTGTGACTTTGTAAATACCAATTACGCAGTAAATTTCTTAATCAGTCAAATGCAAAAGGACTACAATCACTACTTTAGTCATATAGACACTGAATCTTAATTCAAGTAAAAAACTAGCTATTGATGTTTTTCTATGATTCCAGATAAGATTTTCCCTTATATATATATATATATATATATATATATATATATATATATATATATATATATATATATATATATATATATATATATATATATATATATATATATATATATATATATATATATATATATATATATATATATATATATATATATATATATATATATATATATATATATATATATATATATATATATATATATATATATATATATATATATATATATATATATATATATATATATATATATATATATATATATATATATATATATATATATATATATATATATATATATATATATATATATATATATATATATATATATATATATATATATATATATATATATATATATATATATATATATATATATATATATATATATATATATATATATATATATATATATATATATATATATATATATATATATATATATATATATATATATATATATATATATATATATATATATATATATATATATATATATATATATATATATATATATATATATATATATATATATATATATATATATATATATATATATATATATATATATATATATATATATATATATATATATATATATATATATATATATATATATATATATATATATACATATACATATAAAATTATTAGACAAAATTTTAAAATTTTTAACTTATTTGTAAAGGTATAACAAAGAAGTTTAAAAATAGGTGCCACTTAGCCCGGTTTTCCTATCTAAATTGTAAGGGAAAATCTTATCGCTTGCAGAGGGGCCGTCGACAGCAATGTTGAAATAGCCAAATAGCGGTTGATTGTAAAAATAACTTGATGTGTTTCAGGATTTTGCAAAAAAGTTTCAAAAATGAAGAAAAAAGATTTCACCTGATTAATTATCCAACCGGAAATCTCAAAAACTAATAAACAAAATTTTAAAATTTTAACTTTGTGGTAAAGCTAAAAGAGCTGCCACTAATCCGCTTTTCCAATCGAAATTGTGAGCGTAAATCTCACCCCTTGAACAGGGAATCTACGAAAATTTCAAAATTGACAAAATGTTTTTTTATACTTTTCGAGAAAATCAAGTTGAACTCTTGTAATTTACACTTTGTATGTTATTTTTTAATTAATTATTTTTTAACTATATTATTTCTATTGAATTCTCAATTAGTTGGTAATGAAAGTGATTTAATGCAGGTAACATCGCGCCACGAAAAATTTTTTGGAAGGTCCAAATATCCCATCTGCCCATCAACACGCATCATCTTGTACTTTGCCTCTGACATTAAGTCCACCAAAAGGATTTTACATGTTGATTCAACTGACGAATGAACGAACGCAATTTACTTACTCGAAGAAATAATATGAGTAAAAACCCTGATCAGCTGTGTGATTTACTTCGCTTCGAGTATTGTTGTCACCTGTTATTTCCATTTTGGAAACATTTCTCTCGTTGGTCAACTGCCACGATGAATTGTTGGAAAATCTGAAACAAAAATAAAACAAAATAAAAGTATTATGGCTACAAAATGGACACTTCACTCTATGTAATAATTTGATAGAAATTGCGATAGAAAAAAGTTAAATAGAAAAATGGCATAGTTTCATCAAGATTTTTTAATTATTAATTTTTCAGATATACAGGATGTTTCGCTCATGCGAGGTAAACACTAGCTTTCTTATTTTAAATATACGCGATATACAGGGAACAGCTAAAATATGGAACAAATTGATTTAAAAATCAGGTATTGGATTTCAAGAAAAATGCTTGCATATTTTCATCTTTTTTTTTTTCTTGCTGTTGTGCTGTAAATATAAAATATACAAAGTGGGTCAAAAAGTAAATTTCGATACCAATTTCCATTTTTAAAATGGAACACCATTTTTTTTTAAATCCGTTGTCAAATTCTGCGACAAACGCACAGTTCATGTAGCATAGACTATACCTATCTCTTACTTTGTATGAGCAAAAGAATAAAATACAGCAACTTAATGTTGAAATAAAAAGATAAGTAGTTAATACCAGTAACATTCTTAAATTGTCACAATTACATTTCTGTCAGTAAAGGAAGTGATTATGGCGCTTCTAAATCTAAAAACGAGAACTCAAGAAGAAGTTTGTAATTTGTTTAACGCAAAAATATCAAGAGAGACCCATTACAAAATCCACTTACAATGTGTTCATCTTTAAATGCAACCTTTACGTTTTGATCAGTTGCCACTCGCCCTGAAAGATTCCTGATATATGGAATTTTGAAACATCCCGAATAATTGAAAGTGGGGGATCAACCCTTATTACCTCGCATTGTGTTCCGAGAAATTGAAGTGGTCTGCTGGGGACCTTAGGGCACCTAAATGCGGTCGTCCTTCCCACATGAAAATATAATAAATGGAGAGCAAAATGGCGGCCATTGATACACTGAGCGCGTACGCCATGACGGTAAGCACCCGGATCACTTTCGGTTGCTTTTTTGGATTGAATATCTCCTCTTTGCCGGCGGCGACATCGTCTGGTACGCTCATATCGAGGGAATCTTTTAAATCGTCATTGGCTGACATGGCGGTGACGAAGAGTTTAACAGGGATAAGTAACCGTTAAGTGGCGCATTATCTGCAAAAAAGAAAATCGATAATTACACGTTAACTTATTGGGGTTTATTTGACTGCACCAATAAGGAGTACGTTATCATACCTATCTCAAAAAGTACAAAAGTATACATGGTGACCCCAAACCGGGTCCCCATTGGATATCTTGGCACAAGCGCATGCGGTGCCTATAAATGAGTAAGAAAGTTTTGCGGTTTATTACGGAACCCCGTATAAAGAGTAATTCACGTTGAATAATTAAAAGTTCTGGCAAACTAAATAGTTTTTTTGTGTATGGTCATTTTGCGCAATGATCTACCTATATTTTGAAACATTTAAGCAATTGCAGCGTTGCCGGTTCAGTTCGAAACAGATCACTACGTTTTCTGGTTTTCCGAAAAATTCTGACTAGCTTTTGTTAACATTTTGTCACGCCTATCTTTTTTCCTTACTTCGGTATATTTTTTACGTGACTTTTTAAATCGAGGAAAAAGTCTTTATTCACTTAAATCTGAGAAACAGTTCATGATGGGTATGGGTACTTTTATATGAATGTTGTTGATAAAGTATTGAACTAATCTTAACGCTAACGTCAGTTGCATTTAAAAAAAATGGTTTTTTAATGTTACTAATCCGTTCGTTAAAAGTGAAAAGTGATTTTTCTACAACTTAAAAACGTTTTATATAGCTTTTTGCACCCGTTATCCAGACCCGTTTTGCATATTCCGATGTGCTTCGTACATAAGCTTCATAGAGCAACATCTAAAATATCTTCTGAAGAGGAAAACAGGACTATATATGGTAATATAGCACTTTTAGCTATTTTTGCTTTGTTTAAAATTTAGTTTTCTGTCTAAAGTTACACCGAGGAAGATTTCTTCTTTACAATTAAATCGATTTTTTAAAGTAATTTTCATAAATTTTTATTTGGAATAATTTAGAAAATCATATATGAAAATGTCGAAAATCGCAAAAGGACCACTTTTTTTTATTAATAAGAATAAAATGGAAAATTATTATTACTTTGTAATTCAATGGTAAAACGTATGTTAGAAAGTTTAAATAATTAAGAAAATCTCGGAGGGATTCTTGACCATAAGGCAGGAGCAATCCAGAAGATTTGTAAACAGCGCGTAAGATTATAATTATTCTTATTTTTATTTGGATTTAATATCAGGTGCACCCTATATTAAAAAAAAGCACTGAATTTATTTTTAAAATAACCTCTCCTACAAATTCTTGAAAAAATTGAGTCGTTTCCATTTGAACGCGACGTAAATACATATATTTTTAACTCGCATTTCTTTAATTCTACGAGTTCAAAAATTCAACCATCTAAATTTAATTTAACGAGCCGGTCGTTAGAATCGTTTACCAAACAAATCGATTTTATACATTACAAAGCACTGAATTCCGAATTCAAGCCAACTAAATTTATTAAACGACCTATTCATGGCGACCAAAAATGAAAAGTTATAATATTTAGTAAATTTTAGGGGGAGGATGTTTACCATAAAGTTTTTTTATCTAGGAACAGTTCGCTAAAAAGATCCAGATACAATTTTTTTTATCGTGCTTAATTTTCGTATGAGTAAGTATATGGTATAGTGTGGTTAATATTATGCATCTTAACAACTCTCTTCGAATTTTCATATATATCTAATTTTCAAATGATGTTCCGTATGAATCATTATTATGGTGTGCTAGGCTAACTACCGTAATTTCAATCAAAACGGTTATTCTCTGCCCATTCCGCACAAAAACCTTTATAACCAAAAAATGGCTAACTTATTAAAATGAAAAATAACAGGTTATAGAAAAAAATTGTCACCATTCAAACGTGTCAAAAAAAATTTTTTTTGGTACACTCTATATAGCTTTGTAAAATGTTCAAGGACGGATATAGACAACTCCTTGGTCAAAGTTATTCCTGTATAACTCTTGCTTCTAAGTTGTTTCTAAGTTTCATGTTATACAAAGTACTGTGTTTGCCATTTTTTATAGAAAATATCAAATATTTTAGAAACAGTTTGTTTTAGGTAGGTAGGTAGGTTTAGGGTAGGTGCCTTGAAAAAAATTGTTCATAATTTTATGCAATAAAATAGAGGGTGTTTCATTTATAACAAGGTACCAAAATTCAGAACAATAAAATAAGTCCTACCACCAATACCCACTACTGGAACATTTAAATTCTAGGAATAGGAACAGTTTCAAAATATTCTTTTAGCTTAAAGCTGAAAGTTTTATAGGAAACAGCCCTTTCAAGTTCACCAAAGATTATGAAGTCCCATTTTTGGTCACCATAGCTATAATCGCACACGAGAAATGGTCATGGTTTGCCTATCCTATAATAAACGGAAGGCCCTTTACTTTCAAAAAAACCAACGAACAAAACACGATCTATAGTCATGACTTGCCTGGGCTATCATAAACGGAAGGCCCTTCACCCTCCTTAAACGGAGTCATCAATCACTAAATTGACTTCAATTTACAAGCGTTTATCAGTACAGGAATGTATTTTTATTTTAATATTGTTGACACCTTAGAAATTTTAAAATAATTTGCGCTTTGCCATTTAATCATTATTTGTTTGTTACATTGTTATGAAGGACGAGAAGAAGAACCGGATATTCTTAAATGTGAAATAGAAGCAGCCAGTCACAAATTAAAAAATAACAAAGCTCCAGGCCCCGACAGACTAACAGCACAGATACTCAGAGCAACGGGCGAAATGGGAATAAACCTATTTCTTCACCTATGCAATGAAATATGGAAAACTGGACAATGGCCAAAAGACTGGACAAAAAATGAAAAAATCACGATTCACAATAAAGGTAAAAAACAAAATGCGTAAATTATAGAAAAATTACCCTTATTTCGCATGCTAGTAAAATCCTCCTACATGTAATCAACGAGAGACTTAAAAACTACTTACAACCCCAAATACCAGAGGCACAAGCGGGGTTTGTCAAAGGAAGAGGCACTAGAGAACATCTGTTCAACATACGACAAATTATAGAAAAAGCTCGAGAATTCAACATCCCGATGTATAAATGGAGCGAGCTATGGGGTGTCCTCAATGAAATGGGAGTGCCACAACATCTTATCTTCCTAATAATTACATTATACCAAAACACAACTGGTAATGTCAAGATTAATAACAGATATTCTCGACAATTTCAACCAAGATGTGGAGTGAAACAGGGATGTGTATTATCTCCACAACTATTTAACATAAACAGCGAATACATTATTAGGAAATCGCTCGATGGTTGGATGGGAGGAATCACAATTAATGGCAGAAAAATTAACAATCTTCGACTTGCTGATGACACCGTCTTACTGGCAAACACTGCAGATGAATTGTTGGATTTCATTCATAGGATTGAAAAAGAGAGCGTGTATCTAGGTCTGGAACTCAACACTTCCAAAACAAAAATAATGATAATTGACCGAGCTAATAATAATAGATCGGATACGCTCAGATGGACAGATTCGAGGTTGTTGATCAATACTTGTATTTGGGATCACTAATTACAAATACGGGTACATTAGAACAAGAGATCAAAAGAAAATGCGAAATGGTAAAAATAGCGACCAAAAAACTTGATAAAATCTGGACAAGACAGACAAATAACAACACAAACAAAAATCAGAATTATGAACTGCTTAGTCTTTCCGATACTTATGTATGGTTGCGAAGCCTGGACTGTTAGAATGAGTGAACAACACAAAATTGATGCTACGGAAATGTATTGTTGGAGAAAATTACTAAATATTTCATGGACACAACACCGGACTAATGACTCCATATTGAAACAACTAAAAGTCAAACAAAGATTGTCCAGCCTGATACGATTGCGTGTCCTAAAATATTTTGAACATGTAATGCGAAGAGGTCCAGAGTGCTTAGAGAATATAGTCATTCAGGGAAAAGTTGAAGAAAAAAGAAACCGTGACCGCTCACCGACAAGATGGATCGACCAATTAACAAAACCTACGGGGTTGACCATGCATACTCTCATCACCGAAGTCCAGGGCCGTTACAGATGGAAGACTCTAGTGAACGACGTCGCATTAGCCGCTACATCCTCATAAGAGGATACAGACTGAAGAGAGAGTTGGTTGTGGGTTGAAGAAAATTTGTATAATACTTATATTTTTAGCTTGTGAGGACAGTGAAGTTAAGTGGTATTCCAAGATCAACCTTGCCTCGATTCCTTGATAACGATTGACTAAAAGTAAAGAAACGATGAGACAAAGGCAAAATAAAAGTGGTTAGGAATAATGAGACAGTGTGGACTAGCAGGTAGCAGGTATGCGATGTATGAGAGTAATCAGATTCTCTGTCACTTGAATCTCATTGAAAGAGAAATTAAAAGAAAAGAGTCGATTTACTGGCAGTCGTAAAACATTGGATTTCTGCACGGCATTGGATTTAGATTTAAAAATATTGAGATCCGCAGTTATATTAAAGGGATCCAACGATTATTGTACTGTAGACAAAAATATTAAACTCAAATTCATCAATTTAGAAAAGAAAAACTAAATATATAGTATTTAGACTAGACTTGGTTCAAACCCTGAATATACTTGCATCTAGGGGAATAAGAATATCCACTATGGCCCGAGCGAAGGTTGGGTGCCAAACGCTTTGCTAATTTCAGCAAAAAACTTTAAAGATTGCTCATTAAACTACCATCAGGACATGATAAGTGAAATTTTTGAAAATTGGGTAAAAAAATGTCTTCTTTTAAATATCCCAACCGTACCAAGGATCAGGAGCAAAAAAAGATAGTGCAAGAGTTCCGTAGCCAGCATGGCATGTATTCTAAAGATGCTTATACAAAAAAAACAACTAGTTGAAGTTTTAAGAACTAAATCGTATGATGAAATTTATTCCGTAGAGGAGGTCATAAAAATGGTAATAATGGTAATAACCCTTATACCCCTTAGAAATAGTATGCACCGAATTAAAAAAACAAAGTTAGTTAGTTAGTTAGTTAGTTAATTGATGTGATTAAAACTCAGTGTCAATTAATACCAGAGAGAAGTTGGAGAGAATATATTAATCATATATTTGAAGTGAAAAATAATTAAAAAACTTGTTACAACGTAAAACCATTAATTAGATCCTTGGATGATAGTAATAGCACAGATTCAAAACCATTCTGACCAGTAATTTTATTTAATATATATTTATTATTTATATAATTGCAATTATAACAGAATGTCAACTTACTTACAACTTACTTACTACTACCCTGGACCGGTTTAATTTATTAACCCAAAAATGCCTATGAGCTGATAAAAACGTTAATAGCATTATTACAGTCATGACCATTTATCGTGTGTCGGACTATAACTCCCTCCTAAACGTTTCAAACTATAACAAATTCTACTTGCGCCAAAACTTACCGAATCGAAATATAATTTATCACACTTAGGGAACCAACGGTGACGTCATAGTCGATTTGTTAAAGAAAGCACATGTCAATTGTTGTTGACTTTATTGCTAACGTCTAGGCAAATATGTGATTGCGATGTTCGACGGCAGACCGCACAGTTTTATCAGCGTCGCGACGCGCCGACGTCTGGAAACTTTGCACAAACAATCGTTCCGAGCGTCGTCGCACTTTTTATGATGTCCGCACTTGTTAACACACATGCGCTATTTCCATTCGCCAAATATATTAGTTTTATTATCGAAAGCTTTTTCGTGTGTCGCGCATACCGCATCGTTATTAGAATTTTCTGGTGTCGTCGGGCGGTTAACCGAACGGGGGAATGCCAGTGGCGGCCGTTATCTTCTGCGTTTTTTATTAGCATTCAAAATTTTGAATTATAGGCGTAGATATAGCTAAAGTCCAGTCAGAGCAATTGTGCAGCTACGTCAAGACTTCTTTATCCAGTTCATTACTAGATGTCTTAAATTGACACGAATTGACAGGAATTTTGTTTGTCAGTTTTCTAAAAATGACACAGCATATCAGTTGCCCAATATGCATACACAGGACTTTTCCATTTGACGCAGTGATAATTAAAAGTTTAAATACTTATGATAACTTGTCTTACATGATTTAATTATGAATCAGATCATTGGCATTATACAGGGTGTTCCACTTGAATATTTTGACTGTCTGCCAATTTTGTATAAGGCAGTACAATCATGATTTTCTCTATTCCTGCCAATAAATATGAAAACTAATTAATACAGATGGGTATAGGGATATATTTTACAAAAATAGTAAATGAGATAATATACAGGGTCTCTTTAAAAAATCAAGATAGAAATAATTACAATATTGCGATAAGTGGAAAAACTTTGACCCATTTTCCCAAAATGTATTATGTTGTTGCAGGATCTACATAACATACAGGTAACTTTTCTTTGTTGCGATTTAGAAAAGCGGAAAAAAATATGCATAAAAATGAAATTCGGTTTTTATTTGAGAATACAATTTTTTTTCAACAAAAGCACTTATAATGTATTCAATATTGATTAAACTTTTTCCAATTCCTCCTTCTCAGCTTTGTATTTGTAATGTAGATCATTACAGTCATTATTATCAATGTGTATCCAACCAGTCGATTTCATATGATAGACTCTAACAATCCCACCAGAATATGCATCCCTATGAGTGGCATGATAAATGGACCTACGACCTAAATCATAAGCTTCTTCATCAGTTAAATGCCATTTATAACCGGAATCTAATACACCAAAAGCATAAATTGAACCAGAACCAACACTGAAAACCTTGCCAGGTGTTCTAGTGCCTTCAGAATCTATATAATACAACTGGGGACCCTATAACTATATCTTATAAGAAACACTTAATTATACAAAATTAAAATAGTACCCTTTTATCCCAGCCAGCAAGCATCATGCCTATACTGAGACCCATTCCCTTGTAATTGTAAATCATGTTTGCCATCAGTTTGGATGCAGCTGCTACAGAAATGCGTTCTCTGTTTCTCAACTCATATAATCGACATTGTTTTGCTAAAACACGGTCCCAATAAACACAATCCGCAGCACCTCCGGCCAATGTGCCTAAAATTTCTGTTCTGGGATGCTTAATGGGACAAGTACCACAGCAACAAACCTAACAGAAAATCGCTAATTTCCACAACCTTCTTGACCGTTTGAGAACCTATGAACTGGCCGCCAGTTGCTCGGGAATCCACTGCCAATACAACCCCTCCTTCATATATGAACCCCAAAGTCGTAGTACCATGATCAAACTGAATTTTTATGTCGCGGCCGGCATCGTCGCGGGTAAAATTTGCTAAGCTTTGCGAAGGCTGATATACAAACATTTACATAAACTATTACCTACCAAGCAGTGAAATGTACGTTTCTTACATTGCTGAAAGGAGGAAGTTCAAGTTGCGAATTGTTAAAGATATTTCTGTTATAACTAAAAACATCATTAGGCTTCACATCTTCCACTTTCTTAGAGAAACTGAAATCTTTAAAGCCGCATACTTCAGCCAAAGCCATTGTATGCCAATGTAATTATTGTAACGGGGATGAAAGTCAAATAGAAACTGATCCACGAATATAGTTGTCCAGGCCACGGTATGGTGGCGCCGTTTTATAAATAATATTCAACTGTGGCTCCTAACATTACTTGTTTTTTTTTCGCATGAATATTCGCTTTAAATTGAATTGAAATTAAAGTTGAAAGTATAATATTTAGATATCTTGACCTTTCATCTGGAAATAGATTTCCAATTTTTTATACTGAGTTGGCATTTCCAAACCTTAGTATTCTCTGAGTGTAACCTATATTAATCGGAGTGAACTTCAGCAGAGAATCTGAATATTATAAAAAATGCATAAATGAATAACATTTGAAAAACTATTGGTAAAAAAATAAAAATTAGATTTTGACACAACCAATCTTATTGGCGATCTGTCAACGATCATCTTGGTTTGTTTATTTATGTATATAAATTTTGTGATTTCTGTACTGCCATGTCGATTCCATTCAATGAATCATCTAATTGAGGAATTAGAATTAGGAGCCATGAATCTTTTTGTGGTATTTCAACATGAATTACAAATAATATAGAATGAGAAGAAGCTATGTAAAATACTTCAACATACACGTTTTAAATAATAACAATGCATCAAATATTAATATTGTTAAAATAGAAACTTAATAATGAATGCAGCTAAATATCATTATTATTGAACATATAATATATATGGATACAGTGGATGTTCACTTGTTGAAGCAATATCTTCGAAGGGAAGAACCATATTAGATATAGCAGACTTTAGGTTCTAAAAAACAAGAATTACTTAATTTCTTAAACCACCACTGCTTCCATAAAGCATATTTCCGAAAACGTATGCTCATAATTCATAATAAATCGCGATTTTAAATCAGTTCAAAAGAATAATTTCTGCAAAGTCTGTAACCTAGAGACAATTTTCCTTTGTTGAAATGTTTCCCATATAATTTTGTTTATTATGCCAAGTCTTAAAAGAAGGAAAAAATATGGATAAAAGTGAAATTTGAGTTTTTATTTCAGAATACAATTTTCTTTAATATAAAAATATATATAATGTATTTAATATAGATCAAACTTTTTGCAATTCCTCCTTCTCAGCTTTATATTTGTAGTATAGATCATTACAGTCATTATTATCAATGTGTATCCAACCAGTCGATCTCATATGATAGACTCTAACAATGCCACCAGAATATGCATCCCTATGAGTGGCATGATAAATGGACCTACGACCTAAATCATAGGCTTCTTCATCAGTTAAATCCCATTTGTAACCAGAATCTAATACCCCATAAGCATAAATTGAACCAGAACCAACACTGAAGACTTTTCCCGGTGTTCTAGTGCCTTCGGCATCTATATAATACAGCTGGGGACCCTGTAATTATGTTCTATGAGAAACATTCAATTCTACAACATTAAAAATTTACCCTTTTATCCCAACCGGCGAGCATCATACCTATACTGAGGCCCATTCCCTTGTAATTGTAGATCATATTTGCCATTAATTTGGATGCTGCTGCTACAGAAATACGTTCTCTGTTTCTCAACTCATATAAACGACACTGTTTTGCCAGAACACGGTCCCAGTAAACGCAATCGGCCGCACCGCCTGCCAATGTACCTAACAATTACTGCAGTTTTGGAATGCTTAATAGGACAGGTACCATAACAACAAACCTAACAGAAAATCGCTAATTTCCACAATTTTCTTGACCGTTTGAGAACCTATAAACTGGCCGCCAGTTGCTCGGGAATCCACCGCCAATACCACTCCCCCTTGATACATGAATCCCAAAGTCGTGGTGCCATGATCAAACTGAATTTTGATGTCACGACCCTCATCATCACGGGTAAAATTGGCTAAGTCTTGAGAAGGCTAAGATACAAAATTTTATGTAAATTATTACGAACCAAGGATATATATGTTGCTCACATTCCTGAACGGAGGAAGTAAAAGTTGCGAATTGTTAAAGATATTCCTATTAAAGCTGAAAACATCATTGGGCGGCACATCTTCCACCTTTTTGGAGATACTGAAATCTTTAAACCCGCATACTTCAGCCAAAGCCATTATTTCCAAATGAAATTAAAACCTATATTAACCAGAGTGAACCCAAATATCACAATGATTCTACAAATTCAAAATTGAAAGACACAGATGACAGCACACGGAATTCTAAGGTTAACAGCACACATACATACCACATACAATATTTTTTTTAATCGCTATGGATATTTGGCGGAAACACTCGCCCAAAAGGGTTCGTAAACTGTGAAAGAAATGTATTAAAATGCGAAAATATAAACTGAAATGAAAAAATTTTTGTCATTATATGGAAAACTTTCTTTTTCCGACTATATACATTACTGCAATGATATGCAAAACAAGTATGTCATAGTCATTATTATTAGAGAACTTATGATTGTAATCGTTTAGCTTGATTTTTTTGTGAATAAACCTAAATAAAAATTGTATTTTTCTAATCCCGTTTCTAAAATATCCATTATGGAATTTAAAATAAATGTGTGAATAGCGATGTAAATAAATAATATTATACAACTTATGTTTTACAGCTTAGCTTTTATTGCTATTGTAACCTATGAATATTAAATAATAATAAATTAAATATAATTAAACCCTGATGAAAGTACACAATTATTTTAATGCTAACAAAATGTGTAGGTATATAAACATAAAAACCCAAAAATAAAAATGTCCTTTTTTGGATAATACATTTGATTCTCAATTTTCCTTTTTTAGATTTTTTTTAGCGCTTTTTTACATGAGTTAACAGTAATGGATCCTAAAAAATAAATTAATAGACATTGTGTAAAAATAACATTACTTATTGAAAAAATATTTATCCTCAGCGGAAGTGTTGACTATAATTCCTGAAGGACATGCTCCACGAATATGAATACTACCTCTAGTTTTCACGCTTCATTTTTTAGTCTACTACATCAAATAAAAATGAAATGGATTCTGTCGATGTTGATATTCCGCGAAAACATAACTTTCTGTTTCAAAAATCATTAAAAAATGAACGATGGTAATGATGTGGTACCGCATCTTTCAGCTTGGTTGTTTTTTTGGTTAGGTTTTATGTGGTTAAAAATTGTGGAATGGAAAAAGAAAATGTTTAAAAAAGTAGAAAATTTTTCTGGTGGTATGTTATGCCTTGTGAAAAATCTTGCATCGACGGTAATCCCCTTTATAATGGGGGCTTAAAAGCAACCTTTATGAAGTTACTCATATTTAAAAGAATACATTTAGGGGTGGTTTGCACATGTAAAATTGTCAAGAATTTGAAAACTTCATGAAGAAATTAAAGTACAAAATAAATAAATGTGATACATTTCTAATGAATCCGCATAGAATAAAGCAAGAATCAAAAGGTGCTGGCAATTGCATTAGATATGGTACATCCAGGATGCAAGGTTGGAGGTTCGAAATGGAAGACATGCTGGTTGCAATTCATAGTCTCCCAAAGCCTTATGAGGATTGGTCATATTTTGCTCTTTTTGACGGTCACTTGGGAAAGAAGGCAGCGGCATTTTGTGCCGAGAATTTGTTGAGCATAATTTTGGCATCGACAAGTTTTCCAAGGGACATGAAAAAAGCTATATTTGATAGCTTTTTAGGTTAGTTCAAACTTTAGAAATTAGTTTTTTTTTAAACTTCAATTTAGTCCTTACATAGCAAAATTAAAAAAGTATTAATTTTACATACTTAATTTTTTAGGAGAGTATATCTCCAATGCACCTAGGCCCTTTATCCTCTTGTGCTTTTTTTTAAGTCAACTTATACAACTTATACCTAGACATTATGCAAAAATATATTGTTTACTTGTATGGTACTCATAAATTTGACTTACAAAATTTATATTCACATTATATTCTTAATATTTTTTGATGAGTCAGATATTTTGCCCTATCTGTTGATGTATAGATAGTTTGGCAAAAAGCATCAATCATGAAATAACGATTATACCTAAAAATCCAAAATACCTATTCTTACCTGGTTTTATCAATTTCTGTAGCTCTGGCAACTTTCAGGGCAGGAAATTTAAAATATTAGTATAATCCATATAGCTACTAGAGTTTTAGAAGCCCTGCCTATGCAGATAATACAGGAACTTATGAAGCAACTATGTAACTAAGCGACTACACAATCTGGGGAGCATTAATTTTTACAGTGCTAGGGCTACTATATTATCTAATACCTATATGGTATAATGTCCCTCTTAAGAATTAGAATATTATAAATATTGGACAGATGAAGTATTTTAATTAATTGTTTTTAGAAATTGATTCTAAAATAAGAGATATACTCGATGTTGAGGATGAATGCGGCACTACAGCAGTTTGTGCCTTTATTTCAAAAGAGAGGTTATATATAGCCAATTGTGGTGACTCAAGGGCTATACTTTATTCTGGAGGAGCTCCCGCGCTAATCACAAAAGATCATAAACCCTATACACCAATAGAGAAAGCGAGAATTATTCAAGCTGGAGGATATATAAAGAAAGGCAGAATTGACGGTAACTTTACTGAAGTTAAAAAGACCATAAAGAGCATTGTACATCATAGGTGACTTATCAGTCAGTAGAACTCTAGGTGACTTCAAATTCAAAGGGAATAAGGAGATAAGCACTACAGAACAAAAAATTTGTGCTGAGCCAGATGTTTTTGTATGGAACCGAACTGAAAAAGATGAATTTTTGGTACTTGCCAGCGATGGTATATGGAGACATATTAGAAATACTGAATTGTTTTTTTATATTCAGAGTAGACTATTAGTTAGTTCTGATTTGGATCAGGTTGCAAGTCAAGTGATTGATACCTGCTTTTTTAAGGTAAGGATTTTTTTATTCAATAATTATGTAGTTCTTTAGTTAACTTGTCGAACACTATATCCAAAGGAGACCTACCATTTACAAATGCCGCCAAAATCTCCTGTCAACTCAAACTTCCACACATGCCCAAAGCCCCAAATGTGATAGGTTGAATTTTTTATGCATCCTAGTAAAAACATTAGGTGTTTTAGTAAAACGGAACATAGCAATTTGTTGAAAACTTAGCGATAAAGGTTTTTGATTATCCTCCAAAATGTTTTCAAGGTCTCATCATTGCCCCTTGTTTATGGAGAGTGTGGATTAAAATGTGAACCTATGGAAAGTTTAACCAGACATATTCTGACTTACCGTGAAGAAAATTTATACAAATAGAAATATTCCACACTCTTCCTTCTTAAATTTCATTAATAAAACATTTGTTTGTTAATGCATCGAGTTCTGTCAAACTTTCATAAATACTTCCTTTTATAGATATGTCATTTGCTTTAAATTGCTTTTATGTAGAAAATCTTACCATTTAGGTATTGTGCAAGTCATCTCTACAGAGAACACAGGATACTTACAACTTGCAACCCACATTTAGGTTTTCTATATGTTCAATTACCTCAGTGATTAAAAATTTTAATTTAGTTAATTTGGTTTGATTCTTGTTTCTTTAGCATGTAGCAGTGTAGTTAGGTTACAGAAACATGAAATAAATCAAGTTTGTCTATTTTTTTTGTAGACAAATGAAAACGGCACAACTTTTTCCAGTTAAATTTTTCGATATTATTAAAAAATAATCTAATTTTCTAATACAGGTAATAAACAATGTTCAAATTGATTGCCGACTTTAGTGGTGACACCTGTACATGTACGCATAAGGTGTTTCAAAATTCAGTGCTTTCATTTAATTCATAATTTGGGAACATATATAAGTTAAACTAAGATGGTTTTTCCCATAAACATGTGTCCGCAAACGCTTCGTGACTCTTGTACAGTGTTTCAAGGTTTTTGTAGTGTTTACAGCTCTTATAGTTTCAATCTGAAATCTACCATATTGCAGAAGGAGCTAATGAGAAGTGGCGTGTACAACTTATCACAAGTTCACATCTGTTTGAACCGGCCCGGTCTTAAACAGAATGAGTGTTATCCAGATTGGGCAATGAATATAGTCCATTTTCAAATAATATGAAATGTCACTAACGACTAATTGAAAGGAAACAAAAAAATCGAAATGAATATAGATAGCGGGCAAAGCTCATTGTTTAGTTAAACATTTTGTATTAATAAATTTATTTTAAAAAACTAAAGAAGACCAAAAATATTATTGTTATAAAAACCTAAAAAATCTTCCAACTTTAACACCCCATATTGTATCGTTGATGAAACGAACATTTTGAATTTTTCCGTAATATTTGTAGGGCAGTTTTGATAATATGAGTGTTGTGTTAGTGGCATTCGGAGCTTGTTCCGAAACGGCAAATGAGGCTATAAAAAATGACATGGAACTTGATTTGACTTTAAGAAGGCGAATCCAAGGTTAGTCTCCCAGACAAGTTAGCTTATGTTTATTAGTATTTTGTGACTGATTTTTAGATATTTTGAAGGAGAAACCACTATATTTTATTGAGTTGTTGAAAAAATTAGAAACGACGAAGGGTTTACCGCGTGGAGGCGGTTTAGCATCGAAGTAGGTGTATATTAATCGTACGATATTGAATTTTTTATATTTTAAAATTGCATTTATTCTTTAGTGTAATTAGAACTAATATTATAGGAATGTAGATTATGGAATAGATGAACAATGCAGTGGACTCTCGATATTGTGTATATTTTTCTTTATATTAAAGAAATCATTTTTACTTAGCCTGTAATTTCAACATTTTATTAATTTAATTAATTAAATTTTTATTATACTAATATAGCAATATAGATTATTATGCTTCCAATAATTCTCCCCAATGGAATAAATGCGCGTTTTAAACGTGTATATTTTTCTATATATTAAAGAAATCATGTTTACTTAGCCTGTAATTTCAGAATTTTATTAATTTAATTAATTAAAATTTTATTCTTTTTATCATAAAATATACCTTAGGTGTAAGTTGAAGCGATTTTTGTTAACTTGTTTGCTCAAAACATTTTCCCTCCAGTTTTATGTACACAATCCTTCAATGTCAACTCTATTTTTCTTTGATTTTGAAAGTCTGTCCTTGTACTCTTCGCTAAATGTATGAGGATCCTTCTGGTTTTAAAATTTTTAAATAAAAAAAAAAACATTTGCCTGCTGCATGTCTCGATTAAAAACGGTTCTGTAATATATCCTTTTATAAGTTGGTGAAGAAGACTTGGAGCTTTCTTTTGGCTTAAAAATGTACAATTTTAGAAAGTTGTCAGATGAACTATAGTCCTGGAGTTCTGAGAAATAAGAGACTATAGCGTTTTCTAGTTTGTTAACAAGTTTCTGCATTTTTTCTTTTATTTCAATCACAAACTTTATCTTCTTTTTTAACTCTTGATCCGACATTTTCCAATTCGTAAATTAGAGAGTGGAAATGGAAAAAACGATCATTTAACTTTTCATTTTTTTTGCGTTTTAAAGTTAGCAACTGCCTTCTGATAGTTAGCTTGGTAAACACACTTCTTGTTTGGAAAACATCCTCTAACGATTTTAACATTTCATTTGCTGTTTTGGCATCTTTAATTTTGAGTTCTGATTTCTTTCTCTGTTGTAAAGTCGGGTGATACTGTTTCTGGAATATCTCTCTTGTTTCTCTTCCAGTCGAGCCCCCGCTCTAAATTATCAGTTATTGAAATTTTCCGAATTTAATTGCGGTACGGCTGTCTGATTCATCTTTATACAGAAAATCTTGCTTTTCTTTTTTAAATTTGGAATTGTGACTCGGGTGATAATCTGTTATGGTTCTTTTGTTCAATTCGTTCATTATTCATTTTTTTTTATTAACATTTTAATTCTTGATGGCAACAATTGACTACATACATGAAAAAAACGTGCCATTAACAAAACTTTAACTGGAACCTTTGGTATTGTTTAATATAACAATTATTTTTATTTTTCAGATGCACGTTTATAGAATCTGTTTACAAAAATCTATGTCCCGAATTTGCAGATTCGATATATTTAAACACAAAATTTGGACACAGGAAGTGATTTGTTTTATTTCTACTAATATGTAATATATATTTATGTATATAATGATTAAATAATAACTTAATTTATCAAAAAAAAGTCTGTTCCTTCAATAATTCTCCCACACCTGAAATTAAACGAAAATAGGATTTGGTCTGAACTTTTTTTTAGTCACTCTCCTGGTGGTGGGTTTTCTAGTTGTCAGTCTGGGGGTTTGGAACTGCCTTCGATTGTCCATTTGTGGATAGCGTTGGTGATTGACAAGATAGTTGGGATACTTCATCAAATTGATGGAAGAATACTCCTGACTCACTCCAGGTGGATACTTTCTTATTACTTTGAGCTGAGAGCGAGGTTTGTTCATAGAAGTCTGCTGCTTGTTGTAGTATGAAGGTAATCTTCTATAGTTCTGGTAGTTGTAGGTTTGCCTTTTTAACCTTTCCATACGTGGTAGATTTTCACCATCATTTTGGTTAGTTAAATAAGAATTTATGGATGTTTTCTTTATTCTATTCAGATCAATGTTTGCGGTTGCAAAATCTTCGTTAAGTTCTGTGTTATCCGTTCTATGCGGTTTCATGTCACATGCGAACAACAACATCGACAATATAAGGATATGAGGGCAGTTTATCTGAAAAATTATTGAAATATTTAAAGTCATACGCAGAAATAATAAAATATTTATAAAATACATTGTTTTGGTAATACTTTCTTTAAAATATAAAATCATTAATTCTGTTAACTGAATAAGTAAAGCCGGCAAATAATACAAGGTGTCCCATCGATATTTGTTATGAGAAAACTATAATTAGCAATTTTTTTTAAAGATATTTAATAATTTGCGTCTGATCCGTGCATAATTGTATATTAATTTTTATCGATGAATTTCTGCTATACGGAGTACTTTGTAATTTTTTACTTTCTTTGCAGAAAAAGTCCTGTTTAACAAGTTTATTTAATAATTTCGATAAGTGCTAATACCAGGTTGATGAGAAAAATAAAATGCCATCCAAAATCATTTTGTTTAACTGGAAATCACTTATTTTTATAATTTTATCTTATTTAGAAAATCAATGATTGGGGGAAATTTTTCCACAAAGATGTCAAGGCCTCTAAACTTTGTATATACAGATACATTTTGTCCCGTGACAGAATGGCAGATTCCAAAAATTCTACTTGACAATGGGGTCAGATGAAAAATTATCTACAAAAGTTTTAGGCCTATATCCAAAATCTGAGACGCTTGTTATGAGTACGTAAATATTTAATTTCTTATTCAAATTGACCAGTAAATAAAGTTAAAAGCCGTCGCTTCAAATCAAAATTCAAAATCAACTCTTCAAGTGCTTTTTCCCAATTATAGGGAAAAGGCATTTGAGAATAAGAATTTTCGTTTAAAAGTTAAGCACAAAATGTTACAAAAATTGGGTCGTTAGATCTACAGATGTATGTGAAGACATAAATAAAAATGACTATAAAGGTTGGGGTTTGAATTACTTTTGAGAGAAAAAATTGAATAATAAGAAAACTTTTAAAACCAGGTATTAATCCTGACATTTTTAAAAAAGTAGATAATTTTTTCAGTTACAGAAAATACAAATAAAAACATTGGCAATATTAAAATTATGATAAAAAATAATGTATTTCCAAAATGAAGAAATTTAAGAGACAGTTTTTTTTTCGTAAAAATTGGTTCCTATCGACTGTGAGTTTGTTTGCTGTGTGGAAATCTCCCAGTTTTTCGCATTTTTGTTGAATAATTTTGTTATTTTTGCAGTTTTGTTGTATAATTGTTCTGCTAGGTTACACCAAAATTTTGTAAATGAAAACGGAATACTAGCAGCAAGGGGCGTCCTGTACCCTATTACCAGAATGTCTCGATGTACACCTATGGTATTAAAACTTGTTTCGCTTAATTAAGTTCTTTGCATATTTTTTTCGGTTTGCGTATTTTTGATGACAATTGTAGTTTTATGATATTGGAGATTACATATTTTCTTAAAAAATTCTTAAGTATAAAAAATAACTATTTTGATAATTAACAATTTTAAACTCAGTGTTCGATCACATGTGCGCCGTTTAAGTAAAAAAGAAAAGAAATGTAAAGCACCATTTAAACCAGACAATACACTGTTCAGTGGGCAGTAGTGCGTCCCCCGAATTACAGTATTTTGGAGTATATGAAAGATTTTGTTTATGCGGCTGTCATTACAAGTGAGCAATATTTGAGACAGCCAATTTTGGAAGTTCATCAAAACGTATTGCATACTATAATTTTTCTACGACCAGTGGGTCTTGGGTACAGCTTTCCAATGCAGTACGCGTGACTAAGAAATCTGACGCAGTGAAACCTTCCGCCTGATCCGTACATTAATTTTTATCGAGGAATTTTAAAGCTGATTTTGATTAGTCGTTTCCCATCTATTAGTAGTGAAAAAAGACTATAAGAAAATCCAGTTTTATCATGTTGGTCCAAAAGTCACTAATATGAATCAAATCAGAAAACACAAAGACTACTTAAATGGTATACTTCTACAAAAATACTGGAAAAAAGTAAAAATAATTTTAATATTTGACGTAGTGCGATATAAATTGTGTTACAGTAGGTGTGAAAAAGTTACAAAAAAAATTATATTGATTATTTCGATAACTTAATTAGTAATAAACTGAATTTTAACTAATTAAGTTGTACTTTATTTTAGCAACTATCTAAAAACACTGGTGTTTCATCCGGATTTTTTTAAGACATAGACAGAAAATAAAAATTTGCCAGCCCGTTTCCAGAAAGTGGTAGCAGAAACAGGGGAAGTCGACTGTACACAAAAGTATATATAAAAAATTATAATAGAAGACCAAAAAGTGTAACCGAAAACATTGTTTATTTTTTTAGACAAAAACATTTAAAAACTCTCATCATCACTTATAAAAGTCCTCGTCTTCTAACTTGTCCTGGAATGGAGCAATGATAATCTGTGGAACTTTAACATGTAGTACTTTTTCTCGATCCCATCAGTCCCTTATAAATTTTATATATGTTTTTTGTAACAAGGTTTTGCAGCGGCAAATATGAATTAATTTTATTGCGTTAGACTGGCGGCAGTCATAGAACCTTATGGCCATGTTGGTGAAATATTTCATCTACAGCATATATTTTTAGTTTTTTAATGGATTTTGGCATTTGAAAAGTTCCTACTGCGGCTTATTTGTTTTTCAAAGAACTCGTAAATATTATTTTTCTACTCCCGTCTATAAAATAGCTAATTACACAACGATCTAGCATGCGAGAAGCCGTCACCTTAGCATGTCATTTTCGTTTCCCACTAATCCGAGCCACTTCGGACATTTCCGGGATTTTACCGCACGGGTTTGGGAACAATCGGATGTTTTCGGAGATATTTTCCACGCTTTGAATTTTGACGTTTGTTAATTCTGACGGTCGTGTCAGTGAATGTAATCGTGTTGTTTTGCAAAAATGTAGCTAAAAACTAACGGACGTAGAAAAAGTATAGTATGCAACACGTTCGCTGTTTATTAAACACTCGTTTCGCTGCTCTCCGCTCGTGTCAAATAAACTCGTGAGCACTTGTTGCATAATGTATTATTTTCTGTCAAAGCGTTGTACGTTGTTTATTTCAACTTCTTGAATGATACGGTGCGTTATCTAATATAATATAATATTTGGTATGAGTTTCTCTCTTGACATATAATAATGCTTTTGCTCCATGGCCGCCCAATTTTTGGCGTAAATTTGGATTTATTGTCAATAGTCCCCCTCGAATCCTGTATACGATTAAAAAAAAAGAATATTTTTTTGATTTCAAAATTATAAAATTATGAAAGTTTATCATTGAATCCTTCTAAAATTTAGTACCTACCACCGTTTGAAAGTTTATTAAAAGCTGTTTATTATTATTAAAAACATTAAATTACCTCCACCACTTGATCGTAAAGGATAAGTTATACGGCGAGATAGGGTTTATTTGAAACGCCACACAGTGGAACGAAACATTTTGTTGGACGTTGGGCAATATTTCTTATCTTTTGAAACTACACAAAATGGTAAAAACGCATCTCGGGCTACTATAAAATAAAACAATGTTCAAATAAATTTTTGGCTTGTTATGATTTGCGGAAATCGTTCAATTAAGTTATGAAAAATATTATAAAATATTCAAAAACTATTTATTGTCAGATAACTTGGATGTATAACTTGAACATTTTATGAACAAACAACAAAAACATGAACTCAATATTACTCAATGGTATCTTTTTAATTTAAAAATATGTAGGGTTGTGGAATTGAATTGTTTTTATGTCAATTGACCGGTAATTTTTTTTTGTGTCAATTTATTATAAAATACATATTATTATTAAATAATGATAGATAACACTCTACAATTGCAAGATGTTATTTAAAACATTTTGATCGAATTTGACCAGTCAATTACGAAGTGGTCAATTGACCAGCCCCAACACTATATGGGTGATCGATGAGATATACTGGGTGTCCATTTTTCGAGGATTTTATGGGGTATCTCGTGGTAGATGCAGTTTTCGCGACACTATGCTACTTTTCCGAGAAACAAATGTTTTTGGATGCTTTTTATTTTGGGACGCCCCTCGTATCTCAGTTATGCTAAATATTATTAAATAAGTGAAAAGTGTTTTTTTTACACAGAATTCAGAGGCATATTCAAATTTATCTATCTTCAATTATTTTCGGTAAAGAAACCAAACGTATTTTTGGATAATACGATTTAGTTTGGCAAGAGCATCTCAAAAATATTTAAAACTTTTTGGTTGCCTATTTAAGCTGTGCACAAAAAATATTCGTTTTTATCAATTGGCCCATGACAGGTTATAAATAAATGGTTGTTTTTAATATTAAAATATTTATTTTTGTTAGTTGGTTATAAAAAAAAAAAGTTCTAATTAATTTAAAACAAGAATTTTGGTAATTTTTATTTAACCTAAAAAAAATACATATTTTTAGACCCCTAATATAATAAAACCAATTATTATTGATAAATGAAATTATGCAAAAGAAAAATCTTATATTGATGGCTTACGGAACTGGATCACAAGCTCAAATTGTTCTCCGTTATGTTTTAAAGATGTTTCACATATGAGTATTATTACATAATAAATGGTCCTGATTGTAACTCTCTAAAGTCTATTTTAGTGGCATTTCTCAAATCTGCTATTGTTTATCATTGTAAAATTTATTAGCAAAAAGAAATATTTAAATTTTAGTAATATTTTTAACATGATTTTATCTTTTACTGTTAATTTAAAACCTCTGTAAAAATACATTTTTGTTTTCTAAAATTCGGTTTTTAGGAGAGGCCTGGCATTTCTTTTTGAAATTACCATATTGAGTTTTCCATTTTCCTAAAAAAATATCTAGCCCAATATCCAACATTTAACACGCACTTGTTCCGTTGTGCGCCACTCCGAAAGAATTGAAATTTACAAATTTGCGGATTTTTTTTTTCGCTCAATACTAATTAAATTATTATTATAACGTCGCTGTCGTTTAAGATGAATATTTTTCTTACCATTTTCACTATTATACGATTTACAGCGGCTATGCCTGACACCAACGGCAAAGTAATTGGGTTCATTCCTTTCGCAGTGATAAAATGTAACAGTAACACACTACTAGTGCCGTTAAAGAGGCAAACGCTATACAAACAACACATAAATCTGGGAAGCGGTATTTTCGAAGGTGTTAACTGGTTTATTGTATATCAAAAAACGAAAAATATTGATGACTTCTTGGTTCATTTGTTTTATGCATATACAAGGTGTCCCAGACGTTCTTCGAAATTTGAAAAAAAAACTAGTATCTTGAATGTTTGCTCTATCTCTGCAACTTTATAGAAACACTTGTTTTTACTTACTACATATAACTACAAGTGGAAAATTATCGGCGACCATACTCATTTTTCGGCTTACCAAAATTAATGACTTCCAAAAAAAATCTATCTAATTTTGCGAGCAAACTTGGATGCAGTTGCATTCACGGTGATATTGATTTACGTACCGTTCACTAGCAATTCTGGAATTTCTGATTGAATTCTAATACGTAACATAGCCAGAGAAGATGGGAAAACAGGCCACCAATCAAGGCAGAAATAACCTGGTATGCTGATAGCTCAAAAACTCAAGAAGGAGTAGGAGCCGGAATATATGAACCCAGGATGAAAAGGAAAATCTCTATTCCAATGGGTAAGCTGGCAACAGTATTCCAAGCAGAGATCACTGCACTAGAACACTGTGCAACAGAAATAAAAGCGACGAAGATCCGTAACAAATCAATTGCAATTTACACCCATAGTCAAGCGGCTATAAAGGCCCTGAAATCTAATAAAATAACATCCAAGTTAGTTCTGGACTGCCATAAGGCATTAAACGAGATAGCAAGCCAGAACAAAGTTACTCCGGGATACGGAGGGCATAAAGGTAATGAAGGCGCAGACGACGCAGCCCGCGAAGGGTCGTCAATGTGCCTGATTGGACCAGAACCCTTTTGTGGGGTGGCCAAACCCGTTGCAAAAACAGTCATCAGGGATTGGATGGATGGATGGATTTTACAGCGGACTTACTAAGCTGCAATAGGAAAGCCGTAAGAATAATGGTAGGTCTGCTGACGGGTCACTGCAGGCTTAAGAGACATCTAAGCCTGATGGAAGTGGAAGAAAAGACAGAATGTAGATTCTGTCAGGAAGAGGAGGAAATAGCCGCACACGTACTGTGCCACTGCGAAGGCCTAGCGAGAGTGCGTTTCCATCTGCTGGGCGATACCAAACCAGAGGCAGAGAGCTATACGAGGGAGCCATTATCGAAGTTGTGGAGTCTGGTTAGAGTGACGAACCTGGATAAAGCTCTATAGCTATGGAGGGAGTCACAATAGATTCTCTGGGTCGCAGTGACGGACAGGCTGACTGCTAGCTCTCCCAACTGTTAATCTTAATCTTAATACGTAACATATCGCGTTCTTCCATATTTGAACACTTTTTATAACCAATGACCTTGCTGCCCTCAACACTCAACATGGGCGCTGACACATCGTCAAAATGTTCTGTAAAAACGAGTTAAGTGTGTGGAAGTGGAAATCGTTGTTTAAAAAGAAAATGGCCCAAAGTGCAGATTAGTGGATGAAATATAAACGCTTGTCCGCAAAATAAAAAATGCATGCTTATTTATAAAACGAAGTTGATGATGGGCACACAAAACCGAAAGGTCATACTTAAAACTTATTAATGCCCAACTTGTAGGGGAAAAAAGGTTGCAATGAGAAAGTATCGTTTGTTTTAAAAAATTATAATAATAGTTAAGGCCAGGAAAAAATTCAAAAAGAAATGCTGTTTTTCGCCTTTCCCGGATATGTCCAAAACTAATCGAAATTTTCTGGATTTTGAAATTCAGCAACAAAATACGCAATAATTTGGGACATCCCGTAAATCAAATTAATATAATATCCTGCGGTAAAGTTCCTGATAAAAAATTAACTTTATTATTTATTTTGTATAACGTTAAATAATTTTAAGATAATATAGGGATTAAGGTACTATCACATATTGATGGTATTATCAGTAATTTGTGATTAAAGTTTTGTTTAGTTAGTTAGTTAGTAGTCGCTGCTATGAAGTAGTCGAAGATTTGAAATTGATAATTGCAATATTGTATTCGTTTTTATTTTGTATTTATTTAATTCCCCAATCCGGGCAGGAAAAATATTATCGTTCGTTCTATGCTTGCTCAAACTTGGATCTGTGGCTCCGCATCGCTTTAATAGCGTTTAAATGATCACCCTGGGTGACGTGAACTATCTTCGAAAGGTTTCTTCCTAGAGGCAACTTTTCTAACGGCAAATTATGTTTTGTTCCTACTTTCTGTAGACGGTTCGTATGTTTCCCGTGAACGGAAGCAAGGATCTCTGATATATTTTTGGAACTGGTCGATTTATCACACTTTATGTTGCCTATCAATTCTTCCATTCTGACGTACATTTCATTCTTGCGAATAAACCCATTGGGCTGAGATTCTGTTAACGGCACCTGAAATTTCCTACGCGTCTCTCTTATGATCGTTTCTCTTTCTATCGGCCATTTTTTGCTGTAGATACCGAACCTGTGCTTAGGTATCTTGTCTCCTTCGCCGTAACGCTGAAGTCTGAAAAATAAACTCGTTATTATGCATATTATTGCATTTTTTGATTCCCCGAGAAATTTTGAATATATTCCATGTATAATTTAATATTATAAATACGATTTAATTTGGGGAAGGGGGTCTATTGTAATATATTGTGTAATGTTTTATTTGTTAATTGAAGTGAATTTTTCCTTTGTTACGTTCATTTTATTGTTTAAAACAAAATTGTCTCTCAGATAATATGGCATAACAAGAAAATCATTGAAAATAAAATAATATCTACACAAAATCAAAAAATAATATAAAATAATATACAGGGTTTCAATCAATCAGTCAAATTTATTAGGCATACCAATACCTGGTGTGGCAGTGTTTGCTAAGCTAATTATTGTTTTTATAATAATTCAAGATACAAAAATGTATAACGACCCTTATTATAATCATTAAATTAAAGTACGATTTTTACAACACAAACTAATCTTCAAAAAAATTTGCGTTTGTATCTTCTAGTGATACACAACAAAGCTTGCTTCTCAAAACAAAAATGTATAACGACCCTTATTATAATCATTTAATTAAAGTACGATTTTAGCAACATAAACTAATCTTCAAAAAAATTTGCGTCTGTATCTTCTAGTGATACAACAAAGCTTGCTTCTCTCTTGCTCTCTCCTGGTAATAGTTGAGAATAAACCCATTTTTCCCAACCAAATTTTTCTTCATGTTCATTATCTTTATTCATAGCGGTTTCAATAGTTTTAGGTTTACAGAAGTGAAGCAGATGTTTCCCTAATTAATTGTGTTTGCGCCTGAACATGATATGACGCAAGCGCTAAAAGGCCAACAGAAATTTTAAATATAGGTTTTAGTTAACTTAGTCAATTTTTTTAAGAAGTGACAAATTCAAAGAAACAAGTCAAAATTTCTGACATAAACAAGTCATTTCTGACCTAAGTCTCAATTTCTCATATGTCGGAATTCTTGAAAAATAAGTAAGAATATATGAAAAACATGTCAGAATTTCTGACATGTCTTTCGTAAGAGACATAGCGATCGAAACATCAGATATGCATGGTACTTTATATGGAATGAGTAATCTTTAAAATATTGATTGAGCTCAACATGTCTCGTACAAATGATTAATGTTTCAATTTTATTCTGATCTTTTTCATTAATTTAGAAGTTTATTTGGACATTGCTACTAGAGAGCGCTAGTTTGGCCGAATTATTTAGATAAATCGAATCATATTTTTCTGTCTTTCGATTTCTGGTTGAAATATGATGAAAATTTGAGATAAGTTTTAGTCTTTCATAACTCTGTAGGTTTTAAATTTTTGTTTCATAAATACTAAAGAGATGAAGAGGTACGGGTTAATTAAGAAACTAATATATAAAAAACTAATATTTAAAAATCATTATTTTGGTAATAGTAATGTATCTCCAGTTTAGAGGTTGCCCATTCATTAGAAATACCCTGTATATCTGAAGTTTCGCTTCGCAGTATCTTTTACGAGTCACTTATGCCAGAAATTCTAGTCGGATAAACCAATTATCATTATGATTATTCTTTTATCTAAGGGTATATATTAAGACAATTTGAGTGCAATCAAGAAATCCATGAATATTTTTGAAACAAAGTTTACCTGTAGTGGCTTCCAGTTCTCCACAACCAGCTCTGAATCTTTTCCAGCCATATCTGTTGCTGTCCTATGACAGAGCCGGGTCTACAAATCCGTAACCAGGCTATAGCTTCTCGTGCTGTCATCCTATAGTGTTTTACTAGATAAGCTCCTATCAGAGAACCAGTGCGACCCAAGCCCGCCTAGATTACCCACATTACTTAGTCTGTTATAAAGGCTTGATTTCCATAAAAGAAAATAATAGTTCCCAATAAAACTTACACTGTGTTCCACATAACTGCCCACTATACTATCTGGAAGTCAAACAGAGATAGAGATACAAAGGATTTTATAGTTTGTCGCGATATTTTAAAATATAGTAGTTTTGGTTAGTTAGTTAATATATAAGGTGTCCCGAATTAACTGTAACTGCAGTAACTTTAGGTTTTTTTATTTTTTATTTCTTTGTCAAAAATTAACTTATTATCTATACCTTACCTATGTAAAGTCGAATTTTACGTAATTTTAAGAAATTTGAGGTAATATAAGCATTTGTAAAAAATCAAGGCATTTTTTAACAAGTGTGGCGCATAGTGGATGGCTTATTAGAAGTTTGTGGCGAAGCGAACAACAATTATACAGGGTGATGTAAGAGGCGAGATGTAGGGAAGTAGCGACTCCACCGCCCAGAAGTTCAAGACTTCTGCATCAGCCTACTGAGTGTTAAAACCGAACCCTTCTCTATGAACCCCAGAAGATTTGTAAATAGCAATGTCCTTTCAATAACACCCTGTTTAAGTAAATATTATTGGAAACTATTATTAATTATCGCTTTTTATTTGCTTGAGCTATCTACCTTACAGTGAACTGCTATAGCTGCGGGCGCGTTTTCGGCTAGATACAAGAACTTTATGAGGATTTCCCTGGACGGAGTCGTCCCATCGGGGAAAATCAGGTCGTAGTGTTGGATCCCGGCTTTGATAAACCTTACAAAACAACTTAGTGAGCATATTGCGGACAACGGGCAACGTTACGCTTACGAGTACGCGTCGTACAGAACGTTGTTTAGCCGAATGACGGTTTTTATGTCATTTTTCAAAAAATATTTTATGTAAAACGCGGGCGAGTGAGCGGTCCAATTATCTGTGGGTCCGATAAAGGCCAGAAATTTCCGGGGAAGCAGCCAATTCATGTCGCCGAATTCTAAGCGGTTGTATAAGTCATATTCGGATACATTGAAGTCGTCGAAGTCGAAAAAGTTAAACGCGACGGCCTTGGCTATGGCGCAATAGCAGTCGTTCAATTTGATCGTGAACTGGCTGGGAACTTGGGATGCATCCAGAAAGGCTCTGTAGGAATACCGTTAGCAACATTTATGAAAACTCAACCCTAAATGGTAACCAAAATAATTATCTCTACTTTAACATTCTATATCTAAAATAAGCCCCTAGTTTTCTATATAAAGATATGTCGGGAAACGCGCTTTAACGGAGCCACAGCAATGAATCTGAAAATGGTTTTTTATTAACTGACGAAGGTTTTGCTAATCAAGATTCAAAGCTGCTATTGCTCTCAGAAAAAAAATCCGTTTCAAAAATCACAAGAAATAAAACCTTGTAATAAATCAAATCTTTTAAACAATTTAACTAATCAAAATATAACATTTTAGGTACTTTTGAAAATATTTTGATATATATTTTGATAAATTATTAGTTTAGTCACTTTGAAACATCAACGATTTTCTTTTTTGCGTATTGCGTATTTGTTTTAAAACATATTATTACTTGTTTATTACAAAAGAGCGTTTTCCTGTTTTCTTATAATAATGTGATGATTATTCCTTCTAAAGCCGGCTACACACGGTCCGGCAGGCTTGTCAGTTCGAACTGAACAGTCCGCCTGATGGAGTGACCACCCTCCACACATTCAGGCGAATATGAAATATCCAGTCTCAATCATCATCATGGCCTCTACTGATGATGACGCGTTAGCACTTTTTGGCTTAGGAGTTGCTTTGGTTAAAAAGAAAAAAAAAACGGTATGGTGTAAAGATTGGTTGAAAAAAAAGGCGCGTTTTTTCTCATGGGAATTTGGTGAAGGACATGAAGTTAGCTCCCAAGGTTTAGCACAAGTATCTACACATGGATGAAGATACGTATCTGCAATTTTTAACATTGGTAGCACCTTTGATAGAAAGAAAAGAAACCGTAATGAAAGAAGCAATCCCAGCACACGAAAGGCTGACGGCAACTTTGAGGTCTCTAGCTATTGAAAGAACCTATGAGAACCTCAAGTTTTCCACTAGTATATTACCTCAAGCTCTGAGTTACATTATTCCGAAAACTTGTGAAGCAATATGGGAAGTTCTACGCAAGGATTTTATGAAGGTAACAAAATATTTTTTTGAATATTAAAGATAAACAAAAACATTATATTTCTTCGATAAAAAATACAAAAACAAGTTCAGTTATCAGTGGTTATAAGCGTAAGTGAATGAAGCTAAAAGAGAACCAGCAGTCTGGTGCTGGCGAGGTGATGCCGACGATTACATTTCGTGAACACTTTCTATCTGGGGAAAAAAACATGTTATTCTGGGAGTGGTATTCAATTGAACCTCCGGAGTTCTGGAGAAGCAACTGCTGCGATGGTGATGATATTGTCGATACTTGAGAACTTGGGCGGCTAGGATTGGAACTAGATGAATGATTCGAATAATATTCACTTGACGAAGGGGAGTTCAGTGGTAGCAACTGCTGCGGTGGTGCTGGTGATGCAGAGAATTGAAAGCTTGGTCGGCTAGAATAGGTACTGGACGAATAATAACGATTAGACAAAGGTGGCTGATGAGTCAGTTTATGATGTGGTATTAATGTTCCACCCTCAGCTTCAAAAAGTATGTTATTAATCAATTTCTCTGCAAGGCGTCTCTGATCGTTG
Source organism: Cylas formicarius (assembly GCF_029955315.1). Classification (NCBI taxonomy): domain Eukaryota; kingdom Metazoa; phylum Arthropoda; class Insecta; order Coleoptera; family Brentidae; genus Cylas; species Cylas formicarius. The sequence continues at coordinate 25,245,711 of NW_026844214.1, forward strand.
GTTAAATCTCTGAGCTTCATAGCAACGTTTTTACCAACAATGTCAAACCGGTCATCCGCTGTGCGTGGTTATTGACGATCGTTAGTACTTCTTTTGTTGACTGTGTTTGGTCATCTGGTTTATGAGATTTTGGCGTAGGTCTATGGCGAAACTGTGAACCTGCAGTCACACTTAAAGTTTTTTCAGTAGAATCTTGAGTTTCAGGTTCACTTTGCGGACTGTGTGCACCTGTGTTTAAAGTTTCGGTCTGTGATTCATTCTGTAACAAAAGATTTGTTTTTATCACTGTATAACTTAATCCTATTTCATAAATTCAAAGCATGAAAAAAAATATTTTTTTTCTTTTGTCATATATCGCCAGACATTTTTAATGCTAATTTTTATCACGCACAATGCTTAATATTCTCTTTTTTTCAGTTTCCACGACTAGAGCAAGATTGGAGAAAAAATTCTCAGAGCTTTGAGGAACTCTGCAACTTTCCCCATTGTCTTGGGGCCATTGACGGTAAGTATGTGAGCATCGTCCCCTCATCCGGAAGCGGATCGTACTATTATAATTATAAAGGTTTTCATAGCATGGTGCGATTAGCCTTAGTTGATGCAAACTATCGTATTTTAATGTGCGGATTCGGAAGAAATGGCAGGGTGTTTGGAGTATTACAAAATACCACATTTTTTGAAAAACTACAAAATATTCTCCTGAAAATTCCTGGAGAAGAAATCATACGGAATACTTACAGAAGCTTACCATACGTATTTATAGGCGATGATGCATTTCCATTGAGGGTAGACCTAATGAAACCTTTTCGACAGGCAGCCTTGACTTCTAGGGAGAAAAAACTTTACAACTACCGTTTATCACTAGCAAGACGTATTGTGAAAAATGTATTCGGAAGAGTGGCTGCCAGATTTCAGATATTTTACACTTGCATTAATTCGGAACCGCGAAATATTGAATCCGTTGAGTGTCTTGCTGCATGTTACATAACTTTTTGATAGCTGAGTCGTCCAGAGAGCTTTGACTATGATGATACGGAAGAAGATGTGGCACAAGGTTCCAAATGTAGACCATTTAGAAATACAGCGAATGCAGCAAAAGAAGTTAGGGAAGCCTTTATGAAAATAAATAAGAACTAAAAGTTCAGATTTTCACGAAATTATATATTTTTACATAACAATTGTTTCGACAACACCGACTTTATGAGTTATTTTACGAATGAAGGTAAAGTTTCATGGCAAGATATATACATCCAATAAAAAATTACCTACTAATAATACTTTGGTCCAAATTGGTCGCTCTCGTATGGAAACACCCCTTATTGAAAGAAATTAATTAAATTTTAAGAACGTCCCCTGGCAACCAAACGATTACAAATTGCAAAATTTTGTTTGCGCAACTGACTTTCTCATGAAATTTGACCCCCAGGCACTGTGGTACATTTTTTCCTATCTCTTCAAATAAAGAGTGTTCATTGTAATTATATACAAACAAATTAACTACTGCACGTTTCTGTCACTTACCTCATTTTCGCTCTCTTCGTCATCCGAGATATTGCTTCGAGAGTTTCGAGAGACTTCTTAGTCTTGCACAAACTTCCACAAATCATAATACCATGGGATGCTAAACCTCATCGGCCCCTGATCCTGACCTCATTGAATTCTTCATTTTTTTTGCTTCCTTTCGAAAACTACTCAAATTATTATTATTTTTTAAAACAGCAGACTTCGTACAAGAAGGATCAATTTCCTTCCTCCAACTTTTTGTAACCGTTTTCTTGTTGGAGTAGTTCATTTTTTAAATTGTTGGCGATAAGCAAACAAGCTAAACTAGGACGTAGTTATCTGGTATTTTTATTTTTTTTTTATTTTGAAATATGTAGACAATTTTCCTGTCGGTGATTGTATGCAGGATACGATAATTGCTAATGGGATGTTGGGTGTGTGCAGCTTGGGTAAACTGTATATTCGAGGTAGCAAAGCATTATTACTTTTCAATTCTTTTGCAATATGTGTTGATTGATTGAAAGTTTATTTTCCCAATTTGATATAATTTCGTTTACTTTGTTTTTGGAAAATTTGTGTGGGATTAGAATTAATAAGTTATATTTTCTCATCGTATTCTTCTGCAATCATCAAATACATCAATATCAAATATATATACAGAAGAATACGATGAGAAAATATAACTTATAAAAAAATTAATTCTAATCTAATCTAATTAATTCTATATATATATATATATATATATATATATATATATATATATATATATATATATATATATATATATATATATATATATATATATATATATACCATCAAGCCATATTCAATTTTGATTAAATCGTTAGCTTTTTTTAAATTTGACGTTTTTTCTCAACTCAACTCAACTCTCAATTCAACAAGAAGCAAAGAAGCAGGTAATCTGCGACTACGAGTAAAGACAGAAAAAACAAAGTACATATTAGTCACTAGGAATCCAAGACCTCGAGTCAGGCAAAATATTTCCCTCAATGAGTACAACTTCGAAGTAATAATAAATTTAAGTACCTAGAAACTGTAATCACAGATGAAAATTGAGTACAACCGGATGCCGCAGCAAGAATAATCACATGGAATACAGCGTTATACTTTCTAAGACCTAAACTGCTAAAAAGAAGACTCAAACCAGCAATTATTCATCCGATAATTAATTATGACAGCAAAACGTGAACCCTCAACCAACGGAAAATAAATAATGTATAAATATAATAATAATGTGTAAATGTATTTGAAAGAAAGGTGCATAGCATATTTGAACCCCAATTGTATGGCAGTCAGGCACAAAAAAGCTAAACGAATGAGATGGGCAGGTCATGTGGAAAGATCAGAAGACCACAGATTAAAAAAGACAGTACTTTTTGAGAGATCAGATGGCCGAAGATCCATAGGCCGACCCAGAAAAAAAATGGAAAGATGACGTCATAGACGACTCTTATCCATAATTGGAGTCCAGCAGTGGGAAACGCAAGCACAGGTGGAGAGCAATACTGGATGCGACTAAGACCCACCTTGAGTTATAGGGCCAGAGAAGAAGAACAACGATTTTGAAATTTACTAAAGTGGATAAGTCGAAAGTATAAATTGTGACTTTTTTTCATATTCAATACATGCAATTTAATAAATGAAGAATGAAGCTCACTTAAAAGGTCCCACCTCTTGCATTACTTTCGCTACGTTTCTGCTTGGAATCTTCAGATAAATTATACAAAACGAACCCAACAGAAAAGCAGCGTTCGCCTTTTTGCTTGGATCGCTACAGGTATAGTGAACCACACTTTTTATTCCTTTGACGTTCTGCAAATATTTGTCTAGTTTCTTGCAGTACTTGTACAAACAGGATATATTAAGCGGTCCAAAATCCAAGTAATAGTTCTGATAACAAAGCTCTTCGTCTATGGAAAAGTACAAAGTCTCGGGGGTACTTTTTAGTTTTCTGTGGGGCTTAACGTCCTTGGTTACGGCAAAGTACAAAATATCGCTCACAATTTCGATACAGGATGCGAGTTGTACTTCTGTCTTGTTCTGGATCTTAGACATCATGGAAAAATGTAACAGGGTTTCGTGGGGTCTCTGCAGAAAAGCGCGAACACGGCGAAATGCAAACAGTAATTTACCACTAATGCGAAAATAATATGTATTACCCTTCCGGGGATTTTATTCATCTTTGGAATTTTGAAACGTCACAAAATGACGGTTCCGTTGCCGCGGAATAAAATGTTTTATTAGGTCAATAATGCAATGCATAGTTTTCACTATCTAAACATCTTTATTTGCATAATTATAGAACAATAGGAAAGAAAACAATAATTAAAAAATATAAATGAGAAAAATATTTAACTTTTATAAACACGTCTTATCAGCTATATCACAGTAGTTGTTTATTTAAAAAAAAAAAGTATCGACACCATATTGTTCACTGGGTGTAATAATCGCACATATCAAAAAATAGCTATTTGTAGTTAATATAAATATTTTTTTGTTTTAAAAAGTAAATAATACAAATCAATATGTGATTATAAATTTTGTTCTAAGTAGGAGACTTGTAAAATCAATCAAAATTCGCGGTCATACTGTGGGCAAGTGCTGCCACCCCAGTTAATATTAGTAGTGTGTATTCTATGATAATTACAAGTAGAACTCAATGAGAGAACATGCGTTAAGTGTAATGATGTAGGCAGATATGAGTTACCTCAATATTTCAGTTTTTATTCTCCTAAATCACAGATTTTCTCGGAACTATTGTTTTGTGGATGTGCCACTATTGCACCTAGTGCGCGATATTATCTAATACCATAACATAAATTTACTGAAAAATGAAGTATACATATTTTAACATAATAACGTAACTTTTCTATGAACTTCCACAAACATTTTAAGGAAACTATGTAGCAGAATATTTATTTTTCACTTTATATTATTTACGCTGGTTGAAAGCAACGATTTACAAATCTGAATTCCTCCTGTGTCGGTTGTTGATCAATTGAACTTGCTTAGGTTTCTCCAATCATCCTGTTAACTGAAATTGGTTTGCATTCTCTTCTGTACCTGCTTATGTACTGGTCATATTGGTAAAAGGTAAAGATTGTTTGGTTGTTTAGAAAGTTCTATAAATTCTCGGATTTTTCTATGGTAGAACCATTGATTACATGCATAGCTATATCTTTCTTAGTGTTAAGGGTTCTTTCAGCCTAGTTGATATTTTTCGTCCTGTCTCTCCGATGGAAGAGGAATCTTGTCTTTACTGTGTTGAAGACGTGAAGATTTTTGGACAAAGTGATTAATCTGGTTTTAACATTAACAGGTTTTAACATGTGGTAAATAATGATTTGATTGTAAGAAAGGATCACAGTGGCCAGTGTGGGGTGGCTTTAAGGCTCATTCTCTTTGGAAGGTTGTGGTGGAGTGCATTTTGGAATAGAGTGCTTATCTCTAATGTGTAATTCTGGGGTCTGTGATTCGAGTTAAGATGACTGTCTTCTGTCTTTGGTTCTCAAGAAATATAAAACCAGATTTACCATTTGTCCAAAATTCTCTCAACATTCCACCAAAAAGAAATCTGAGAATCCATAGAATTCCCCTTACCAATATGGGAATCACTTACCTGAGTCAATGTTTTAACTCCACTTCCATCAAACAGTATATATTCATTCATAGAGTAGAATGCAAACCAGTTTCAGGTAAGCTCTGAAGAAGCCGACAAAATGAATGACAAAATACAGCAGCCTGTAGAAGTTCCAAGGTTCAAAACTGGGTTAACATCCATAATAATTAAAATATGCCAGAAAAAAGGAGTCGGTACAGAGTTAGATAGTTGATTGTTTAGTAAGCTGTGAGTTCATTATATAATTCTGCCTAACAGTTAAAGAATAAATAAACAATAAGTGGGATAATAGAAGCATATCTCGACAACAGATAATTCTTGGCTATAAGCCTAAATTTTTTGTTGCTATCTCAGGAGTACCTCAAGAGTCGAATTTGGGTCCCCTACTTGTTTTGATTTTCATTAATGATTTATAAATTACGTTAAAATTGTCTCATTTATTTGCCTATAACAAATAATAAAACGCGTTATTCATGTTAAATCAGTAGTGCTCTGTGAACTCTTTGAAACTTAATGTTGCTAAATGTAAAGTCCTGTCTTTTTATAAAAAATAAAAGTCTCATGTTCTTCCACTCTTGGAGAAGTGTAATATGTTTATAAATTATCCAATATTTCTACCCTTAAACTTGTTTACACAACGTTTAAGAGGAGTAAATATGGTCACCTATTTAAGAGCGTAATACGTCTAATTTGAAGAGTTTTCCACTTAAATGCTTTAAATATTTTCACTTTAAATTACATGGATATTATCCGCCCAGAAGATTTGTTCAACTCTTGTTCCTCCAACGGTCCGATGTTGAGTCTTTTAACGTTAGACGGATTTGTTTATCTGTGGCCATGCTGTATATAATTCACGCAGTACTGACCATTTTAATAATTTTAAGGGTAGGATCATGGTCGTCAATTTATCAAATGTGTGTTAACTTTAATCCTATTGCTGACTTGTGTAATATTAACTTTAACTCACTGTACACTTTCTCTACATGTAAAGATAGTCTAAAGAATAAATAATTCACTTTTCACATTTTTGTATATAATTCACGCAGTACTGACCATTTTAATAATTTTAAGGGTAGGATCATGGTCGTCAATTTATCAAATGTGTGTTAACTTTAATCCTATTGCTGACTTGTGTAATATTAACTTTAACTCACTGTGCACTTTCTCTACATGTAAAGATAGTCTAAAGAATAAATAATTCACTTTTCACATTTTTGTATTCTAATTATGTGCTGTCTATCGCCGTCCGACCCGCTTAATTTGTGTCCTCATAATTACACCAGTTTCCGTAGTTCCAACACATTTTAAATGCGCTAAAAACATACCAGCCACTTTTACTTGTTCTTCAGCAGACGTGAAACAAATAATCGATCAAAAACAGTGCTCACACAATAATATTTGTAGTGTTTTAGTTGCGTTCCGCGTGGTCGGGCTTAGCCGTGTTTACATTTTTTTTCTAAGAGTGAGTTTGGCCACGGACTGACTGCACGGATGGCGCCGAATATCAACAAGCAGCCAAGATGTTCACACTGTGAGAGATCAATAAAGGACAGTCAACCTTCAATATCATGTTGTGCCTGTCTGTCGTGGTTCCACAAGGGTTGTTTGGGTCTCACTAACCATGAGTTTAACAAGCAGGCAACTATGGGGAATAAAGCCAAAGAAACCACTTGGACATGCAATCCCTGCTTAGATATCGCACAGTCTCAGTCAGGCAGCAAGCAAACCTCGAATAGCAACCCCCGGGGCTCAATTGGACCGAGTGGTGCGTCGCTCCAAGATATCTCTGGTGGTGATGTCTCCAACTCGGCAATAACCCATAACCAAGTATCTTTAACGACATAATGGAAAAATTAATAGTCATGGAGGCTCAGTATGCCAACCTGCTGGCGAGATACGAAGACCAAATCAAAATTAATGCTGATCTTAGATCTGAGATTGCAGAGTTAAGGAATCAAATTGGTAATAATACTCGCTGTGACAGCACTACAGCCGCCGAACAAAGTCATGAAAACGACGTTCTTCAAGAAGTGCTGCAGAGACAGGCACGCATTAACAATTTGATGATTTTTAATCTTCGCCGAGACGAGAGCATTCCTGAACCACTTGAAGTCTCTCCAATGCTCTCGAGCAGTGGGTTTACACAGATTGAAGTCACTAACGTTGTTTCCGTCGGTAAACCAAATCGTAATGGCTACAAACCAGTTAAAGTGACGCTGTCTAAGCCCAGCGACGTGTCACTTGTGCTGAAGAGTAGGAGAACACTCCCTGAGAATCACCAAATTTACGTCGAGGCGGATCTGTCTCCGCCGCAACGTAAGTATATTTGGGATATTAAAGAAGAACTGCAACATCGTCGCTCGAATGGTGAAAACAATCTGATTCTAAAATACACCCGTGGTGTTCCCACTATCGCTACAAAAAACCCAGCTCCGCCGCCGTATGTACCAGAACGTTCGGGGTCTCAGAACTAGGACCCATGTCTTTTACAGTGGCGTAACTTCCTCAGGGTATGATATCGTTGCTGTTACTGAATCCTGGCTTCAACCAGATTTTCGAGACTTTGAACTCTGTCCTGATTCTTATCTGGTCTACCGCTCAGACAGAAGGGAAGATTTAACCCGAGTCTCCAGAGGCGGTAGTGTCATGCTCAGTGTTCTTGACAGTTTTGAGTCCGCACTTCTGGATACCTCCGGCATCAGCAACAGTGCTCCAAGCATAGACTTTTTAGGCTGTAAGATCTCTTTAGATTACTTTGTATTTTATGTATTTATAGTATATATTCCTCCCACTGCTACCAACTTCTAAGTTGAGAACTTTTTTGAATTTTTGTCGTCGCTGAACTTGTTGTTTGGCTGTCTTGTTATTGCGCCATGTTGAATCTTAAACAGCCTAACTCTGTAACTAACGAAAATAACGGCTGCTTAGATCTCGTTTTTGTCAATTTCGACGTTGCCATAGTGAGAAACGCAGTACTACTTATCGACGAGGATCCACACCATCTCTCGTTAATAGTTTCTCTCCGACTCGCTTTTCCACACGTCTCTAATTTTCCAATCAATAGAAACAATCAAACCGAATTTAACTTTAAGAAGGCAAACTATCCTCATATCTATGAATTGATGCAGCATGCAGACTGAAATAGTGTTATGGAGTGCTCGGATGTCGACAAGGCTCTAATACTTTTTTACGACATGCTAAACAATATTTTTGTCGTTTGCACGCCCACTAAAACACCGAGACGAAGGCGATTTCCATCATGGTTCACTAAAGAAATGATCGCAACTATATTTGAGAAGGAGAAAGCTTCACTAAAGAAATGATCGCAACTATATTTGAGAAGGAGAAAGCTTTCCGCAATTTCAAGCAACACAAATCTTATTATTTTGGCAGATATACCGCGCTGCGCAAGTCTATTAAGTTCCAGTCACGCATTGCCTATACTGATTTTGTTCGTCGTGCTGAGTTAAGTATACATGATAGTCTTACCAATTTCTGGTCATTTATTCAGCGGAAGAATGCAGATTCGCGAATCCCAGCCACCATGTCCTATTCTAGTCAGCCATGCCATGGGCCTAATATGGTTGTTGCAGCTTTTGGTAAGTATTTTGGTAGCATTTACACCATATCCCAGCCAGATCCGTGTTCATCTTCAAGCGTGTCCTGTAATCCGGAACTAGGCAACATACCTAAGCTTACTATCCAGGATGTCTTGTCAGCCAGCAAAGCACTCAAAAACAAAATTACCGCCAGTTCTGATGGCATACCAAGTTTTATAGTGAGAGACTGTTCCCAGGCACTCTGTGCTCCTTTATGTCACGTTTTTAACATAATACTTGAAACGGGTGTTTATCCAGAGCCTTGGAAATATGTCAAAGTTTATCCTATTCTCAAAAAAGGTGATCCCTCTGTAGTTGAAAACTACCGACCTATTTCGATCTTGTGCAATTTTTCTAAATTATTCGAGATTATATTAAATTTATTTTTGCTCAAATTAGAAATAAACTATCTACGCAACAACTTGGTTTTTATGCGAAAAGATCATGTATCACTAACTTATGCTCTCTGTCTTCGTATATGTCTGTGACTCTCTGAACAAGCAAGGTCAAGTTGACGTTATATACACTGACTTGAGGTCCTATTTGGTGAACCGCCGATAGTTTGTTGAGATTGAGGGGTTCAGATCAGTTCCTTTTGTTCCAACTTCTGGCGTGCTTCAAGGTTCTAACCTTGGACCTCTTCTTTTCAATATATTTATAGACGATCTCATATCTTTGATCACCTGCAACAAGCTTGCCTATGAAGATGACCTAAATCTATAAGAATGCATTGAAACTGGCATGGACTGCATGACTCTCCAGGACAACATCAATATTGTCAGTCAATGGTGTACTAAAAATAAATTGCATCTTAACATCAGCAAGTGTAATGTGGTTTCTTACCACCGCACAAAAACTCCTATAGTCTTTAATTACAATATGGATGGTACTGTCCTGACTAGACTTGCTACTGTGAAGGATCTGGGGATTTTATTTGACCAGTCGTTCTCTTTTGTACCTCACATTATAAAAATGGTTTCCAGTGCAATACAAATTTTAGGATTCGTAATAAGAATTTGCAGGCATTTTTGTAGCTCAACTACTGTTAAATTGTTATTTAACTGTTACATTTGGACCAAGCTTGACTATGGCTCGCTGATATGATCACCAATTTAAAACTGCCACACTCAGTCCATTGAGAGTGTGCAGAGAAGGTTACTAAAGTATCTAATGTTGAGGGAGGACGGTTCCTATCCTGAGCGGGGAGTTGAGCAGGATCTTCTGCGAAGAAGGTTTGCTATACTGCCCCTGAGCTTGCGCAGAGACTTGCAATCTTTTTCATTTCTCTATAAGTTAGTTCATTACAGAGTCGATTGTCCGTTTCTTCTGGAACAATTACGCTTTCATGTGCGGCCGCAATCAACTTTCTTACCGCAGTTACCCAGGTCCCACGTCCATTTTCAAAACCCTATTTACAATATGTGTGCCACCTTCAACAAACTATCATCATACTGCGATTTATATTATGATGGTCTCCAGGCCATACTTCAGCAACTTCGATTGGCGTCGGGTTATCCGTACCGATAAGTCTTCTCCTTTTCTTTCTCATTCTTTCCTTCTTCATTTTTTTTACTTATAAGATTAGTAGATTTAAGATTAGTTTCTACATCCCCTAGTGTATATATTGGATGATTTATATTTAGTATTTCATGTTACCTGTTGGAAATAATATTAATATATAATATTAATATTATTATTATAATTATGACCAATTTTCATTTTTGGACAGGTGTTAGATGTGCTGTGCTGCCTTTTATTGATTTGTTTTACTTTAAGTATTGTCTGTAATTAGGTGTAGATCTGTTCAAAATAAAGCACTATTATTATTTGTCAAATGGATACTCTATAATCAAATAGTGATGCTTGATCCAAATATGGCTTGTTGTATATACAATACAAGTTGTTAAAAATTAAAATACTTTCTTTCCATTAACAATGACAATTCTTAAATTGCTGGCAAAAGAAAACATTTTCACTCAAAAATTGACCCACCAGTCACCTTTTTGATTTTGGGCTAATTCTCACATACCGTCTACTCTTGTCCAAATCAAATAGAGGTTGGGGAACTACTGGACCGATGGTCATTGCAGATCTAGCAAGTTCTGAATGGGGTTTCACTGCTGAGTTTACTATGACAATGATTGAATTGTTTGAACAACTTGGCTTAGGTAATTTTGGCAAAGAACTACTATTACCCGCATTTAATTTACCAGAATCCTTAGAAATAACCATGTGTGCTGTTTTTGAAACCTCTGAGGGCAATGTTGATTGTATGGGAATGGTAGTCTCTAGGGATGGTACTGGAGATGCTAAAGTGATAGCACCCAAACAATGCTGATTTAACTCAGCAGAAATTCCTTGTTGCTGAAGACCCATGGATTTCTCTGAAATCAAATAAATATTATGCAAAAAACTCAAATGTAAGTAATTAGTTTAGTGGCATTTTATGACATACCTTGCAATTTCTCTTCCAAGAGTTTTATTTTGTTTTGTAAATTATGATTGATCCAAAGTAATTTTAATTTCTCACGCTTTAGTTCTTGCATTTCAATTTTCATATCTTGGTGCTCTTTTTGCTTCCTTTTTCGACACCTCATCTGAGCTGCCCTATTTGCTTCCCTAATTCTCATAGCTTCTGAATTTTCTACTTTCAAATCAATAGATTTTTGTGGATTTTGTTGAAGTCTATTAATATGCACTAAATTAATCTGTGCCTTATATTTTTCCATTAAAACTGACTTAATTTTTGCTTTAACATTTGTTGTATGACCAGAATTCTCTTCATGGTCAGAATTAATCACCAAAACATCACAATCATTTTTAGTTTCTGATATAGATGTAATGACTGGATTTAAACCAAACTCTTGTGAACTCATATTTATATTTGAGTTTGTGAACTTATTTTGACTTTCGTCTGGCTGTGGATAAATCTGTGGGGTATGCAAAGTATCATCAGAAGTGCTCTTTAAATTTGGTTCTAACATATTTGAATTAGAGTTCTCAACTGCCCTTTTGAACACTTCATCAAACGGATTAACATTCTGCAGGTCTTGAAACAGACCAACCTCCTCGCAGTTTTGTATAAACCTGGTAGGAGTAGGTGTTTCGTCCGCTGAAAATATGAAAAATAACTAAGTTATTAAAGTGATATTCCAAGTTTTGACCTACCTATTTGTGCAGATTTGCTTGATAATCCCAGATTCAACATTATATCTTGCTTTTTCTTTTGCCATTCCGAATTGTTCTCTGTACTAACTGCGAATTCTGCGGAATTTGGAGTATTATCTTCCATAATCAGAACAAGATCACAATTTAAATTATTTCAGTTTTATACTGTAGTCTGTATCTATCATAGAACTACCTCTTCTTCTTTTCATGTGGAAACATTTAAGACTTCTAACATACCCTACAGAGAGAATCAAACTAATGCAAGGAGTTGACAAGGACCCGTCAGCTGCAATGCACCAACTATTAACAGTAAGCAAGTCTATTATAAGATCTATGCTTCTCATAAGTATTCATAATGATAGAACATAGATGCTACTAACATTTCAACATTAGTTAACGCTGAAGCTGAATCCTTGAAGTATATTGATAATGGGCGAATGCCCTTCGCTAACTTCTCAATGTGGTTAAAAGCCGAAATGAATAAAAGTTTTCTGTGATTTGTCTCTTGTAATTACTAATTACAAATCTTCAATAATTATATCTCGAATGTTTGTGTGTTAAAATGAAAAAATATTTGTAAAAATGTATTAAAGTTCGTTTTTATGTCTAAAATGTGTAGAGAGATAAATTTTTGTAACCTTGTTCCATTACTTGACATCCATTAGTGAGATTAACGTCCATTTTTTCAAGTAATAAAATAACTTTATACGGCATTTAATGGATAATTAAAAGTATTACGTTAGTTCAAACGAAAAATGGCATCAAGTCAAAATCCACCTTATGGAAAGCTTCCTAAAACCAAGAGGGGTTCAATGAATAGACCTCAAAGTGGTACAATGGAAGATTTTTCATTAGGATTTCGTAGTGACATTGAGAACGAGCCAGTTATAGCGGCTTACAAGTCGAGGTTGCACGCTTTATTTACTCAAATCGAAAAGGAATTCGATAATTTGTTCCAGGAAAATCAAAATCGTATGTGTTTAAATACATGACACTTGGATAACAACTATCAATTTCTTTTTAGTGCAAGAAAAAATAGAGATTTTAAATGAAAAGCTGGAAAAGGATACATTTGACAAACCTGATTATGCCGACTTTGAGAGCAACATGTCCAAAGTGCTCACTAAGAAACGTAAATTTGTCAAATAACCAAATTTTCAATGTAATAGTTGACAAATTTTAGTCAGTTCTTCATCTCAAAAGTCTAAAACAGCTCATAAACTGAAAGCACAAACTAGTAAAATTGTATCTAGTTTTAAGGCACCTCAGTTAAGCTGTGGCTTAGTTAAAGAATATGGTGGTCACAAAGATGGGGTGTGGGAGGTGTCTGTAGCGAGACCAGGTGTACCAGTCATTGGTACAGCTTCAGCAGGTTAATTTTTATGCCTTCACATTTTTTTATTGCATAATTTTGCATTTCTTATTTTAGACCACACTGCTTGCGTTTGGAATATAGAATCCTCCAGATGTTTACTGCAGTACCAAGGTCATTCAGGTTCAGTAAATTCAATACGCTTTCACCCATGCAAAGATTTGGTTCTCACCGGAAGTGGTGATTATTTGGCTCATATTTGGCAAGCTGCATTAAATTGGGATCTACCTGTAAGGAAAATGTACAATTTGTTTCCCAATATATACTGATTAATTTAGTTATCCATAAGAGAAAAAAACTGAAAAACCAATTTTCTCCCAAGGCTAGACTAGAACAAGACCATTCGGTTTGTTTTTAAATGAATTAATTGTATAAGTCAAAAATATTGATTTGCCCAAACTATAAATAATTCATGTGATTAACTTGTTTATACTCTAATTAGAAAAATCTAAATCAGTTTTATAGACTAATGACATGTTATTGATTGTCCAAGTTTTCTTTGCCTTGTGGTGTTATTTAAACTAGACCAGTCATAAAACGAGCTAAACAAAGAATATTATCATCTAAGGTTCCAATTGTTCTAAAAATTTTACATTATCTGCGAACACAGGACCCTTCAGTGTCTTAGATTTTAGATCAAATTATCTAATTCCATTTCACTCATAATACTGGCGCCACCTCTTTAAGATCTAAAATAATAATTATACTTATCAAAATTTTAAATCAATGGACGTTATTTTTCATCATTATTAGATTGTTGTTTTCCTGCAACTTCTCGGGGGCTGTCAGCATTGTTATTAAAAGAACAAGGTAAAGATGGCAATGCTGGTTTGCATTGTTCATTAACTTTGTACTTTGAACCAAATGTAATATATTTGTTCTTCCAAATTTTATTGAATTTTGTCCTGGCAATTTTGGTTAGTGTAGTTTAGTTAGTTTCATTTCGGTAGATGAATTTCCATCTCTGCTTATATGAGCTCTCAAATAAATTATGTCTCCCACTATCTCTATATCCTCAATTTCAGGCGACCTATCTATTTTGTGAATGCGGTCTATTATCATTAGCTTTGGTTTTTGTCGATTTAATTTTAAGCCATAGGTCAACTTATCTCTTCAACTCTTTCATTTATAAGTGTGGTGTCATCGGCATAGCGAAAGTTATTTATTTTTCTGCCGTTTATATTTATGCCTTCATCTCAGCCACCCAAGGCTTTTGTAATGAAGTGTTCTGTGTAAATGTTGAATAAAACACATCCTTGCATTACACCTATCTGTATGTTGAAGGCCTGCGAAGTTTTGTCATCTCTTCTGGCTACTGCAGTGCTGTTTAATAAAGCGGCAGATGTTGAATTACACTTATATCTAAGAGATGCTTCTAAAGCCTTTGCCTATTGACACAGTGAGATGCCTTGGTATAGTCTAACAAGCATGTCCGTTTCTTAAATTTGTTCCTTGTTCTTTTGTGCCTATTCTGCGTTCTCCACTCTGAAATCTGCCAACCTAAAAAGCATTTGAGGGCGTTGAAAGAGAATTCTAAGAAATGATGAGATGAGATGAGTATTTACAAGTATATGGGTCACCTTATGCGAGACACCCTGTACAACTGGATAAGATGATTAGGTTCACAGGGAAATCACATAATGATCAGTAGAGCTAACCAAATGTTGGCATTTGCACTGAGAATGTTACAAGATTCTTATGATTCGAACTGTATTGTTTGACTTTGTGTTTCATATGTTCAATCAATTTTGTAATATGGTTTTATAATTTGGTGTCCTAACTGCTAAGTCCATATAAAACGGATGGAAATATTTTTGCCATCTTGCCATCAACTCTGTGATTTTTAAAGGGAAACTAAACCCAATGCTGATAATTTGTTTTATGCTCTGGGAGTTAAAATAAATATAATAATGATACATAAAAAAACTACAAAACTACAACACCAGAGGAGGGCATTACTATTTCATTTTTTTTATTTTGATTAACACGATTTATGTAAAATTTATTAAAAATTTTGTTGGGTGGCATAGTTTTTGTTTTAAAAAAATAATGTGCATTTTATCCGCACTAGTCATAGTTAAAGCGGTTTTCGTGGTTCGATTAACAATTTTCGTTTTGTGTGTGCAGAAAATTTCACTACACCAATATCTAGGGTTGAAATCAATATTAACTTCTAGTAAATTTTAATGTGAAAATCCAAAGTTTTGGTAGAAGGCGAAGCACTGTTAAATGCAAAGCATAAAATTTTGTTTGGTTCTACTGCAGAGCCCAATAATTCAAAGCACATGTTTGCATTGCGCCTTCAAACAAGTGGTACAATATTGGAATAGAATGGAAATGCAAAACGATCCCAAGTAAAACTTTCTTCCAGGTTTTCCCTTTGGCTTTTGTACTTTTTCTTCTTGACCAAAATCGTTAGTTATTTTTACTTGCTACACATTTCTTTGAGTGGCTCGAAAAACACAATCAATTATATAATTCAAAGTCGAGATCAGAGTGATGAAGTATATTGATTTATCAATGAGTTTTAAGATCATTGAGCACTCTAGTTGAATGAAAAAATTGTGGCATGTGTGGTTTTTAAAATGGTCTGTTTTTAGCAGGACCTGATCAGCGAAGATAAGAAACAGCGGTGTCATAATAACTAGCAAAAAATAATTGCTGATAAGAAAGGTTTAATAAGCATTATATATATAATCTTTTAATACACGTCATTTCGATCTATTTTATGTTATGGTACATTTTTCTTGAAAGGGCCCATATTATAGGTCAGTTAAAGTATTTAGTATGCTAAGAAATTATACAAAAATTAGTA
Source organism: Cylas formicarius (assembly GCF_029955315.1). Taxonomy (NCBI): domain Eukaryota; kingdom Metazoa; phylum Arthropoda; class Insecta; order Coleoptera; family Brentidae; genus Cylas; species Cylas formicarius. The sequence continues at coordinate 25,261,808 of NW_026844214.1, forward strand.
ATGGTCAGACAGCTATTTGAGGATATTTTTTATACATTTAATTTTAATTTGTGATTTGTTGTTCATTATTATATTACGTAATTTCAAAGCAGTACTAGCTTATACAGTTTTGTAATGTACTAAGTAAATTTGTTGATATTCACCATAATAATAATATTATAATAATATAATAATACCATTAATTAAGTTGTACAACTATTTAAAAACACACTTTTTTAAGCTAACAAAACTAATCAGGTGACACATTAGCATGACTTTTTATTTTGCATAATTTTTTTTAGAAAGGCCACTCCTCCGAAGAAGAATTAGAAGAAGGTTGTGATATTGGTGGAGGAGATGATGCTTCAGATTTTGGAAGTCAGCAACAGCAAAAAGTCTCTACTCTACGAACGCCCGTTGGTGAATTGAGTGGCCATTCAGGCCCTATTGCCGCTGCCGAATGGCTAGCTGGCGGGGATTTAGCTATTACAGCTTCCTGGGATCGAACTGCCATTTTGCATGATATCGATTCCGGGGTTCAACTTCTTACATTAACAGGTTAATAATACCAGCTTTTTAACTTGTACTATTTTTTTGTCAATTAGGTTATATACTCATATTCTCGGTCCTCAGCAAATAGAAGATCCAAAACTGACACTCGTCAAATAAGATCTTAATTTCTATAGATGAAATTTGCAGTAAACCGATGTCGTTAAAAAATTTGAGTTTATAGTGGCTAATGTATTTAAAGTAAATTAGATATAAACACTTGGATGTTTGTTAGTTTTGGTAGGTTTTTTGCATTGTGTTTGGTAACCATGTCATTTTCAAAATAAAAAGGCAAACAAAAATCGTATCATCAAATTTGACGGATGTGATCACCATTTTGGGCTCTGTTTCTTTACCGAAATAGACAAGATTCTGTTTGGAGAAATCCACATAAAATTATTTTCGAATATATATTCAAAACTTTATATTTTTGGATTCAGAATGGAAAGATCTGCCCAGAGATATAAAAACATAGTAGGATTTGTTTACATCGAGAACCAAGATAGCTTTTGATCTTTATAAGGTAACTGATTCTGCTTCCTCATCAAAAGTTACATGAAAAAGATCTTTTTAAATTTAAAAATAACAAATAGATTTTAGTTCCAGTGAGACACTTAAAATGATTTTGGGTCATCTATCATCTAGCACTGTATATTCAAAACAATTTGTTCAGTGAACCCAGAGCCTTATATTTATTTAGTTATTTATTTTAACCTAATATATGTTTCTATTTCCGTGGACAAGGAACAACTTTTTTATTTTAAATGCAACACCCTGTATATTAAAGCATTTTCTATTTCCTCGGAACTTTCTAGACACATTTCATATGTAATAACCTATACATGTCTTCTTTTTTCAAATGGAAACACACCCTATTTTTATAATTTGTGATATTTGTTATTGTTAACACACACATTCTTAAATGCGTTTGATGTTTAAAAATGGAACATATATTATCAAAAACGTTTAGACATTTGGTAAAAAATATCCACAGGGACAAAAAATACTATTTTAAACGAATAATAGGAAAATTTAAAAATAATATATATTTTTGGATATTGCAAATAATAAACGGCCTTTTTTTATTGGCATTAGAATTTTCTCCATAATTTATTTTTTTTAGGAAAACGTTTTATAGACTTGAGACCATTCCTTTTTGTTTTAAAATGACTATAACAGAACATAAATAACTAAGTTAGATGGCATAAATATGTCGAGCATTTATTTGGAAAACCAGAGCTTAGCCAAAATAGTGACGTTTCTGTAATGCTCGATTGATTTTTTTTCGCCATGTTACATCGCCACAGCAACTCAACAAATCAACCCGAAATATACAGGGTGTTTCAAAACAATTCCAAAAAACTTAAAGGGGTGATTCCTTGTTTAAACTATAGGGTAGTTTATCACATAAACATTGGGCCAAACGCCAACCATTAGGGAGATATCGTTTATTATTAGTTTGATTTATGGCAGCTGTTGTCTTATTATGAAACCTGGATAAGTTGCTACTGATAACGCCTATAACATTTAAGGCCACGATCAGGAATTGACCCATACGGCCAGTCATAACTCGCAAAAGTTGGCTGTAACGTCATCCCGGGACACGACTTTCCGGCTGTGGGATTTTAGGGAGGGCGTCCACTCGGTGTCCGTTTTTCAAGGGCACACTGAGTAAGTTGTATCCCAGAAAGCAACCCGGAAGTTCGAAATATTTTCCGTAGGAGCGTGACATCTGCGGTTTTCGCGCGTGACGATAAAGTAGTGTCCGGTTCGGACGACCGCAGCGTAAAAGTGTGGGACTTGCGCAATATGCGTTCCCCAGCAGCAACGATTCGCGTGGATTCGGCCGTCAATCGCCTTTCAGTCTCCAACAACGGATTGATCGCGATTCCACACGATAACAGACACATCCGCCTTTTCGATTTGAATGGGCAAAGGTGAGTATGGTTTCGTTGACATCCATTGCGAAGACCGTTTGGATTATTTTTTTTTTAGGTTAGCGAGGTTGCCGAGATCCAGTCGTCAAGGGCACACAAGGATGGTAGCCGGCACGGCTTGGTCTGACGAGGTTCTCGGAGGAGTAAACCTCTTTACTTGCAGTTTCGACAGACGGGTGCTGGGATGGTGCATATCCTCCTTGAAGGATTTATAAGGAGATGGATTTATATGTGATACTTTTTTCAATTCGTTGGTAGAAGTTAGTTCCTTGCTTTAGACAATCGGTGCGCCCCTGAAAATTTCGTTAGGTAGTTTTTATGATTATCCACATCTAGTCCAATTTTTAAATATTTTTTTTTTGTGAAACGTTAAAGCCCTCCTAAGGACAGGGCGTGACCTCATGGTGACGTCATTGCCTTCATTAAAGTGACAAGTTTATGGGTTGTGTATGTGAGTAATAATTTAAAATGAGTAGGTATTGCGTGGTTCTTAATTCCTGAGTTCTTCGAGAAATGATCCAAAAAATCTATGCATAAGAGTACCTTTCAATCAATTGGTAGAATGCGATGCGTGAAGAGTAGTTTACTAATCATATTTTTATCTATATAGGTAATTAAAATAAAAATTTGTATTTTATTCCAAGGATTCCCAGGTGCTTTTTTTGATTAGAAATCAATTTCTGTATTGGTCTTGTAAATTCATAAAATATAAATTAGTAAATTAACAATGGACTTCATAAATTTGAAGTAATTGGTCGGTTCAAGTTATTATGATTTTTTTCGAATAAAAATCAACCGTCCGTTTCACGGTTGCGTTTTCCACCTTGATTTTTCAATTAATTTAATTTCAATAATAATCATGTGAAAGTATATACAATCTGTAAGAGTTATCTAGAAATTTTGCAAAGTTCTTGGTATTGTTAACTTTGTAATTTTGTTTTATTTATTTAAATATTTTTTTGCGTGTTTGGATTTAGTGCTAAAAACAAAGATAACTTTTATCAGTCCGACCTATTTGATTTCCGCACGGTTTATGAAATATTTATTTGATTTGTTATTAAAAAATATTTGTCAAAGTAATATGTAGGGTGTTTTCTAAGTGAATGTCAATAATTAAATTAAACCTCTTAACGTTTGCGATCCGGAAAGAAAAGCTAATTTCTCTGCATGATGTCATATTAGTGATATTGTTATGACCATGCAGAGAAGAAGTTTTTATTTTTTAAGCGAAAATCGGACATCGTAATGAAAAAAATCAAGGAATAAGAATTTTTATTTCAAGAGAAATCAGTGGCGTACCATCAATGTCTGCTAAACTAGGCAAGTGAAATTGCGTGCGCTCGCCGCTGGTGTATTTAAATACATAATACATACATCTGTATTAAATTTTATTAAAATATCTAAAGTATTACAGATATTAAAAAAATATATTTTATTTTTGATAACTTTACCACCCTGTACCTGTTACCAAAAGTTATGACGTTTAGGACATATCTTCATATGTTTTAAAATGGACACAAAAATCGCCCCCTAAATTATTGACATTGAATTAGAAAACACGCTGTATATATATCCCCATTTTCTGCAATGCAGTATAAGTTGCCTCCATGCGGATTGCTTCTCTTACAGCACTCGTTTGATTCAGATAAATAATTTTCTTTTGAATGAAAAAAAAACACCCGATATATTTCTTGACTCGAAAATTAAGAAAATTCATTAAATGTATTCCTTTTCTTTTTGACAATATTAATTGTTAACTTAATCTTGCGGGCTTTTCATAATATTCTGATTTTTCAACAAGTCATATAGCCTTAAATATTTTGTAAACCTTGCGGAAATTAAATAGATCGGTTTCACTTTCACTTTTACCTTTTTTTTTACCACTAAATCCAAAAACGGAATAAAATATAGAGAGTTTTAATAAAATTTCAATGTTGATGTCGATAGTAAAGCACCCTGTATAATCCAAAAGTGAATAATCTAAAAATGCCCTTAAATACAAAAGAACTTTTGTATTTAAAATATTTTCATAATGAGATTACAGGTTAAACATGTATGTCTAATCTTGTGACACACCTAGTACCTGTAGGGGGTACCTTCAATTTTTTATATATTTTCTTCATTTATTCACCCTCCATTAGATATACTCCTAATATAACCTGTTACTTACCTCTGCAATTTTATTCTTCACAGTTCCCCACATACAAAGTCTTTATTTTGATTAAAATAGTCCATTACCATAATGTCAAAATCTAGTAAATTCGAGAAATCCTCTATAAATCCCGTTTGAAGTGAATACACTGTCAAAACAGTTAATGAACAACAATGCTATAAAAACCAAAGGCACACAATGAACACTGTTTAGAGAAAAAAACGAACGCGCGTGCCCATGCTAGCAATGCAGGGAATGACGTCACGAATCCGTCGAATTTTTCTAGCGTCGTACGATCGTTTGTCATTATTTAGGTTTTATTATTGTTTTTAAAGATTATTTAAAGTCGTTAGAGAGTTTTTACCAAGATATCTTCAAAAATTGAAGTCAAAAGTTTGAAGGGCAGGTGTTTTACCGCACTATATCGGGCTGCATATAATTCCTGTAGTTTTTCCTTGAATGTGAGTTTAACTCAGACGCCTTCTCAGCGCATCCTAGATTACTACTACTAAACTACCGATAGTACTCTAAAATCCTGATTATTGATTGGAATGAAACTAAAAGTAGTTAGTAGTAGTGAAATGTTAGTATCCATATTTGGCGAGAAAAGCGTCGTAAATGCTGTCGTTGAGCAAATATTTAGAGGAATAGGGTTACAATTGTTTTGTTTTTTTTAATAAAGTTTAAAGAATAGTTGATATGTATTTTTATTGGCAATGATCAACCAACAAAAAAAACTAATATGAACCAGCGCGGACATAATCAACTACAAGTTTATCCATCCAAGCTCAATGCACGAAGTCGCTCTACTTCTCTTTTCGTACTTTTTAAGGCAACGATGCAGTGTCGACACTTCCACATAAAATGTATAAATATACATATGTTGGGATTTCATAATATTTTGGTGCCTAGTGCCTCTAGTTTAGAGATTAACCATTCTTTATGATATTTCGATTCTCAGTGCTCCTTTCGAGAGATTTCTGAGAGAAATTCTCACTTGATTTTTAGGAATTCTGACTTATTTTTCAGAAATTTTGTCTTGTTCCTAAAAAAATGGTCTTAAGTAAACTAACACCTATATTTGATTTTCGGTGGCTTTTCAGTGCTTTGGTCGTTGGAGAAACGAATTTAATAGCAAAAGTTGACGAAACTAGAAACACACTTTTAAAAAGGGGACTTAACAATATTTAAATCCTTAAGTAGTCAATCACTGTACTCTCTACCCCATGTTTCCACAATAATTTGTGACTCTCAGTATTTTCTATTGAACAAATGCTAATTACAATCAATTCGACGGTTTCATTCATTCATAGTGTACACCTTAATTCTATTCTGGTTTACCCCTCGGATACAGGTTAATTGAGAAACCAACCAATAAAATGCCCAGGTTTAAAGAGGAACTAGAGACCACGGAATCTACTTGTACTGACTTTTGGTCTGCCATATACAAAAAGCAAATGGACAACTTGAGAACTGATATGTAGTTCAAGACAACTTTCCTATTCTGAACAACAGCGAGCAGTGCTCGGGCTCTGCCATACATTGAATTTATTTTGCGGTCGTATTAGAAGAAACCTCCACATTCAAATTTTAATAATACTAAGGAAATATATAATTCTAGTTTTAACTAATTTGTCGCTGTAGTAAGGCAATTTTGCGGTTCGTCTATAAGAATATTTTAGTGGAATTTCGTGGATTTTCTACCTATAACTATATAATATTCAATATAATTCAATAATAACAGAAGGTTGCTCATTTCCCTTAAAAATAATTATCTGCAGTTAAAATTCTCAACAATCCATCCATTTTAATTCGTGCATTGAAGTTACTTTCTGTTGATATATTTGTATGTATTGAATGTACCTGAAATCATAATAAAAAATACGAAAATTAGTAAAGAACTTTGTAAAATAAATACAAACTCTTTACTGGCAACTCAACAATTTCTAACTTTCTTGAAAATCAAAGTCTTGGCTATTTTTTTGTTGGGTATTGCATTATGTATTGGGTTATCACTACTTTCCGTCATTGCTGTTTAGTTCTATGATAACAAGATAATTAAAACCTGTACTCAGAAAATAACCCAATTGAGGTTTATTTTTATTTAGGTATAACCATGCACTATTTATTGGAAAAGGTTTGCTTGATTTTTAAAACAATCTATCACACATTAAAAGGTGATAACAATTTTATTTTTCCAAATAACTATCGTGTACTACATTGCTAGATTCGTAATAAAATTCTTTATTAAATAAATATAAAATTAAAAATTTTTTGTTCAATGTTTTATCATAGCACAAGTGCAACAAGTGCGGTAAAGAGTATTTGACTCACGAGTTTATCTAACACGAGTGGCAAAAAGTTGCATGCTATACATTTTCTACTTCTGTAAAATGCCTAATTACACACCGATCTAGCGTGCGGGAAGCGTCACTTTACCACGTTAGTTTCGTTTCCCACAGATCTGAGCCACTTCGGACATTTCCGGGATTTTACCGCACATGTTTGGGAGCAATCGGATGTTTTCGGTGATTTTCCACTCCTTGAATTTTGACGTTTGTCAATTCTGCCGGTCATGTCAGTGAATGTATTCGTGCTGTTTTGTGAAAATGTACCCAAAAACTAACGGTCGTGGAAAAAGTGTAGTAGGCAACACGTTCGGTAAACTTTTTAAGTCACTCGTTTATTAAACACTCCTGAGTCAAATGCCGTTTACCGAACTTGTTGCATAATATACTATTGTCATTTTAAGAATAACATTTCCTAAAACTTGTGTATTTATCATTTTCTGCTACATTTAATATCTAAGTCGTTGAAAATCAGAATTTCTGAAATATCTATTAACTGCTGTCAAATCTTGAAAAACGAATAATAAACTAATTGAGTAGAACTTCCAAGCTGCAATTCTTCGCCATTTAAACTTTTTCAGATATTCAATAGTTTCCGAGATCCCTGTATTAAATAATAAACTCATGGCATTCTATGAAAGCGGTGAACGACCACAAATTTTAGTTAACTAGCAAATTTTTGAAGAATAAGTTAGAATTTTTGAAAAACAAGGCAGAATATCTGACATAAGTCGGCATTTCTGAGGAACGTTTCAGAATTTTTTACTTAACTCAGAATTTCTGAGAAACAAGAATTTGTGACATAAGTCAGAATCTGAGAAAAACAACTAGAATTTCTGACATAAGTCTCTTGTAAGGGACATCGCGAATCGAAACTTCTGATGTACTGTCTGTTTGTACAAGACATCTAAATATTGTGTCGCTCATTTCGGAAATACTTAATGTTAAATGTTTTAATTTTATTCTGAATTTTTTCATTAATTTAGAAAGTTTTTAGAATGTAATAATAAATACTATCAGTTTTAGTTTTTTGGACATAATTACGAAATTTATTTCTACGTTACTCCTAGAGTAGTTTCACCTTATTATTTTGATAAATCGAATCATATTTTTCTTATCTGTCGAGTTCTGGTTGAAACATGATGGAAATACTTAAAAGATATAGTAAAAAACTAATATTTAGCAACAACGATTTTGGTAATAGTAATAAAAAAAATCAAAACAAATGTTGGAATATCATAATATTTTGGTGTATAGTACCTTCAGTTTAGAGATTGCCCATTTTTTATGAATTGCCCTGTATATCTGATGTTTCGATTCATAATGTCTCTACGAGACACTTACATATGTCAGAAATTTTGTTTAGTTACTCAAAAATTGGCCTTATTAAATTAAAAACTATATTTTATATTTGGTGGCCTTTCAGCGCTTTGGTTCGCTTTGTTCTTCTTTTCGTATTTCTCGGTCTTACGGAGTTATATGGATGGCATAACCATGCAGAACAATTTTTTTTTCGTGATTAAAGATCCGCTGAAAATTATTTGAAAGATGGTATAAAGTCGATGGTTACTTCGATTACACAAAAATTTGGCATGTTCCCTGGCACAGCGTATCGGTAACAAAATTTTTACATATAACGTGTAAAATTAAAACACCCTGCTTGCTAAATATTTGCAAGTAATTTGTTGAACGTTGGGGAAGGAAACAGGTACTTGGATACTTGATTTTGTCTAATCATATATCTTTATTTACATTAAATGATGTCAAAAATAACAATATTTACAATTTACTTATCTTGCACTTATTAACAGTGGATAAAATGCACCCTGAATGTTCATTGGGATGTCTTGGATCGGTATATTTGAATATTAAAAATCAACAGGAACTCTTTAGTATCCTTCAATCAGGGTGGTCGCAAATTCCTGCAGAAATTCTATAAAAATTGGTTGATTCTGGCCTGAAAGATGCCCTCTTAGATGCTTGAGGCTATGGTACAAAATACCAAAAATAATACATCACATTTATTAAAAAATATTCACAATATTTAAAAATAATTCTTTGTAAAAGAACAAAATATCGTTTTACAAACATTATGAAAATGTACACAGTGCCAATAATTTGCAAAACCTCATGATATTAAAAAGTATCTATACTTTTTTTTATGCTTCCGCGTGATAAGAGCAGGGCTTCATATACTTCTATCTTGGCCAGTACAATATAGTTATTTATTGAATTCTATCTCTTATATATGATTTGATCTACTTTAGGGCTACATCTTTAAGGTCAAGTCATGAAATAGACATAAAGAGAGGTTTCGCTTCTCCTGCTCATTAAGGCGCAAGTGGCAAAGTTAAACAGAACAGTCATTGTGGATTTTCTCTAACCAAAACTAATTTCGTTCATATCCAGGTAGCACAGAGTCGTCAACATGACGTCAATAACTAGTCACCAAATGAGGAAAAAGACGTTATATATGACGTCAGCAGGACGTGAATTTAAGTCATGCCTTTTTTACGCAATTAGTGTCATCAGTTTTTGTCATTTAAGTGAAATCTATTTTACCATAACATAAATCCAGATTTTGTCTTGACTGCCCAAAATATGATGATTTTTAGATTGTCTTTTTGCAATTGGCAAAATCTAAAGTAAATCACACAGACACTGCCGCTTTACATTGCATAGAATGTCTTTTGCGGTCGCGGAAAATGGAGAATTATAGGTAATGAAAAAAGATGAGCCTTTCTTTTAAAAATTTAAGCATAATATTCCATTTGATTTTTTCATTAAAATTAATACTTTTCATTTTGACGCATAAATGATTCGAACTAACTTTAAGACAAGTATAGGATGAGCGACTGTAGCATTTTATGGAATTTTAGGCATAATATAATTATAGCTGTCCGAAACGGCGGTAAAAATATAGGGTATTAAACACAGGGTATTTTTGACGAAAAATCCACTCAATATAGATCATAACAACCCTACATTATGTGATTGAGTATAAAAGGGAGTGTCTAGTAATGTAATTTGCATTTAAAAATATAGGTTTGATTTCCCACATATTTATGAATCACCCTGTATATTTAAAAATAATTGTATATTGTTTGTTTTAGTCTCGTCTATACCTTTTGTATTTAACATATTTCCCTAAAACAAATAATAAACGATTTAATCAAGTCATTTTATGACGACATTCGGAAGTCATTGAATAAGTCATCCCGCTTTTCAAGCCAATTGGTCGTGTTTTTCGGACCACTGACGAATAGCGACCATTTATGACTCGAAAATGACGTCGCTTTGCCGAGCCTCTACTGTATGGGTAAGTTCTGCGAAACGTTTGCACGTTCAAATATCTTTGAGAATGTTGAAAGTTAAACAAATGGCCCGGTTTTCAAATTTACGCTCATTCCCCTTTTGTAAAAACTGCTATGAATGTAATAATAAGGTTTAGGCGAAATGTGCCCATGATGGACCCCGGTCAATGATGGATCACTAGCTGTATTTTCAAATGTACCGCGCAGTTATAAATAAATAGATATTAAGTTATATCTGCCGAACATTTATATAATAAAGTAGCTTGGCATTATATTAGGTAAATCTTTTGTTGTTTAGTTAAAATCTGCTTTTGTTACTGCTCTGCCGCACAAAAATTGTTGCGGTTGTGACAAATAATGAAAGACCTTGAAATTTTTAAGTGATATTTGTAACGTGACCTTTGATGGGCCCTCTTAGCTGTGACCAGTTATGGACCAGCGACAAGTTCGTAAGCAAGTTGATGCACTAAGCAGTGCAGAGCGTGGACAAAACCACTATCAATAATCTTCTAGCTATTCGGAGGAAGAGGAAACTCTCACAAATGCCCCTACGACCCAATTGCTGATTGGAGCGAAAAAAAACTATAAATGCTAAAGGTGCCACCCGTTTTCAAGAGAGTAATCCCGGTGATAGTTACAAATATAGTGCTGAAATAATTTTAAAACAGGAAATAAAAAAAAGTTACTACCAAGTCAATATAAAGGAATATGACAATTCGGATCGACAATCAAGGTATTAAATAATCACCTAAATTTAAAAAATAAGGAGACACGACAGATTTTAACTTCAACTTGGAACAATTAATAGTGGTAGGTGAACGCATTAGCGATAAAGCATATGTGAAAGAAAAGAAATCTTGGCGGTTGTCAAGTTAATAAATGTACAATACCAACGTGTTGATGTTCTGAGCGTCCAGAACTCACATTAAAATTAAATGTGTTACACAATTTAATTTGCTATTCAAGAGGTCACTCACAAATTATAAGTACAAGCTTAGGTTCCTTTTAAATCTTGATCAGTCAATCTATACAGGAAGCGTCCGTTGTATAACTACCGTTTTTGCTGTTCTACTGGAGCCGGAGAGAGGTACTCAAGTTAGTCTGCTAGTCACTTACTGGCGTCCACGTTCGATTTCCTCCAAGGAAGAATTAATTGATAACATGCGGATTCTAGTCGTTTTTGACCCAGAAATAAATGCGATAAAATGGTTTCTGATGGTCAAAAAAATCCTAGAAGGAAGCAAATACTGAAAATTGCAAAAGTTAATTATTATAGAGAGAAATAGATAGTGCCTTATCGAAATGGCGGTGGTAAGTCCAATCTAAAATCTACATCTAGGTTACTTAAAATATTTCAACAAAATTTTGGGCTCGCGTATCCCCTAATCCAATTATACCGGATCATGCATTCCGGAACAGAACATAGGTAATCCAATGTAAATTTTTTGGTACCCAAATATTGGCTCCCCTGTACATTTTATCGCAAAGTTATATCATAACTTTTTGAAGAGGCCGATTGAATTAACTTATGTGTCAAGTATGAATAAATTTTTATAAGCCAATTTTTAGTTATTTAATTAAATATGATGGCTAAATTTGGAAAGGTCAATACAACAAAGAATATTTTCCACAACGCTATTTACAAAATTTCACGACGTCAAGCTGGATAATGACATATGAAATAAAGGTTGGTTTACAATAAGGACATGTACATTTGGTTTCACACATTCAGAATAAACTAAGTAATTTAGGTATATCATTATGTTTTTCATAGGATCAAACTCATACTCAGTTTTCCCTTAAAGCGTTCTTGGAATGAATTTCCTTTAAAGATCGGTTTAAGAATTGAGGAAGGTTCAAGGAACGACTATAAATTTGACCGTCAAGTCTTTTATTAAATAATTAATAATTATAACAAAAATACGGGTACACAGCATTGCAAAAAAGAAACACTACTTAAAATAAAAATAAACATTTTTTAAGTAAATGTTCAAACAACCCTCCTTTAACAGTTAAACAATATCATAAGCTATACATTGCTTAGTCGATATTGTGAAATTTTTATAGATAACACTTTTCAAGTGACCCCACAGAAAAAAGTTGTTCGGCGGGAGGTCAGGTGACTTGGTGACCAAAGGATTCGGCGCCTTGGGCTAATAAGATTCCCGTTAAAAGTAATTACCAAATACTCCCTAACCATAAGGGAATTATGGACGGGACAATCTTCCATCTGGAACCAGATCTGCAAATCTTCGCAAACAACTTCTTCAAGAGCGAGTAAGCTTGATTTTGTAATAATATGATGTCCGCAAATTTCCACCATAACATTTATTTTTTGAGGATATTCTCTTCGAGTATGAACAAAACGATCTTCATTGGCTTGGCTCCAATACCGACAGTTTTGACCATTTGGTTCGTTATTGAGTCTGAATGTACATTTATCAGTGAAACAAATATTTTTAAAAAGTGTCCTATCCATCATTCCAAAACAAATAATACTCTTATTTCTTCATCGCCTTCCCAAAGCTCTTGGTACTTTTCGTATTTGTAGGAAAAATATACACTGTGGTTTGATAGCTATTTACAGCTTGTCCAAGAATCTTCGTAAGAATCATTGTTTTCTCCACATGCAGTAAAATGTTCAAATCTCTATTGTTCCTTCCTTCTCTTTTATGACTGACATTTTCACCTGAAAATTTGTAGTTATTTATGCCTTTGGACTCGAATTGGGTAATAATACATTTAATTGTTGAAATCGAAGGTATAGTTTTGGCAGGAAAAAAAATTGAAAATATTTCAGACACTACTCTAAGACTGTTTCCTGCAAAATACCACTTAATTATGGTTACATTTTCTTCATAACGCATATTTAGCTTTAATTAAAGTGCTTTTAATAATGTATAACAATCACAAATGAAAATATTGTTACTGTCAGGAATTTTCGTGTTGTCATTGTCAAAATGTATTTTACTAGTGTTTGATTTATTGAATAAACTATAAAAAAAATTAATTTTGCCATCATATTTAATTCAATAAGTGAAAATTGGATTATTAAAATTTATTTATCTTACAACTTTGATATAAAATATTTGGCCCCCTAAAAATTTACATGGTGTTTTCTATGTTCCGTTCGGCAATGCATCACTCGGTATCCGCATGAAGCGTATCACAAAATGTCGCACAAAAAGAGGAAACTAGGTAATAAATAACCTAGTGATATCGTATTTTCAATTTGTTAATACAGGGATGATTCAAAACCATTTTGAACCTGCAATAAATTTACGAAAGTGCATAACCGGATGTAAATAAAGTTAAGAAATGTATCGGAGTGAGTAAAGTGACGTAATCAAAAATGATGCGGATTTTAAAACTGACAAACAAATACGACATCCAATAATGAACTTGAATAACTAGATTTTTCCCTTTCCTCCTCTATTTAATCCTTTGCAGAACCATGTCTCTTACTATTACTGTCACACATAGGATAACCTACTAGTATTGGTTTTATTTAGATTGTGCAAATCCGGCTTGTAAAAAAGAGAAGAGTGGATCCGTTGTCGGATCTGTCAATCTTGGTGCCTCAAGGAATGTGCTGAAGTTAGTTAGTTCCTTTTATCATTTTCTTTTAAATTTTTATAGTAAAAATAATTTTGTTTAATAAACCATTTAAAATAAATTACTTTGCATGTGCTTTTAATGGTTCACGAGTCAATTTTTATTAAAAATAGTAGAAATATTAATAATAATAATTATGATAATGGCTTTATATTACTTATTAAAACAAAAATAATATTTAGTAACAAATGAACTAAATTCCATCATCCATTGTACACGATTAAGACAGTTGGCAATCGACATTGAACTTGTATAAAGCTAACGTCGACCAGACATCAAACATATGTTTCTCAATTTCAGTTTCAGATATGCTCATCAGCTTTGAACATTAGGTATTTCCAAAAATTTGTTCTGTACACCAGCATCTACCCAAGTTTGACAAGAATAGATTGAATTCCAAACAAGCGACGCGTACTCATGTTTAGGTCGAACAAAGCAAAAATAAAGAGTTCTCAAAGCCTGGTAAGACGATCGAGAATTATATTTGAAATTCGATATGGAAAATCAAGAATTTCATCTTTTCGACTGAAAGTAAGGTGTAAATTGTTTGAGATACGCCAGCGAAATACATTTTTAAGTCGGACGCAGGGTTTGAGTATTGCTGAGAACTGAAATAACATCATTAATAAAAATTAGAAACAAAGGTTGCCCTCCCGATGTTGTGACGTAAATATTAGATTTACATCCATTGCAGCACAGTCCTGACCTCGAGTGATTTATGAGAAACATTACTGCACAATCAGCAAATCCAATTATGAAGTAAACCGGCTGACTAATTTTGTCAATTGCCTTCCTGAAATCTGTCTATTCGTCATCTACCTGTCCTTGATTATCTAGTCCTTGTGTTGCACACTTTGTAAACTGTACTACAAAATTGCATAAGATTGTGATTGATCTATAATTACTTACGTGTTTTTTCACGACTTTTAAAAATACGAGAAACTTTGAATTCCTTCCGATATCGGGGATAAATTCTAGAAGAAAGCACTAAAATAAATATCATGCGTAAACATTTAGATAATAGAATAGAATATTTAACCAAAAAAGATGGAATTCAATGAGTCCCTGAGGTCATTTTATTCCTTAATTTTCTTACTATTTCATTTTCGGTAATTGAATAGAAATTAATAGTACTCGTGTTCAAATCTACATTATTGTAAACAGTGCGACTAAGTCCAGGTTAAAGAAATGCACTCTTAAAAGAATTAGGAAACACTTAGTGAAGAGCATTGTTGTTGTAAACCATGGTACCAGAGTATCAGAGACATATGTATGACCAAAACGCACGAGGATCATTAGAGACACTCTACTGAATTCTTCAAAGATATGCTTCATGAGCGGTTTTGTGCTGAGATTTTCACTTACATCTCAATCTTTAAAACTCGATAAGGTAAGTCGTTATACCGGGTTTTTCTATTTTTGTGAATTTTTGCTTTCTATTTTATATTTTTTATCAACTCGATCGTGAACCACTTAGAATATTTAGTGGTGTAATTTTTGAACATTTCAAACAAAAACCTCATACAGTTTCTCACTAAACTTCTGCAATGCTTCATCAACATTGTGGATTTGATTTGATGGTTCAGCATATAATGTAACGTAATTCGCCTTTGTAAAATTGTACCCTTTTTTAAATCTATTAGTTGTGAATTGAGGCTCTTTTACTCGAGGAATGCGAATAACTAACTAATGCAGGATGATGAACAGTTATTATAGGAGACTAAAAAGAAAAAGAAATTAAGAAGGATTTTCATGCCAGTTAGTACTTAATTATGTTGTTTAAAATCTAGCATGTAATGGATAGTAACTTTTTTGATCATTTTTGCTATGGTTATTAGATTCCCGAGCATTAAAGTGAACTGCTTCTAAAAGTGCTACATAGTAGTCCATAGGTTCGGAAGGCCGTATGTACAATATCGCTATAATTAAATTATATTTCCAAATTAGAAAACAATGTTCGGAAAATGTTGATCAAACTAAGCAGATTCAAGATCATTTCTCACAAAAAGATCTATCTCCTCCATGTGTTTCGCCAATCGGATCAAATTTCCATTCTTTCTGTGGACATTATATTTCGATGGAACTATGGAATATTATATTCACGCTGACCTACCGAACTAAAAAACTCAAAAACCTATATTATCGAACAGAAAATCAATAGGCACCAAATAACTTTTATGTTAGGACTAACTCGGTATTATATATAAATCTTCATTTAAAAAAATTGCTAACCACAACACTAAAAAAAATGTAATAAAATTTCTTTAAGGGGCCCATTACGGGCACATTTGTCCTAGTTGTTCTGGGAAAACTTCATACTTTAATGAATTATAAATTATGTAGAATGGTTGAGCAATTCCAACTATTACAAATTGCAAAAGATTAACAACAATTGGATTTGAGAGATAGCACAGAATACTTTTTCCTCCCATTTTATTTAAGCATTGTCCTACTCTCCAGAAAGTTACGTTTGCACAGCGGACAATCGAACGAAGTTTTCAGGCACTGCTTTAAACAGTAAGGATGAAACAAATGACGGCACGGGGTTATCTTTGCCCTGGACATGCTGTTGAGGCAAACAGCGCAAATATCGTCCCACTCCTCGATATCTGCCCTGGTTGCCATTTGAAAACTGGCGAACGTTTCCCTTTCCGCCATTATGCACTCCCAATAATTATAATAGGCATCCTTGATCCTCAGGTATACCATAAAGTACGCACTCAGCAATAGAAAATTGGAATAATTTGTGAAAAAACTGTAGATTTCGACCATAGCGCCCAAAACGATGACTACAAAGTTCATTAGCAGAGGCACGTAGAGGTGTTCCAAATTTTCGAATTTTTCAACTTCGCACATTTCCACCACAGAAGGGATTATTTCCAGGAATATTTTTTCCGTACACAAGTAGTACGTGAACGTAATTACGGTGTACAGGATTTTAGGTTCGAAGCGAATTCCTTGCTCTTTAAGGCAGAGCACCACCACCGCCGCTTTAGCCCATTCTAGGATTATTTTGCAGAGCCACTTCAGACTGTTCATTATGGAGAGTGGTCCCGATACCAGTCTGGACCTGCTGCGTTGGCAGACATCTCTTATCTTCGTCGCAAAGTAGCCGATCACTGAGTAGAACAGCACTGTGGTTAGAGCCGTTATTATATTTCGCTCGGTTTTTCTTTCTAGCTGATGTTGGTGATCCAAAGCCAAATCACAGAGAATAAAAAAGCAAATCTGTAACATATGTATAGAGGCTGAAGTAGTGTTTATGCAGTTTCTGAAAAAGGTGTGGTGGCGGTTTAACCTCAAGACAAAAAAAAACAATTTTGTTTCTAAATTCGAATAAACCTTAGTTTTGGTTAACTTTTGCAGTAACTTTTTTCTGAGTTAACTTTTAGACTTCTTTTATCAATACGAGACGTTAGGGAGTCCGTACAACGCAGAATTTTAGAGTCGTCATGGATTATAGGTTTTTTCACGGATTCTAATAGAGAAGATATCTAATAGCAGATAACGTAGGATCTTTTTTAAGTTAACGGTTTGTAAGAATATCTTGATTCTTTTTTTGCTAGTTAATTATGTTCATAATTACCACAGTATTTCCTTTATCTGCTTTTAAAATTACTTTAATATTAGATTTACAAGCTTTGGATTTTTTAAAGGATTGTTGCAGTTTTAAATCGAATTTTATTAGCTGTTTGGGATGGCATTTTACTTAGGATAGACGCGACATTTGAAATAATTTCTTCGAAGGTTGGACCTTTTGCAAGAACTAATTTTTCAATCTAATAAACTTGGGATGATCATACATTTACAACAATGTTTCTTAGTCGAGAAAAGTTTGATGGTTTCACTTGAGTTTAGGGTAGTTTTTCAAATTTTACGTAGATATTGTGCTTTGACATGAAGGATATTTAAAAGGATATCGAACTCGCATGAGGACACGATGGAAGCAATTTCAGTTCGTAGAAACAGAAGAGTCTTATTGATTTTCTCTATTTATTTACAGCTATGATGGATTCTTTCTGAAGAAGCCAACATAATGATTGGCGAAGCGTTAGCAAATTTAGTTTATCAACAACCGACGCAGGAGGAATCCGGAAGATGTGTAAATGGTTAACAGGAACATTGTTCCTATGGGTCTTTAAATTTTTAAATGAATCTGAATATTTAAGAAACTATTGGGATAAAATATATCGGCACCTTAATAAACCTAACATGATTTGTCATAAATTCAAAAATGATCTTTGTATAGAATATAATCATGTCGAAAGTGTCATGGTACAGCGTTAAAATAGATACATACCATATACAATGAAAATATAATTTATCCTCACTCTCACCTGACAAATGAACCCATAAATGTTGTTCAGCTTAATGAAGATTTGTTCTAGGTTATGTATTTCTTCCATCAATTCTGATCTGAGCAACAGAATAAATTCGAAGAACGTAGAGAACCAATTATCGCCTAGAACGTATATCTCATCATCCTTCTGTTGTACGCAATACTTATGGAAATAATTGAATAGAAGCGAAATCTGCTCTTACTCATGTCGTACAAAAATGATTCGGTTGAGTCTCCGTTTTCGCGAGCGGAAGTCATTAGAGGACTAAAATTTTCATGTTAACATTTTTCAAAACGATTACATTGACATTGCGTGCTGCCAATGTCATTTTGAGACACCACCATAATGAAATTGGTTTCTCCTGAGCCAAAATTTTCAGTTAATGTTAATTTTTATTTTTAAAAATTATTTTCAGGCAAGGGATTTTTTTTAAACGGTAACTAACTAAATATGACTCGTGACGATTTTATCTGACGATGGTGAATAGATTATATTTTATATCGAATCCAGAATAAAAGTTATCTTATACAGTGAACTGCTAAAATTTCTAACAAATTCACCTAAAAATCAGTTATTGAATTTCAAGAAAAATGTTCGCATAGGTCGATCATAATTTAAACAGATGTCGATACCAAGTTCTTTTTTTTGTGTGATTTCAACATGTGGTCATGTGGTCATTGATGCTTTGAATTTTGAATGTAAGGTAGTACCCCAGACTTGGGTTTTCGGACTCATTTCTTTTGGAGGTTGTGGTAAAATGTATTTTGTGATGGAACGCTTAATATTTCTTGTTTGAGACACTAGGAGTTTACAGCATTCAATGCATTTGCGGCAAAGAATACATTGTAGAGACAGGACGAAAAATATTAACTAGGCTAAAAGAACATGAAAGAGTCCCAAGACTACAATAAATAAACTAATCAGCAGTTGCCGAATACACTAATGAAACCGGACATTAAATATTATTCGACCAAATTAAAGTTATTACATCCAATTAATTAATTAAATCCGAGAATCCATAGAAATCTCTAAACAACCAACCGCGACTTAGGCTTTACCTTTCGCCAATGTGAGAATCGGTCATCACATCCCTCCTTTAACTCCGCCCTCTCAAACAAACAGAATGTAAACCATTAGAAGTTAGGCTCTGAAGAGGCGATTAGGATGATTACCGAAACTTCAGCAAGTTCGCTTTATCAACAAGCGAAACAGGAGGAATCCATAATTGCAGTAGCCTATGGAAGCTAAACTAAAAATATAAAAACTGGAGTGTAGGGAATAACAAGGAACAAATCTCATGATTGTTTTCGGTCACTCCGTAGTCCTTTTTCATACCTGATGAGGTTTTATTATTCAACTCCTTTCCGAACTAGGCTACAGTAGGGTGCAAAAAGTTTTCTTTATAAGTACCGCAACAACAGAAGCAGATTTCGGTTCAATCGCCATCGTTATTATTTTAAGATCGGAATAGAACGTAGCGTTTTAAGCACACAATCAAGAGTCTAGTTAAAAGCACAGTGTCGTAACACGGCAATGGCAGTTATCCAAACTTTTTTATGTTTTTTGACGTAGATTCCGAAAAGAATTGCATCGCACACTTCAACACAATTTGGGGCTAAAAATAAAAAATCCTACGTCAAACCGGCGGCAGTCTAAATAAAAGAAGAAGACATCGTTTGGTTTTCGTGTCCATCTTTTGATGAAAACCGTGACCAACGGGAAATAGCGATGAAGTCAAACAGTCAAATAGAAATAGAAATTGTCACTGCTTACCTTCATATAATTACAAGATGTAAAGAGTGACACAAGACAGCGAATATACTTTATAACGTTTAAGCGGTTTGATCCAGTCATTTGAAATTTGGTTGCACTTTCGGTTTGAGAGGAATTTTTTTACATTTAGAATCCCTTTTGTTATGAAAGATACAACACTTTTAGAAATCAGACGCACATAGCACAACCATGTACGATAGCTACTGGACTACCGGGAATAATTTTCAGCAGAAATGGAGACGGACCTATACAGTGGTCAAAAGAAAGTGTGGAACTTGGTAGGTAACAGAAAAGAACAATACTTTTTACAAAACTTCTCGATTCCTCCTGCGTCGGTTTTTGCTGAGTCGAACTTGCTGACGTTTCGCCAATTATCCTCTTGGCTTCTTCAGAGCTTGATTCAAACTGGCTCGCAAAAACCGACGCCGGAGGAATCCAGACCTTTTGTAAAAAGTATTACAGTAGCCTGTAAAAGTTTCTTTGAAAAATTGGAAAATAACAATATTAAGGAAAAAGTGCAAGTACTGTATTACTGAAGAAGAACGAATCAGGTAGTTTAAAAACACATGTAACGATACACCGATAAAGATCCTAATAAATGATAATAATAACGAACCGGAAATAACACTAGAGGAAGTCACAGCAATAGTAACAAAATTGGAAAAATATAAACAATGAGCTAATGAAGTATGGAGGAGAGAAACTAAAGAAGGGACTCATCACCTTAATGCAGAAGATTATAATATCCGGCGTAATATATGTACTTATACATAAAAGGGAGGAAAAATGGATCACGACAATTTTGGAAACATAACTTTGTTAAGTTAGAGTTAAGAATTAAAACTTTTCAAAATTATAGCGATAAAACTTGGAAATAAAATTCCAACGACGGAAAACAACAGGGGTTCAGACAGAATAGATCCTATGGTGGACGTAATAATCATAATACGACAACTAATGGAAAAATCTATATAGCTATTAGATATTATCGTAGCCCGACTAAAGAAAAGATTGATTTTCCACATTGACATTACATTGACAAACAAGAACTATGCATATTTTGAGAAAATATTGCCGTAAAGATGCCGCATCCAAACTTATTGAAGATCTGTCAGCGGCCACATTGGTTGTTGAATGCTACAAGGTGATTGGTTAAAAACGAGATTTAAAATCTCGCGTTTTCATAGTTGCTTTCTAAGTTCCTCTATTATCGGTATAGGCCTCCATATCTCTAGTAACTATTTGGAAAAATCAATAGAGTTTTTGTAAGAATTTTCAAAAAAAATAAAATAATATATGGTAAATTATAGTATATGCTAAGCCATTTAAAAAAATAGAAATTTTTTAATCTAAAATGATCCAAATATGTTCGTTTATTTTGCACAGCCTCTACCATCTAATTCAAATTCCGTTGGATGAATTTATATATTCTTTATATTTGAATAACACTAATATCAACAATAATGGTGCTATCGTGTTGGTTTTCAAGGGGGAAAAACTAGTTTTATTTAGAATAATTAAAATATTGGGAAAAGTGTTAGGTTTAGGTATGTATTATTATTATTAATAAAAAAGTTGAAGACGTTCAAAACTTATTCAAAACAAAATTTAAAAATAGGATGTTTTATTTAAAAAAGAGTTTGTCTTATTCGTCACGCTTTTATGAAGCACCAAATCAATTTAAATTGTGCGTCCTAATATATTTACAACTTCTGTACTTACCATTTTTTTATAACTTTTCAAACTACTCAGACAATGAACTTGACTCATGTTGACTCACTCTGTACAGAAAGAAGACAAGGGAAGATAAGCATAAACTGAGCATTTCAACTAAGAAGACTAATCAATGGTCATAGTTAAAGATTCGATTAAATGTAAACTAGCTGTCGACAACAACATAATACCATAATACAACAATCAAATTTAATTACCCTGAAGTAACAGTATTAAGTAAGAGAGATTTAATAGAGGAAATACCAATTCAAACGATAAAAGTAAAAGCAAGATAAGAAAATACAAAATGTGCATATATCCAATTCTCACGCAACGGAATCGACAGCAGAAACCTCAACAACAAAAAGAATGATGAGGAGGACTGAAATGAAAACGCTAAAAACTATTAGGGCAGTGAGCTTCAGAGATAGAATGACAAGTCATGATATTAGAATTAACAAAATGGGCAAAACACTAGAAACCCAACACACGGGTTATATACTATACTATATATATATATATATATATATATATATATATATATATATATATATATATATATATATATATATATATATATATATTATTGAATATATTGAATTATAGAATATTATTGAACAATTAAAACCAGTGTTATATTACTATATCCATTAATATATTATTAATTCTGACAGTTTGGACTTTTATTGGTTTTGGTGTGTTGATTTGGTGAGCAAGTTTGGATATATTAAGACAAAATATTTCTATATTCTTTTTTTTCTAGGCAATTAAAATTTTTTGCAAGAAAGTACTTATGGCACCTACAATGCATAAGCATGCATGCAATGTTCATGTTAGTTGAGGGTTTTTACTGTATTCAAGAACAACTCAAGCATTTCAAGGTTGAGGTGAAAAAGGAAACTATCTATTTATAATGACTATGAGGAAAGACAACGACTACGTCATAATGATGACCCCAGCAAATGCCGTAAGAATAGTCTTGCTATTGCTAACGTAATCGTCATCTTTTTAATCTATTTATCCATCAACGTCAAACTCTGACATACTAAAATGTTTTAGTATTAAAAAAACCATCAAAAATGGGACACGCCTCACATTGGTTATTGTTTCTTCCTTCTCCAAACATTAAGGCTACCAAAAATTGTTTAACCAACATATTTTGTGGTTATAAGACAAAATGTGCAATAGAAAGGAACACACATTTTTGGTTATCTGGTCATTTATAAGGTAAATAGTAAATAGTTAGGATAAAAATGAAACTAAACTTATGCTGACGTAGATATATTAAATATGTAGTTCTGACAAAAATAAAAAAAATATACTAAGTACACGTCCAGCCAACTTATGTATCATATATGATTTGCATATAAAAAGTTTTCTTAACATTAGCGTATAAAATGGGATTTTAAATAAGGCCACAACACGCAAAGCTTTGCACCCACCGTTTTGCATACATTTTGAAAGTTTAGTATTCAATCATGCGAAAGGGATCTTTTAGATCACATACAACAGCAATGGTTACGGGCATTTACCTCAAGATTTCAAATATCTACACAACTAACCGAAACTAACGCAATATCAGCCAAGAGCAAGTAAACAATGTTCTAAATATGATGGTCAACGCTGAACAAGATCTACTACAAACTATACACGGAGGCGCTTAAAAAAAGTCCCTCATCCGCTATGTAAAAACAAATGTTGTGGCGGCAATTTATCTGCGTTAGTGCACGAAAACGTATTCTCGTTTGCATATGGGACAATTGTTAGAATTGTTCAGGCACTGCCTGAGGCATGAGGCGTGAAACATGTGTTGACACGGAGTGACTCTTGCCCTCTCCATCGTGCCCAAACAAACTGCGCAAACATCATCACAGTACACAATCTCTTCCGTCGTCGCCTCACGGAACTGTCCTAAGATGGCTTGCTCTTTCCGTAAAGCCTTCAGCCCGTTGAAAACCATATCTTTCGCTCTGAGATAAACCGTCAGATAGAATGATATCATCGTGAATCGCAGTTGGCCGTACAACATTAGCAACGTAACCAATGTCATCGCCAAGGTGATGGTGTAACATCTCAAAAATACTGGGGCGTAGAACGGTTCCAGCGCTTCAAGGGACTTGATTTTGAGGGCCATCAGGAATGGAAGGAATAGATCCACAAATACCTTCTCAGTGCACATGTAATACGTCCACGTGACGAAGGTGTATAGAGCGGTCGGTTGGTAATGCTCCAAGCCTTGCTCCAGGCCAAATACCAGAAGCATAAAGGTAACAGTAATTATGAAAGTGACCGCTTTGGTCCACTCTAGAACGATCTTGGTGGCGGACATCGCGACATGTTTGATATTGCTGTGCTGAGTCATGTTGACGGTGACTGACCAGTCTTCTTTTTCTACGAGCTCTTTGATGTAACTTACACAGTACGCAATGACGTTGTAGAACATCAGGGAATAAAGGCCGGTTACTTTCTTTTGGGGGCAATTGCCACCGCCGAAACTGCAGAGCAAGACCCGGTCGCACATAATGAAGAATACTAACTGGAAAAGAAGTGAAATAATTAAAAGAATTCTTGAACAGAGCAAGTAATCTGCAATATTAAATAAAAATAAATAATTTTATAAAGACTTCCGCAGACTGTAGAGCTTGAAGGTTAAACACAAAGGCAACGTTGCGATCCGCAATTGATTTTGGTCAGCCGTTGAACATCTATCGCATCGAAGAAAAATTATGATGCTTATATTAAACTATGACAACTATTTACTACGTTAGTTTTGGTGTTAGCTTCTTCAGAGATGATTTTTTTGTTCTACTTTGTATCTCCTTATATACTATTTGAGTGGGGCAGAATGCATACAAGAATTTTAGTTTACTCAAATAAGGTTTGTCTTTAGGCCCTTTCATGTTCTTTTAGCCTAGTTAATATTTTTCGTCCTGTCTCTCTAATGTACTTTTTACCGAATATGAATGCTGTAAACTAGATACTGTTGTCTTAAACGGAATTTTGTCTTTGACGGATCTAAGATGATAGATTTTTGGCCAAGTGGTAAATTTGGTTTTAACATTACATTTCTTAAGGACTTTTGATATGTGATCAGTAATGTTTTGAATGTAAGGAGAGACCACAGTGGCAAATATGGGGTTGCTTTAGGACTCATTTTCTTTGGGAGGTTATAGTGAAGTGAATTTTGTAATGGAACGCTTAATATCTCTAATGTGGAAATTATTAGAGACAAGAGCAGATGTTAGGTGTTTTAATTCTAGATTCAGTGATTCGGATTGAGATAGTTGTACGACTCTGTAAACAAGAAATTTGATAACCGATGTTTTTTCGATCAAATGGTGCTTTTTTATATGTAGGAATTAGATTTTATATATTTTAGTTAGGTTAGTTTAGGTTTTGCAATTATGAATTTCTAAAGAATTTTTGCAGTTTCAAATTAATTTTCATTAGCTGTTTGAGATATCACTTTATTTGTTTTGGAATAATACGTGGAGCAAGGACGAAGTTGGAACCTTTCGCAAGAACTGATTCTTTGAGTCTCATTAAGTTGGTGTGATAATACATTTACTAGAGTGTTTGGTAGTTAAAAAGAGTTTGATGGTTTCACTTGTGTTTGATGGTAGCTTTTAAAATTTTTGAATGTGATTCTAGGTAAAAGATAAACGAAAATGTATTGTCATGAATCGTATTTGAAAGCTCCGATAGGGATAAGATGTAATAAGAAGAACAGCAAAACATTTATTACTGAAATGAGTTGATCTCCGTGTATTAGCGATTATTTGCGACAGTTGTGCACGGCTGACAAAACCATTTTGAATAAATTATAAATTTGGCAATATTTTGGTTAGTTACATTTTTGTCAATTTGTCACCATCCAAGGTCGTTAAAATGCTTTAGAATGAACAAACTTACTTGGGTCGCCAAAGTGCAAATATTCTTCATACGCGTGAACAAGTTCTCACACTTGTCGACGGGTTTGTAAAGTTTGCAGCAGAATTTCCACGCTGGTTTGGAGTATTTTCTCATAATTCCTGTAACAACAGGAAAATGAGTTTAAAAGGGTCTCTTCACCGGAAACTATATAAGAAGTTTTTTTTTCTCATAATTTCTAAAAATCACTAGACTTTGCGGCCTCTTTAGGCGTAGTGACGAAAATAATAAATAAACATCCCGTCACACATTTGTCAAATTATAGCCCCGAATTTCGTCTAAAATTGAGTTAAAAAAAGAGGTTGTTTTTCAAGCCAAGTTCATTTTTATTCCTGATCTTCAAGAAACTAAACTTCTCGCTATTGTCTAATTCTGAAGTTACCAAAGCAATCGACTTGTCTTGACTTGTTAAGAAAATCCAATACAATGTCGTGGTAAAGCAGTTCACACACAACCAAAAAAGCGCCTAGAAAGAAAAAAAATGAGTTGATAATTTGAAAATATAGAGATAAGTTCGTGTTCGTATAAACAAGTGGAAGATCAGAAAAATAATTTTTTTTTTGTACACACATTTTCATTTAGTTTTTGGATACATTTTCGCGAAACAACACGAATGCATTCACTGACATGACTCTCGGGATTGACAAACGTCAAAATTCAACCCGTGCGTTAATATCTCCGAAAACATCCGCTTGCTCCTAATCATGTTTCATTGTCTATCATAAAGTATTGCGCCAAATTCGGATAAAATCGCTAGAATTCGAAATTTCCACACGCCGTGTTTGTCTCCATATATATAATACGCAGTGGATTTTGAAATATTTAATTTGTTTTTCTCTTAAGATGAACTCAATGGGACGGTATCAACGCAACTAGATCTCGACTCTATGTATTATCACATTTTAAAACGCTTTTACAGCAAACATTTGGACCACGCAGGACGCATAATCTTACACAGTAATTTTTGAGGTAATTTCATTCAGCCACAGAGAGCATTTGGCATAATAAACATAAACATACCGAACCGGTAGAGATTTAAAACAAAAAACCCATGAATTAATTTTTGTATATATTGCAACGAAAACAATTCCCTGTACAGCAATTTACATAAATTTTTTCACGCATATGAGCTAGCTACATTGTCCTTAGCATTTAACCAAAATAATTCAAACTTTGGCGCCATTTTACTCCAATCGGAAGTGTTTTTGGTTTTGGTTTATAATACAAACTATCATTATTTGTTTTTATTTTTATTATCTTACAAAGGTTAGTATTTTTAGGTTTCCAGAAATATCCTGTAACATTTAAAATTTTATGTGCCTATGTGCTTTATTGTATGTTTAAGGGTATAATATCGAATTTCGGCGGTCGGACAATGGATGCGACTATTCCCAGTGACCCGATACGAATGTGAGAAATTAAGAGTTTAATTTAGATATGATAATTAAATCGTGAAAATTTTCCGTGTTTTATTTTATTATCATAAATCGAGGCTTTTCTCAAAACAGAAGTCCCAGTTATGTAGTCGTTTCGATAGCTAAGAGGTATTAGGCTTATTACATTATCGAATTATTTCGTGGGTCGTGGATTGCTGGATGCTGGGTCATGATCCACGAACAGATCGAATCGATCACCTTCAAAACAGCGTGACAGTCTCGTCCAGATAAACAGGCTACTTTGTAGACGGATAAACACACGACGTTGTTATTGTTATTATTGAACTCGTTGTGCATTTGAAAAATTAATTGTAGTCGTTTTATAAATAACGACAGCGCAACTGATTACAGCTTCTATTTTTAGAAGCACGGAATCGGGACTGGATGATTATGTTGTGTTCTGTTTGTTATAAATAAAACCGCACCTTTTTTATTTCCGTGTTTCATCGCGGGTTTGTACTGCGCTGCTGCCCGAACAATTGTCATTTAAAAACCCATGTAAAACACAATTACCCTAACAACTAGGGAAATATGTACTGAATATGTATGTATGAAGCCGATAAGCAACTGTAACAATATGGTTATCGCTATTGGGAACACGATGTTTTTAAGTGAACAAATCCAAGTTACACGGGATTAATAAGGAATCCTAATTAAGAAAAAATATCCAATGAACCGAAAATTTCGGAGGGTTTGACTAAGGAGAAGACTAACTAGAAGTTATGATCTGATATGACATAGGTACTTTGTTGTTTAAAAGCAATATGCAGGGCAACGAGGTACGAACAAAATAAATAAGTAAATCAGCAAAGACAAAGTAGGATGGGGAGAGGAGGAAATTATTATCTTGTATTTTAAAACACGGTTTCTACAAACATTTCTCATGTGAACCATAGTTATAGTGAAAAAAATTCAAATCTTTTTTGTTTAATGTTGTTTGCTTTAACTTAAGGAAAATGTTGGCCGTGTTAGAATTTTTTTTTAAATTAATCGTGCTATGAGTGACTATGATTCCTTAACTTACCACCAGGTGCAGTTTTGCGATGTAATCGCAAGAAACAATTAACAACACCTCAAAAAAAACCGCATCTCAATATCTTAGGGCTCAAGATGATGTTTAAAATCAATATAAAATGTTATTATTTATCTTTATTTTTTTAACAGTACAATAGCAAGTTACCCAGTAGCTCATATTACTACGTTTTCACAATCTTAGCCTTATCAAATATTCTAACTAGTCAATTGTTGAAATATTAAAATATGTATTGACATATCAGTATTTTTTTCGTTCCTAGCACGTTTCTTCTAGGCATTGGATTACAATAAGTTTAAATATTTATTTTAATGCAATAAATATTTAACAACATTTAAACTAAATAAACCAGTAGGCAATCAAGAGACTTTGACAAGCATCTGATAACGATATGAAAGATGCGAAACGTTTGATCAGATCAATACAAAATTTGTTTTAATGTCTGATGAACTATTTCTGTCGAAAAGATGTTTTATTCATTTTTTAAATGGTTTTCCACTTTTAGCTATTTAAATACCTCAATAGCTAATAAAATTAGTTAGTCCCCAACAAAAAATTAGTGACCAAGTGACTGATTAAACATAATTTATAATGAAAAAATAAGTAATAATACTAAGCATTTGAAAACAGCAAAACATGTCAAATCGTAAAAATTTAAGTTACAGAGTAATTTGGTGCCCTTTGAAGGTATTATAAAAAAGTAATAAAGTTTTGATATTAAATATTCGAGATAATTAGACCCTTAAAGTAGGAATTATTCCAAAAATTCTATTTTTTTTTAGCTTTAAGTTGTCTTATTTATATTTTAGGTTTGGATAAAGATATTAAGATGCAGTTCTCAAAAAACTCCAAAAATCTATCTAGTGGCAATTGCATCACTCATAGCACGATTGATGGCCTACGAAAAGTCCCTTTCAACGTCTCCAATTCTCTTAAAATGCGTTAAGCCTTTTTGGAGATATGAATAATTTTTTAAAGAAAATATTTGAACACCTCTACAAATAACCAAAATTAACAAAAAAAATCTCAGCTTTAAACTAAAAACTGATAGATCGAGATTCATTTTTTTCCAGCATCCCGCACGACATCAATCGTCTTCTTAATATCTTAAGTTAATTCTTACACATCTTTAAATCATCATTTTTTAATCTGGATTTGGTCCAGGACATGTTCCAGCTTCAGTTATGTTGGATGTCATAGATCACATTATTCAGATTATCGCAGCCTGCTTGACTTTTCCGAAGCATTTGATTCTGTGGATCATTCTCTCTTGTGTGCAAAGTTACAATACGCAAAAAAATTGGGTGTTTTGTTGAATAGTATACTAAGATTTACCGATAATATTTATAAGTTCTGCACTTTGTACTTAAAATATCGTATCACAATAAACACTTTTTAAATTTTAAAGTAGGAAAAAACGATACGAACGTCTTGATCATGGTCCATTTGTATATGGTTTAAGCAAATGTGATCACGTGTAAATTGGCCCTTAATTCCATAATTTTGCTTGTTCCAAGGCAAAATACAAAATGTTCTTTGAGTTATCGGCCTCTTGGGTAGACCCAATTAACATAATATGTTTTGCATTTTATAAGGCTACGCCTTCCACATGACAATCAATTTAAATACGTTTTGATCGTTCTTGCTCAATTTTCAACAAACCACATACTGAGGCACGATTAATGCTGTATTATCGCTGGTGAGAGTAAACGTCATAAAATACTTTTAAATGACCAGGTTGTTTGCTGTTAGCAGCGCCACTGTGAAAGAATAAATTAACGAATAGCCTTTAATCTTCTTCTTCTCCCTCTATCAATATTGGCTATCACTTTGGCGAGATAACTAACTAATCGACTTATAAAAATACAAAACTCAAAGCAAGATATGGTTTGTATATCTGAAGGATCCAAAAGAATTCGGTATATAATCTGCCTAATATGCAGAAATAGCACTTCTTTTAGATGTCACACAGATTTAATTAAACACTTAAATACGTAT
Organism: Cylas formicarius; assembly: GCF_029955315.1. Classification (NCBI taxonomy): domain Eukaryota; kingdom Metazoa; phylum Arthropoda; class Insecta; order Coleoptera; family Brentidae; genus Cylas; species Cylas formicarius. The sequence continues at coordinate 25,291,925 of NW_026844214.1, forward strand.
CATGACTTAACTATAAAGAAATGTATTTTGTATATTTCCAACTTTGAAGAGATTTTAGTTTGGAAAGCCCAGGAGAATAAAGAAGTTATAGTTACCACTTCAGCCGAGGGTATTTTTTCAATAGGCAATGTTATTATTATACTCTATTGAATTTTTTTAAGCCTTTGTTACTGTAAAGCTTAGCGAAACTCATGTAGGGCACACGAATGAACCAAGGACCAAGAGACTATCAAAAGCTGAATAAGAGACAATTGTATAAAAATTAATTGTAGGGCTTTCAAACCCATAATTAAAGAAGATTCACGAAAAATTTTAAATGATCAAGTGTAATCAGAGATGAATGCAATGCATTTGACGAAAAACCTGAGGTTGTAGTAGCAAGCGTTGTCAATTAGGTATGAGCTAAATTTTTGGTTTTGTTACCGATTATTTTGCAAGAAATTAATAACTTTTGGATAAACAATCATTTAGCAAGAATGTAAATTTTTATAGAAAATTTAAAATGCGCACATACCAACGAAACGCTGAAGAAAATTCTAAAAAAAAGAAAATTGAAAAGCAAATAAGAAGTGTATTATTATTATTCTTGGATCTTTAGGTTATATAATATTTTATTGGCTTTAAAATAACCGTTGCACAATAACAATAAACGCTAAATTGTAAAACATAAGATGTATAATAATATTCATTCAAAAAACAATAATAAAAGTAGTATAAACATGTCATAATTATTTTAAATCCTAGAAATACAGTTTATATACATTACTGTTTAGTTATCACAAGTTCTCCGATAATAATATAACATGGAACAGAAAATTTAAGATAACTTTAATGCAATAAAAAAATACTGTGCATTGTGGCCAAATAAGCGACTTGAAAAAAATAATAGCTGTGAAAAAGAAATGTATTACCCAAAGAAGACATGAATCCTAATCCTAGGTGATATCTTTTTGTTTGTTTGATATTTGTTATCTAATTGAAAAATTGAAAAGCGGAACGCACAGCTTATAATGATTTGAATTCGTTGCAGACTGATTTCCCACCGAGGTTAGCAATTATGGGTTAATAGTTTAGTGATCAGTTTTCGATACCAGTTCTGAACGGCAAAAAATAACAATTTTAAAAATCTACTAAAATAGGTGAAATTACCGACAATACACCTTAATTTTACAATAATCTTTTGTTAGTAATGCACGATTTTGAAAATAAAGGGCTTCCCTTTGATTGAGATGTTATTGTGTAATTTTTATGTTTAACACAGAATGTAAAATATTTGAAAAATGCAGACACAGAATATACATGAAATATATATATGCGAATATGTATGTACTTACGAATTTTTATTACTTATTGTATTGGTTTTCATAAAATCAACAGTAATCTGAAACATTTACTTTAAGAACCTAAACGAAGAATTTCATTAAGGTCGAAATTGGTACAAATATACATGGCCGTCATCAAGTATGACCTCAATTTATAAAAAAAACGGATGAATATTAAGATCTTTCAACGAACGTATTTGTCCCATATTTTTAGCAATATCAATCAATATGATAATGAAGGGCAGAAAAATGGATTAGTGGACGTTGAAGATCAGACGTCATTTTTGCAAAGTGTAATTAATTTAAGACACATCGAGGGTGGCTGTGTTGTATAAAACCGACGATTTCTATGAAACTGTCCTCAATGAAGCCCTGATTGCGACCACTGCCAACAGCAAAGGTTTACCAGGCATTTGGTTCTACGAGAAAAAATTATTGTAAGTTACTACTTTTTAAGTTTTTGTATATATATTTTTTCTGTATATTTAAGTGATAAATTCTGTGGAAACAGATAAAGCTACCTTCTTAAAAAATTCTAGTTTCATATTGTAGGTATTTGGTACAAATTGTTACTCAATTCACAATTACTATTATCCAATCATTGGCACCATGTTCACTACCTTAAAAAGAACTTTAGTGACATAATAAATAATAGTTTTGGTTAGTTAGCAAAAACAATTTTTATATAAAAGCATTTCGAAAACACACCAGAATATTTTTAGAGCCACATATTTTGTTTCGCGTTTCAATAAAAACAAAAAACCGTTACCGATTAATTCATTTTTAATTGCTATGACAAGGATATTAACGTTTCAATAAAGGTAATTATAATTGTTAAGTATTTATTTCAGTTTTCTTTAGCACAATCACTGTAGTATAGTAAAAATATTATTATATTTAATTAAAATATTATATTAATTATAATTTAAAGGTCTAATACAGGAAATCTCACTATTTGCGGGATCCTTTTATAATTAAATTTTAAATTTAAATACAAAAGTTATTTGTTTGAATGAAGGAGTTGTTAGACTCGAGAACCGACCACTTAGATCACCTGATTTGAGGTTTTTGGATTTTCACCTCAAAAACCTAACTTTTAAATGTTCAACCCACGCCCATTTTTAACTGTTGATGAAGGCTCACGCTTTGCATGGAAGCATAAGAGGCAACTGATTTATCCCAAAAATTTGATGAGAGATTAGATTATTTATTTTTACGTTACATTATTTTCATATGACATTAAAAGATAATTGTGTTATAAAAAAATTGCAGTTTAATTAGCACATGAAATCAAAACAGAAAAAATGATTGTCGGACTTAAGTAATGAAAGACGTAAAAAACTTGTTACACTGAAAACAATACAAAACGACAACAATTAGAGATATCTAATCTATCTAATCTATCTAATCTAGAAGATATCTAAGAATCTATTGAAATTAAGTATAGGGAAATCTGACATAACATTTTCTCAAAAATCCAAAATTAAAAGCATATACAAGGTGTTCCATTTAAAAGAAGAAAGTTAGGTGATGTAAAATATCTATGTTATACCCTGTATAATAGAAAATAGTTTCATTGCACGAAGCACATTAATCTTAATTTTTAAATAAGTGGACGACGCAATAAAAATGAAACGGGTTTTTGCTATTAACAGTTCATTTTTGCCCGAATAACAAAATTTTTCACTTCGATGCATAAAAGGAATATAGAGCAAATCAAAAACTCTGTCTCTCTTCAGTAGATAGAATTTTTCGTACTAAGCAATTAAAATTATATAAATCTTAAACTAAATGCAAGGCCAGAGACAATTAAAAAAAGCTTACCCGGCAATTTTGATGATATATTTCTCAACCAACGTACGGGATATTTGTAATTTGCTGATATTAACAGCGGAAGTACCAGAAATGAATATGTTGTTAGACACCAGCCTCCCAAACTTAGCAGCAGCGGAGCATGTCCTCTTGAGCAATAGGGAAGTAGGAGCAACACCGACAACAGACACACTGAAAGCAAAAATTTAACACTGATGTCTTATCCTAACACCTCAACATGCAACAGTCTCCGATTTAAAATCAATCTATTACCTATTAAAATTAAAATTTTATTTTTACCTAATCGATATACCAAACAAAAACGAAAAATTTAAGGGGGTGATTCCTAATTTAAAATAAAAAGAGCAGTTTCTCATATAAACGTAAAACAGATAGAAAGAAGAATGAAATATCACCGAACTGTAAAACAAACTTTCTGCATTTTTTTTTTATTTTTTTTAAATTGGTAAAGGGGATTGAATTAGCCTACTTCTATCTTAATTAAATTTAAGGAAAAACTTACCTAATAACATGGAAAAAATAGATGTTGATATACGGTTTTATTGGAAACTTAGTTTCAAATGAAAAAAAAAGCAATGTAGAAAGAAACTATATTTTACAAAAATAATTTAAATTGGTGCAATCAAATAGTTGTATTTTGTATTAACATGTATCAATTATCTTCTAAACGATTACATTTTAAAAATAATTTATTAATAAACGTTCCTGAAACTATTCAGGCGTAAGCTATAAATAAATAACTACCTTTAAAAACATTTTATTTATACAATGTAACAAAAATGTAACAAATAAGCAAGCCACCTAAGGCAAAACAAAAATACAAATTTTATAGTTTGCCTTGAGAAAAAATCATCCTCGGTTCGAAATCTCTTGGTAAACGAACTTGAACCCTCTGTACGTGGTATGGATATAACTGTGCTCTTAATTTCCTCCATACAGTTGTATCAATATTTGCTGCAATCTTCCTGGCACTTGTGTCCAGTTGCCCTTAAAATAATATTTATCACAGCAATTCGGTGTCGGCCAATATCAAAACTTTGATGAAGTCTCGTAAACAAGATGACAAGCTTCCAGGGAATTTTCATTTGCACGTCTGTTTCTGCATCTTATTATTGAACAATTAAATAAATAGATAACAAATTTTTGATTATTTTTTTAATTACTTAAACTAACTGAATAATAAGAATAATACCTTGTTTATTCCCGTGTTCTGAAAAACATGCATAAGTTTTTCCTTAAATTTAGTTAAGAATGATAAGGGTAGTAGAATTCAATCCCCTCCAATCATTAAAAAAAACATTGCAACATTAATGAACAATTTAATGGTTATCTAAACTAAATATGCAAATTTTTATATCAACTTGTTTTTATTTTGGTATATTTTATTTTTATTTAGGAATTGGAACATATTATATCATGGGGTATTATATATTAAATACAATTCAAAACATAATCGTAGGATCGATTACAGTATAAGACATCGGCTAGGTAAAAGAACGAAATGTGTTTTTATTAAGTAAATTTTGATAAGTAAATGGAGGAGAGGGAAACGAAAGCGTAGATTTACCCAAAACAATTATCAAATGTGTGTCAGAAAATCAAATCAACCAAGTATAAAACTTAGATAAACTATATAAAATAACCTCTTTACACATAGAGTTGAGGTAATAACAAAGCTTTTATAAAAACTCTTAACAAGTAGTCTGCGGATATGATTGGGCGCCATATTTATTATTAACGAATTTCGCGCCATAAAGCTGCTTTATTGCCGCGTTGTCTCCAAGACACGCAAATTGATATTAATGATGAAATTATTAGAGTTGGCCTAGCCGAAATAATGATGGCCTATTGCGGTCTATTATTTTATATTGTAAAAGAACACAATGTTTAGATTTGTACTTGATTCTCGCGAGATGAAAATATATAAGTAATTGCAGTACAAGGATTTTTTGGAAAGCATAATGGAATCAGTTAAATATATATTCCAGAATTTGAGGTGATAATTAAATTATTTAAATTCTGAATAAGGTGTTTTTCAGATTTTTGGAAAAAATGTTGCATTAAGGCTAGGGAGTTTCTTTTTAGGTAAGACTTTCAGTAAACTTCTGAAGATTTTCGAAAATCTGGATATATTGTTCCAGAAATTAAAAAAAAAATAATTTTTAATAATCAAGTTTAAATTTTCTTTTTCTACTCCCTTCTTGCAAAAATATACTCAAAAATTAACGGTCGTAGAGAAAGTATAATATGCAACACGTTTGATATTATTTTCCTGCGTCGGGCGCCGACTGTCACCAAACAAGCTGTTGGCTTGTTCATAGCTTAACTAAAACTGTCTCACATTCTACTCTGTGCCTGCTTATATGTTGTTTGAGGTGGGTGCCCTCGGTTGTTTTTCGGAAGGGCCGTTACATGGGTCAAAAAGTATATATTGTCTACTTTTTTTAAGTCGAGGAATTCAAAAACCATCGTTAAATACTAGTGGTCGTTTTATGAGAGGAGTTACTAGCAGCAGTGATAAGTAAGAAGCACTTTAAATATGAAAGTTTAAATTCTCCATGCAATTTTTTTGCACCTGAATGTAGACTTATCGCTTTGTCAATTAGCAAAGAATAGAACGATATATACAGGGATCTGGGTGCGTGTCCCGATGCACGAGTTGCCAAAACAACATTTTCCCGCAACATAAACATCCTGTTGTTGTTTGACGACGCGAAAATATTTTTTGAAAAGTGAAACGTTTTTGCCAGCTCTAATCGTTTTTATTCGATACCCACGCAAGTTTAGAAATCGGCCAGATTCACCTACGTTTATCGTTGGACTATAGAACTATTCATCGGTGACGTGACCAGATTTGCGGTTTACTGATATTAATAACTAATGTAATATATCCAGGAAATAGCAGCAATAGCAGGGGGGATAAGTTTTGGTGACTTTAAGGACTAGGACAGAAAAACAAGGCCAATAAGAAGTCAAAAACAGAACCTGCAATAACAAACAGATAGGACGGTGATATGAAAGCCCTCGAAGTGATATTCACTAGGTGATACCGAGACCGAGAATAGGCTAAAAAGTAAAGAGTTTTAGTATGTATACTCGGGCTTGCGCCTAGAGAACTGAAGAATCTTGGGAAGGGAAGAGAGGAAACTGTATCTGGTGTCCACAAAAGATCTCTACAGAGTTTTTTGGATATTGGACTTGAATCATTAAAGATTAAAGTTAGTCAATTTTTGAAAAAATATATTGGTATTTTTAGACGAAACGTGAATAATTTCCAATATAAGTGGTTGTGAATCTTGGCAAGTTGAGTCTGTAAAAGGTGTCAAGAGGAAAAGGGACTGTGGCACGGAAAAACGGTTCATTATTTTGCAACTGTTTGATATTGTAACTAATAACATAACAATTTGATAGTCAATGTATTTGATTCATATAATTATTGCAATGTTTTGTTTACGTAGAATATCTACTATTAACAAAATTGCAAAAATATCAGAACTACCCTGTTTGTATAAAATTAAAGAACTTTTATTTTGGTTTTATTGGTTAAATTTCGCCCATTTTTAAAATACCTCAGTAATTACACTCAAAAACGGAAAGGCGATTTATAATTGAAAGACCTGTTATTTTCATATTTTTCTCATTTGTTGAAAATGGATACGTTTTGGTCTTAACTACAAACTAAGCTTAATTTTATGGAATATTCTTTGTTAGATATTGTAAAATTTTGCAATTTTAATAGTAATAACAAATTAGTTTAGAATTATTAAGTACAATATCGGGAGAACCAATCACCAATATTACAAAAAAATATATATAATATATATAATATAATATAATATGGGAAGTTTTTTATATAATTGGGATATAAAATCTGGTCTATGGTAGTTTGCAGATTTTGCTTAAAGTATTTTAAGTACTTCTTTTGTATCTGAGAAATAAAAATTGGGATACATTTTAACATAATCCAAATTAATACAAAAACCTTACTGTTCAGGTTTCATAAACCTTATTGAAACATACACTCAGGCCTTAACATTGTTCAGATTATTGCCTAATAAAATAGAATGACTCATCCTCAAGGTTATACACCAGCAGATATACAAATGTTGTAGAACTTAGAGAAGCGCTTTTTTGTGTTCAGGTACTATTTCACGGATATCGGGACGTGAATTGCGACTGGTATGATTCGTCAATTATCAGAAGGCATTTCACACGACATGGATAGAATTAGCCGAGCGGAAATTATAAACCTCTACTGGGGCCGAACAGCGAACATATGGATAGAAGGCGAAAACAGTTAAGCAATTGAAATTCAACTTGGAGTAAGACGGGGATTTATCTTCTCACCCCTCGATGATTATTCCGTTTTGTCTTATATTTTTATTGTCCGTTGAGACGTCAAACTAACAAACGACGAACAAAAGAGTAGTCGAACGTTTTTGGAACATTGCCAGATATACGTAGGACCGACTGTGGAAGCTTGCAGACCAAAAACTGGACCAAAACTGCTTCGGCGTCACCGAGGAACTACGCTGAAGTTTGCCACTGAACATTTAAATTGACACTTACAGCAAAGGCAGAATGTTTTTTTTAGACGAATCCATATTTTGCTTACATTGTACAGATAGACGGAAGAGTGCATGAAGAACGGCATGGAAGATTTGCAGAGTGCACGTTTAGTCCCCGCTTGAGTCATGTAGGCGGATCACAAATGGTGTAAGGAGGAATTACTCGAGAGATTCGCACTGACTTGGACTTGGTAAAAGTTAGAATCAACAAAATGAACTGACCAGTATGTTCCCCTGATCTCAACCGTTCAATTAACTTTGTAAAATGACTAAAAGTCAACATTTATCAAATCGACTAAATAATGAATAACTAAAGTTTTCTAAAAAAATTATGAAAATCCACCTAAAAATAAGAAAGTTGTGATTTCTCAAATTTTATTTAATATTTCAGTGTTGCTTTTTTTTGCTGCTGAATGTATCTTTTTACAGAAATGAATTGAATTATTGAAATTTGGAAATGTGGAAATTGGAAAAGTAAAATATCGCCCACGCTGACAATTCAGATATTTCTAAAGCTTAAAACTGCATTTTAAAATTATATATTTTTCAAAGCTTAACATGAATTTTTTGATCAGCGCTTGTAGGAAGCAGTGACAAATTAAATACGTCAATGATTAGTACAAACAAATTCTACTAAAAACAATTGATTTCTTACAATCCTACAATGCTAGTAAGCTTTTGCTCACCTGTTTCTGCTATTTTCTCGTCTCTCACTTTCTCATCTAATTTAGGTAACGTGTGCAAACTCCTCAGCCGGCCACGTACCCTCGTTATCATGCCCATGGTCACTTAAACCACTAACTGCTCGACGCGACGTCACCACACCGAAAAAAATGCAAAATATGATCCAAACACAAAAATAGATTTTGCCGAATGTCGCACCTTGGATCGCGGGAGGTTTTCGTCCAACTGGCAACGTTATGCGCGATCCGTATTTTCATTCACTCGGAATTCATTTTCAAAGCATTCCCCTCCGATCGGTTTTGTTCTTTTTTGGGATGAACCCGTCGGTATTTGGAATTGCAGGGAAAACCTATGTATCACCGAAATTCATTAAATTGGAAATTGTGGGGACCTCTTCTTTTTGCATTTACTATAGAGACAACTGAAATAATTCAATAATAAGTAATTAGATAAAGGTAAATGGCAAAGCTGCTTTTGAATTAAGAACAAAAAAATCAATTAGCAATTCTTTTCTTTTAGAAATTTCCTATCGGAACGCCTTTGGTATACTATTTTCCATGTTGGTGATTTGATATCAATGGGCAAAAGCGATAAATCGACCCAAATACGGGTGGTACCACCTGAACTCAACAAAAAGACAATTTTGCAATGCCAAACAATAAAAGCGGTTTAAGTATTCGTTAGGTCACTCTGTAGTACGTTTGCATACCAAATAAGGTTTTATTACTCGACATCTTTATGAGATAGATTTTGGTCCCAACTGTTTGTCCACGCCCCGGTTTATCGCAGTCAGTTCTACAAACCAGACACCAGCCTGTACATTTTTAATGGGCCTGGCTGGATTTCCCACTGTTGGCAAAGGTTCTGTACTATACATCCCGTATAACGAACCGAGATAGCAGGGTTTAATAACATACGAATGGCGAAGGATATTTTTAAGCCTGTAAACATGTTTTCGCGATCACAAATGCGCAGCGGCGCGGTGCCACTTTTTTTTTTTTCGTAAAACGTTTGCATAGGAAGCAGACCGAAATAAAAACTACCAAATATTTTGCTTAACAACGCACGTGGGTCCGCTCGAATAAGCACTGTCGGCGTCCGTTACAAATTCCTTGAATAAAGGCCCACATCAGAGTAGATGAACTTTAACTTTGAGGTCCTCTAAATTACAATTAATTCTTCAGGAGTACTCATTGTCTTTGGGGCCACTTATTAAAGAGATAACAGCTATACATGTTGCTGGCTGACCGCTCTCTGAAATTGATGCGATGATTACTCTGCATACGCCTTAAACACCTGCCGGGAATGGTCGAATGGTAGGGGGAGCTATAATTGCTTCAAGGATGACGGAATCCCAAATGAAAGACAGGTAGAAAACTTACCAATACTGTGTCGCACATTTTTCTAATCGAATAAAATCTGTTCTCTTTGGTGACGATGACTCTTACATCTGAAATTTGCATTTTTTCCTAACAATTACAATCTAATATAGATTTCAAGTTCCTAGTACGTTGTATCCATTCATTTGCATTTTTAAATGTCCGCAATTCACAAAAGTTGATAAGCTTTTCTTCATTGTCATTTTCGGTATCTCCTCCGTAGGGTTCTATTACTAGTTCTATTACAATCGCTAATTATAAACATCTCTTTCCGAATTCCTAACATTTCCAAGGCACATATAGTAAGCTGTACTCAGCGGCTAAAGGTACTGATTTTAATACCAGTATTCTCTTGCAAAGGTGTGTGATTAATTTGGTCCCAAGATTTTATGCATTTCTGTCTAATTCTGTCTAGGGATGCTACTCCGCTATAAATATCTTTTCCCTATGCTCCTTTTCCTTCTTTTATATACTGTTCTCCATATCAGATCGTTCAATTTCTTTAAATAAATGCTTTTGTCGCTATCCATAGAATATTCCACGTTCCTAATCGCAAAGTTCTTTTCGTTATCAGTTTTCGTCTACCATTTTCACAGTGCGTTTCCGACGCTCTATTGAGAAATTTTGCGTAACGGTAAACTAATTGAAAATGATAGCTTGCGATAATTTTAATTGTTGGTGCTAAGAAACTCACACATTAAGCACATTAAGCACATGAAATCACAACAAATCATAAGTTTAAAAAATAATTTTGTTGACTAATGTATTTAGAAATGCTATATTTTTAAACGGCAAACTAAATGGAAATGTATTTTGAGTCAGTATTTTCTAACAACCCATAAGGTTTTGTCTCAATCTAATATGTAGTACATATTTAGTATTTACAATTTGTATTTAGTTGGCCTTCAATTACGTTCAAACACCTCCTAGGCATGAACTATATTAGGCATCTGCAAGCCTCTAGTGGAATGTAGTCCAAGTTTCTCTCATACCCTCGAATAGTTGGTCGAAATTTTGGAAAGTTCTTGAACCTAACTTTCTTTTAACGAATATCGCCAGATTTTCTATTGGGTTAAGGTAAGGGCTATATCTCTTAACCAGGCAGTGACCCTCCAAAGAGAATACTCTATTGTCGTGCTGAAATTTCCAAAGTACTGATAAATATTTTATTGTGTATAAGTGTGTTTCGAAACTCTTTTTTCTGGGATGTTGCTTCCTAGGCACAGTTCTAGTTGTTATTAGTCATTTCTGCAATTTTTTGATAGGCATTATCTTTCCTATGAAGGTTATTAATCATTTGTCTTTCATTTTCATTATAACTTCTTTGCAAACTCATATTATTCGTATCGGGAGAAATTCTAAGGAAGATTAACATTAAATTATTGCTAGGAATGGAAGTTAACAACCCAGTAAATCTCTATGGTAACGATATTCAATCTTATAATAAGCCTACTGTAGCGTTTCCTATTAGTCTGCCGTCTAAAAATGTAGTTTTTTTTATAAATTAGAGAATAAAATTATTGTTTAGATTTATGATTGTGCTTAATGCGAAAATAATAAATATGCATCCTAGCAATAGTAACAATGATATAATAAAATCTTGAAGAAATTTCTTAGTACCAACAATTAAAATTATCGTAAGCTATAGTTTTGAATTAGTTTGTCGCCAGTAAATATCAAATTCTCCGATATTCTTTGGTTTCATGAACATAGTGACGTATCCACCATGTCAAAAGCGGTACTCATATCAAAGAAAAGTCCCAAAAGTTCCGATTTATAATTAGGTGCTTCATGAATATGAAATACAACTTGGTCTTTATTATGTTCAAGATAAGCCGCAAGCTTTTTATTAAAGCAATCTTCAAAAACTTTAGCAAAGTGGGTTTGGAGCGAGACAGGTTTTTGCAGGTGATGGGTTGCAGATAAACCGCCGTAAGCCCCTTACTTTGAGAACCGGTTTGCTTGTTTGGATCAACCCCAAGTATTTAATTCACTCTGTACTTCCCATATTCGGGTCAAGAATACCCTGAGTTGAGATAAGACGATCAGTTTCGCAACACCAGGTCTCAAAAAAAAGTATGTCAATACCCAAACAGCAATCGCTAGAATTAGATTTATTTTTAACAACATTTTTCCATCATCGACTTGATTTATTGATAATGTAATCATTTGGTAATAAGTCGCACATTAAAGCGCCATTTAATAGTTTAGTGATGGTAAACAACGTAATCGGAGAAAGAACAATTGGGCGCCACCGAAAAAATTTCAAAGCAAACAAGGACTAAACAAATAAGCAAAGGTGACTAGTTCATATCAAAAACAAATTACTCAACTAGATTTGTTCGGATTCATTTAAAACCGATTCCAAAAATAGGAATTCTCACAGCCATCTCGAAGATAACCTTTTCAAACGGGGACACTATTGACCATCGTATTTATGCGTAGAGGCTTTCTGACGGTACCGGTTCTTCAGAAATATTCGTGAATAAAAAAAGGGCTATTCAAGGTACTCTTTCGTTTCGAAGTATTTCCAAAGTCACAGGTTCCGCTCGTACCAGAAGTCATCATTAACTCCCTCATCAAATTCAAAAGTGCAAAACTTTGTTTTTTCAAATGCGATAGCCTATATATTTCTGGATAATCAGATGCAAAATTTAGTCCTATTTCAATTGGCTAAGAAAGGCCCTCTACCTAATTTCAAAGATTGTCTTCTTCTATCAAACGTTATTCAAAATCTAAAGTCGTTTTTAGTTAACACTGATTTTGACAAAGTAGATGCAGGGTGTTTCCTCATAATTCGCCTCATAATAAAAACAGTATTTTTTGTATTATTTTGCTCACTGTATATTTGCTTCCAATCAAAAATTTAGCAGGTAATAAAATCGAAAAATTTTAATTTATTTAAAATATTTTCCCAGAGTAATTTTTAAAGCATTCTTAAGTGTACAAGGTGAGTCGACGGTATAGTATAGTTCAATATCTGATTAATTTTAAAAGTTATGTTAAAAGTTATTTTAAAAGTTATGGCTCAATAAATGTTCAAAAATATGCCCTTGCACTTGGATAAAAATGTTTTATCATATTTTCTTGTAGGTTCCTTAGCTACTTCACGCTCTACCGATCCATTTCTGTATAAAAAATTTTTCGAACTTCTCTATGGTAATGCTAATGGTAATGCGGAGGAGCTCCATCTTGCTGAAACGCGATTTGTTGGATCTTATTGTTATCAACTTCATGAAAAAGTCGGGGTAAATCAATCTGCCAAAAGTTCAATTTTCTAGGCCCAATAAGTGGTTATCATAAAAAATATTATACAATAATTTAAAAAGGCTTTATTCAACACCACACATTTAATGGTTTTGATTTTGCACTTCCTGTACCCAGAATAGATTAACTGTTGAATAATAACACATGTTATACTGCGAAAAGTAGCTTTATCAGAAAACATTATTTTAGACAAAAAATTTAGATCGGCCTCTATTGCTTCATTTATAATGGTGCCGAAGTTTACAATAGGGATGATATTTGTGTTTTCTAGTAGTGATATTGACGTTAAATTGCGATGTATAACATAAGCTAGCTACTTGACGGCTATTGACATGGGGATTATCTTGAACTTGAAGTGAAATTTCCAATTCTTTTTCCTCTTTGGTAGCATTCCGGTTTACCACTTTCCGTTTTCCATATTCGATCCTACCACTAGTATCAAACTGTGCCATTAAAAACTGAGGAGATTGTTTAGTTGATATACATTTAATAGCTTTGTAAAGTATTACTGCCAACAAAGTATTTTTTCAATTTAAAATGATCCAAATATATATTAATTTATTTTGGCCACCTAGTAGCTCCCAATTCAAAATTTCGAATAACGCTAATATCAAATCTGAGTGATCTTACTTTTAAAAATAATGGCGCTATGGTAATATTCTTGCAAATGTAAACACTTGTATTGTTTTAGAAAAATTAAAATATTGGAAAAATTATTAGGTTTATGTATGTTAAATTAATAATAAAAAAGTTAAAAGAATGTTAATTCAAAACAAAATTTAAAAACATGTTTTATTCATCACGCTTCTTGGAGCGACCCTATACTATACTTCCAAATAAGTTTAAATTGTGCATCCTAACAACCTTTACAACTTTTTTATTTTCTATTTTCTCACAACTTTTTAAACTAATGAGTTAATGAACTTTACTCTATCGTTGACTCACCCTGTACTTACGAGACGTTTCCAAAATGCACCCTACCAGGATTCCCTTTCTGTACTTTTTCAGTAATAAGAATTTTAGATAACCGATTAAGTTGAAATGAAGTACGCTGCAACTTTTGGTATTGTCTGCATATATCAGATACACGTCGCCCAGCAGAAATCTTATTAGTCCTTTTCTGCAGCTGTAATGGATTGCAGTTTACTTTCATATTTTAAGTTTGAAGCTAAATATTCTAAAAACCTTTTAAAATAAGTTGGAGAAACCCTATATTTTTGACAAAAGGAAAAATGATTTTTCTTTCTGTTTTAATATACAGGGTGTCCCATTTAAAAATATATAATTTTATACGAAAAAAAACAGTATTTGATTATTTTTTTATTTCGTTCTTGTTTAAGGTTACCCGTTTATTATGAGACGTTATAAATATTTAAAAAAAAGTTTTTCATTTGCTAGGAAAATAATTATCTACGGTTCGAAATCTCTGTATGTAGTGTGGGTATAATTGTTGTCCTTTTAAGATCCTCTATGCAGTTGATGCATCAGTATATAATTCTGGCGCAATTTTCCTGGTACCTGTCTCCAGTTGCCCTTCAATAATATTTAGCACAGCAATTTATAATCCTACTTCTTAGGTGTTTCATATTCTGTATTGGGGCAGTGTAGACTAATTAATTTAAATGTGCCCAGATACAATTGAGGCAGATAATAATAAAGCTCACCTCTTTCTACCCAGCGGTTTTCATACGTACAATTTAAAAACGTTCACACATTTAAGCTGAAACGTGCTGGGACACCATCGTGCATGGAATTCACCATTATTGAATTAAAACGAACTGCTCAATGTCAAATAAAGCAATAATAAAAAATATGTTTTCTTAATAAATCCGTAATAAAAACGTTTGCGTTAATTTTTTTCGCATTAAGTAAAACAATTGGAAAAAACATGTTTCGGACATAATCAATGTAATTTTTTGTAGATATCACAACCGATTTGGGTGTGAATAATCTGTAGGCGTGAAAAGACATGAATTTTGCTTAACAAATAATTTTTTCAGATTCGGTTGTATCTTTTAGGGTAATGAAATGGAAAAAGACCTAAACAGTATAATTAATTAAATTGTAAAGGATAGTGGAACGAATTCAGTTTTCAAATTTTGGGCACCCGTCTACTCGACGTGATCACAGCTTGTTAAGTAGGACTACCGAGAATATTAATAAATAGTTTCGTTAAAAGCTTGGCTGGCAAAAGCGCTAGACAAAACAAGATCGGTTACGTGTGATGGCGGCCGGTTCAAAATTCCAAACCATTGCTGTTCCTACATATTACAATGTTTATTATTTAAGACGATATCGAGCAACGACATAGTGGTGGCACCGCGATAAATAGATAAGAATGGTTCAGAAAGCGTCCCAACAGTCGCTATGTAGTCTTTCTTTGATGGACATAGGCTCGTAGAAACGTCTCTTCGGGATTGTCGGTTCCTTCCGAATCGAACCTGAATGTGACGTTCGATGCGTATATGTGTGTATAATGATTGTGATAATAAAGTTGTGGAGGATTGACGTCTAATAGATCGGCGGAAGGCCTGTTCCACCGAAAGGTAATTTCGATTAAACAATTGAAGAAGATTGAAAACTGAAATGTTAAATGTTAAAACTTTGGTTAATTTGTTTAAATCCAGTGGGCGGGGTGTTAAGTTAGGCACTTAAAATTCGCCCAATGTAAGCGGGAGCTACTTCTTGTCACAAAAATAAATAAAAATGAAAAACAACCACAGAGTTTTATACACATATTTTTAAGATGTTCTTGGCAAACCCAATCGTTTTTTCTATAAATATACAGCCCATTAAAAATATAAGCGTAAGAAACATCAACAAACCCATGATTAACTGTTCTAATAAGTTTTAGAATACCCGAGATTGGAAGCGGTTCTCAAAATGCGAAAATTCCAAAAACATAAGTATTACATCCAAATATCAACAATATGGAAAAAGTATTTAGAAAAAAACAAAAATAACACATTAACACTGCATCAAAACGAATTTCTTGGAGGTAAAGGTGTATGAACTTTTTTTGTCTTAAAATGAACTAAAGCATCATTGTTTAAACTAAACTACGTTCTTAATTAACGCTCTGTATAATAAAAAAGAATGTTAAGAAAAATTAAGTAAAAAACTAATAAAACTTTACTAGTTTAGTGATATGCTAGCTTTATTTTCTTATAGTCGCTCACAACTTTCATTTCATTTAAATATTATATTCGCTTGGCGAATTATTATAAACACCGTTCCTCAATGTTATGTGTAATATTACGAGGAACGTTCTGAAAATTATGTCAACTGTAACTCAAAAGAAAAAGAAAAATTTTTACTTACAGTTATATTCCTATTAAAATTCAAATATTAAAAGCGCAACTATATAAGTTGTAGCAGTAACGCAATTTTCTATTTCAAACATGGCAACCTCGATAATAATGAGGCTATTTAGCTCGGTATATCAAACTAAAGAGTGAAAGTAGTTCATATCCTAATTTTCGTAGACGTAGTAAGTAAATGGATTCGGAATTGCCTATTGTACTTGCACGATAACTATTGAATTTATGCGAAGGTGCGAAGGAGAGTGGGTGATTGTTTGGGGAATTGTAAATAATGTAAAACTATTTTATTTTATTTTAATTGCGCCGAACCATTTGACAAGTGTATTTAGGAGGCGGCTAATTAACGGAATTCACACCTATCCTTATAAACTAGAACAAAACAGGACAACAGGATCTCTGATAATGATAACCGACAGTGCGGCATATACTTGGCTAGCCAAATTGAAACTATTTAGAATTTTTATGGCCAACAAATTATACAAGCGATGCGAGTTGTATATTTTTTCATTTCTCATCATATAACCTTTCTCCGATTCGACTATACCGGGTGACACAAGAAAATGGAATCACCGTATAAGTTCTAAACGGGTTGATGCAGAGATTTGAAATTTGGATGGATTCATATAGGCCAAAGGTCCAAATTTTTTACACCGAAGTTAACTCCGCTATTTTGAGTTATCTAAAGGAAATATTATTCGGGATCTGCTTTTCTTTCAAAAGCATATAAACTTTTTCTCCATTTGGAAATTGACTTTTATAAAAAACTTGTTCAAAAGTCTCTAAATAAAACATAAAACATCCTGTATGTTATCAAAAATACAGAGTTGTTGTGGTGCAGATAACTATATTTTGCTTTTTATTTTGAAATAAAATTAACGTAGAAATATTTTATGGGATGTCTATTATAAGTTAGAAATTCTACAAATTTTAATAGAACTATATATTCTGTTGTCTGTACATATAAGGATTTGTCAATCAGTATGGCTATTCTCAAGTTATATTCCGAATCGGTGGATGAGATAATAGTTTTGTCACTGTTGTTTAATCAAGGGAATTGTTACGAATTAAATTAAAATTGTTTTTTTGGCAATAACTCTGAAACGAACGAAACTGTGGAACTGCGGCTTTAACGCTTTTCTTTTTCAAATCTGATCTACTTTAACTTTCTTGCCCAGTAAGAATAAGAATAAGAATCCACCATATGTTTTACATTTTCTTGACAGTATCAATAAGAGTTATTGTTTTCAGGTTAAACATTTACAATTTAATTATGTATTTCAAATTTTTAATTAGTGAGGAAATGTATTTTATATATTGAGATGTAAAAAATACGTAAGAGTAAATTTTTGGTAAATTTTGAAAATTCACACGTTTTTATTTATATGCCGATTTTCATAATTTTTAGAAAACTTTAGATAAAATCAAATTTCAAACCACGTATTTAGTCGTTTGATAAGTGTTGGCGTTTTAGTCATTAAGGAAGGTCAATATTCGATTTACAATACACAATTTGCTTTGTTGGTTCATGTCTTTATGTGCAAATCGATCCAATTTCAACTTAACTGACCTAAAAAAAACAACAAACTTAACCGAATATTTTGTATTGACACTTTTAGCGTTAGTTTTGGTTAGTTAGGAATATTTTGCTATTCCTCCTGGATGATTAAACGGACCTTATCTACTATAGCGCTTCACGAGTTTTGACTCGTTTGCCTAGCACATGGGGCTGAGATGCGACGAACATGTTGGCCGGTTTATATGTACAACGTGATTTTTTTTAAATTTAAAAATGAACCGATGCACATAAAGATACGAACCAAAAAAACAAACTGTAGGAAATGACCTTTTAAAAAAGTTTGGAAAGTAATTATGCCGGAGGCTGTTTTAAATTTATGGTCATGAAACAACCATTCAATTATTAATGACTAAAATGTCAACAATTATCAAACGACTAAATATGAGAAACTCGGCCTAAAAATAAAAAAGTGCTGATTCCTCAAATTTTAATGTTTGATTG
The DNA here is from genome assembly GCF_029955315.1 of Cylas formicarius. Classification (NCBI taxonomy): domain Eukaryota; kingdom Metazoa; phylum Arthropoda; class Insecta; order Coleoptera; family Brentidae; genus Cylas; species Cylas formicarius. Next base: position 25,310,318 of record NW_026844214.1, read on the forward strand.
TATTTAAAAATGAACCGATGCACATAAAGATACGAACCAAAAAAAAAACAAACTGTAGGAAATGACCTGTTAAAAAAGTTTGGAACGTAATTATGCCACAGGGTGTTTTAAATTTATGGTCATGAAACAACCATTTAATTAATAATGACTAAAATTTCAACCTTTATCAAACGTACTAAATATGAGAAAATTTTTACACCTGAATGTTGCATTGTGTAGTAATGTTTGATTGTATTTAATTTAAGAAACGAAAAAGGTCTTTCTCCAGAAAATCTATCAGTTGACCTATTATTTATATTATAAAAAAGAAAATTTAGATATGTAGACGAAAAAAAAAGAATTGTAGGAAACTTCTTCTATACCTAATAATGGATAATTTAGGCCAGTAAGGTTTTTCTATTTTAAAATATTTCTTTATTTTGTGGACGAAAGTAGACTAGACGAAAAGTTGTAATTATCGGAACATGTCGGTTTAGAGGTTTTCTTTTTTAAAATTTAACTAATAAATTTTGCCGAGAAAGACCCAAATGCTTCCAAGTTTCAATTATTCCACCCCACACCTTAACAGACCATTCGTTGCTGTATTTCTAACTTCAAAATTCACAACTTTTCGGATGAACGCTTATTATGATGACCTTTTGGGACTCTTGACGCTAATGAACAGTTTAATTCACACTCACCTGTTAGCGAATTAAAATGTAACAACCTTTCGCAATTTTAAACTACTTTAAAACATTGATAATGAAAATAGTAGGCTACAGTGAGAACTTTTTTTTAGGTAAAGAAATTGGTCATAAGTAGAATATAAAACACACACGTTACATATTATTAAGTTGTTTTATGAAATGTGTGCCAAACTTTGAGGAAACTTTTTTGACTACTCTATATAATAGTAAAACTTTTGTGTGGTGGTGAACTTTAATCAGCTAAGCAATAAATTTGATTATGAGCAACTCGTTATGTGTTACATGGTGTAAACAGTTTTTAAATTACACTCTTAATTTCTCAGAAGCCGTCAGACATAATGTAATGTATGATATAATACTATGCTAAAAGTTTTTTCCAAACTCTTTTCATTTTTCGCAAAGAAACCGAGGCGAACGCGAATTTTTGAAACATTTTCACACAGTGGAGCTTAGGGGAAAACCAAAATGAAACTCTCAGTTTCTTGTAACTTCTAAAAGTATATATTACGAAATGGTTTATCGAGACGTGTTTCCAAAATAAAGAATTACATATATAGTTACTACAAATGGTTCAATATTAAAATTAAACTCACCACTGCAGCAGAACTAAGGGTTAAAAGGAAATAAAAATCAAAAACCCTTATAATAATGTTTAATTTACGGAAAGCCGCCAAAGGAGCTCGATAAGCTAAGCACTTAAAAGCTTAGAGCCCCTTTGGCTTCTTTAAACTCAACAATGTCGTAAGGATCTTTCGATCCACTTTATTCTTTTAATCATAAAATACAACTTGAGTAAGTTGAAGCGATTTGTGCACTTGTGTAAATTTATTATTAAAAAATCAATTGATAAATCATTGATAAATCTGTCTTCAATTTTGAAAGTCTGTCCACGTGCTATTCGTTAAATGTCCGAGGATCCTTCTAGTTTTAATGTAAAAGAGAATTGTTTTTTTTTTCATGACTGAGATGAAAGTTTGACCATACGAATTGCTTTTAAAAACCTTATGAGTTTTATCTAATTTACTTTCGACTTATAAACCGTTAGTTTTGCTGCAGTGGTGAGTTTAAATTTCATATTGAACCATTTTGTATGTTCCTGCTTGAAGGGAGTGTAGAGCACTAACAGGGGCCTACACAGGACATTGCAGGCTTAGGAGGCATCTTTGCTTGCTAGGCATTGGAGACGACCCGGAGTGTAGGTGGTGCATGGAAGGGGAGGAGACCCCGTATCATCTGCTCACCGAGTGCCCTGCCTTGGCATGGGCAAGTCTTTCTTAACGGCCCTGATCGATCCGGACTCAGTGCACGGTATTGGGCTAAAGGAGTTGCTGACCTTCTATAGGAGGGGCGGCATTCTGGACGCCCTCTAGAGCGGCCTGCGGGCACAACGGGCCCATCTGGTGGCCTAAGTGCTTGGACGCCCGCGAGGGCGCCCCCTTTTAATACCAATACCAATACAATACCAATGTTCCTGGTTGCACATCAATTTTAGTGATTGAGGATGAAATTCTATAATTTCGAAACATATCTCGATTAACAACAGGTTTGTAATACAGCGTTTTACAGATGGGTGGAGAAGACTGAGAGTCTTCTTTTGGTTTTTCTATCCCTTACTGTTTATGAGCTATCTTAATAACAGACAATTCTTGATGCCGTCCGTATATGACGTATGACATTGAAACTGAATGTAGCCAAAATTGCGACTTCGATGAGCCGAATCATATAAGAGAGTTTTCAAATGGAAAACTAAACTACTAAATTTTTTCACTTTTGTACTGTACTTTCTTTATTACAGAAAGAGTTTCATACACGACTTAGATATAACGGCTTACTATGCACCGTACCTGTTTCTTCCTTTTGGCTCTACTAGTTCTTCTCCAAACAAAATACGTCCGGTAAGTATGTCTTAATTACCTACGAGTGTCCGGTACCATTAAAATTAAAAAAAAAAGTTAGTGCCAAGAAGCAATGAACATTATTATAGTTCTTTAAATATATTTTTTTGAATTTTCCATTTAAAAGCAGCAATACGTAAGATTTTTTTTCTCGATTTTTTTGTATATTACCTACAACTACTCCATAAAAAAAAGACTTGCATATTCCACCACAGTGTGAATAAATGTAATAATTCGCCATCCCTATTAATTGTGTTATTTGAAGAGATAGAAAAAAGGTTTTTATATGAAGGTTTCATCTTAACTTTTGGAAATTGATACTAACAAAACAAAAAATGATAAAAAAATGACTTTTTCGTTTTGTCGTGAATGAATAATTAATGAACATTATTCGTATATTTTATAAAAAATAATCTAAAGCAAGAAGAGAATACAGGGAATTATTCGGCAAACAGCTGTCGTCAAGACAGATATAGAGAAAACAACTTCAGGAAAAGAAAATCTTTAAATAGAAAACTGCGGATAAGGATGAAGATGTGAACAATATTTATTTACTTTTAAAAAAAAGTAGGGTTTTGTATTAATTTATACAAAATCCTGGAACGTCCACTGAACCTGCTAGAAATTATTGTGGACAGTCAAAAAAAATTATTCAACTCTTAAGAAATACGGATCCCACCTTATGAAATTTTACCCGTTCGAGAATTAACAGATAAACGTAAGATTAGAAACTTGCTGTTTTGCGAAGATATGAAGGTATGGTTTTAAGAAGATCCTGATATTATTAAAAAGATTTTGTGGACTGATGAGGCCACCTACAACTACCTGAGTATTTAACAGGTAAAACATTCATCTCTGAGCTATCCAGAATCATTTAACAAGAGATTGATTGGTACCGAAATTTTGTTGCAAAATGAAATAGAGAATGTTCTGGACGATATTCCCTTAAGGCAATTTAGCATCATCATTTGGCAACAGAACGGTGCTCCACCGCACACTTTTGCGCCTGTTACCAATTATCTTAAATAGTCCAGATTTGACTTAATTAATTAAGGTTATTATTGTTTGTACATTATATTGTTCATTAGTTATGATTTATTTAGATTTGTCGTTTTAGGAATTCTTTCTATGAATTTGTTTTCTATACAACTGACGGCAAAAGTTTGCCAAATAATTACCGACATTCTGTTCTTGCTTGCTTGCTATGTTGAGGTAAGCTGCTTGTGTATAAGGACGACTAGCTTGCAATTTCTGCCATTTCTGCATTTCCGCATTTCTGTAATTCACCATTATTGAATTAAAACTGTAATCATGGAACAACTAAATGATTAGATATATTTTGGATTAAATAAAGCATTAATAAGGATCGATAGTTATGCTAAATAAAACATAAAATTTAAAATATATACGTCACTTAAATTTAATTAAGAATAAGGGGTAGTCTAATTCAGTAATCTCCACTCGATTAAATAAAATGCAAAAAGTATGTTTTCATAAGAGTAATAATTCCGTAATATTTTATTGTTCTATTTTATTTTCTTTTAAAAAAAAATGCTATTTTTCCGTCATATTTGCAGCGCGATTCTTCCTGATGGTTGGCTTTTAATCCAACTTTTATATACCAAACTTCCCTCCAATGGTGTGTTATTAATAAAATTAAATTCTAAGCACAAGCTATCAAACTATTTATTATTGTAAATCAATTAAAAACAAATTCATTTGGTGGAAACTTTCTCATTAAATTTGCTTTTCGTATTTGGCTGTCGAGTTGAAAATTTTCCTCCGGCCTCATGGTAAACTGTTGTGGACTAAATTTCAAAAACGTATAAGAAAAGCTTGCATAAGCTATCCGAAAGGCTTTCAAGGGATAAGATTTGTTTAATCTCGATAATTATATCAGTGTTATTAAATTTTGATTAGAATATTCGAGGGTACCTATCAGCCAAAGCAAACTATTATTGGGAACCAATACCGTTAGACTGAATCTTTATACAGACAGGAAACAAACAGATAAGTAATCTTTCAGACTTTACAAAATAGGCATCATATAAATACAAGCAAAACGTACTGATGTTAATAAGGAAAACCATTTTATTTTGTTATCTAGAATTTTGACAACTAAATATTATGCTGAATCTATCTTAATATAAATCTATAGTTCATTTTTTCATTATATCTCTTTGATATCATAGAGATGAATTTTGTTTGATTGTTATCTGTTAGAAATAAATTCAAATTTAGAAGAAAAATGTAGTAGTTGAAAGCATTCTTTATTGATGTAAATATGATCTTATTTTATGCAAAAGAAGAGAGAGAACTGCAATTTTTAATTTTATTTTTGATTTTATAGGGGGAAATCCTCCATTGGTAACACAAACTGCAAACAAGAAATGTCTAACAACTTAAAAAAAAACTGTTTATTTTTTATCACTATCACAACAAAATGGTGGATGCTCGATTTTACAGGGTTATTAGGAATACAAAATTTAGTTTTATCTATAATGCGTTAACAGATAAATTTCCTAGTAAAATCAAAAACGTTCTACAGAATGTTTCAAAACAAAAGGAAAAACTTAAGAGGGATTCCTTGTTTCAAATATTTTATTATAAAAACGTTGTGTGAAACGTCAAACATGACGCAAAAATATTTTTATTTTTTATTTTAAAAACAAAAATAGATAGATACAGTAAAATATTGCGGAAGTATTACTACTATAAAAACACATGTTCTGCATATTTTTCCATTTTTTTAATGAGTGAATTAGACTCTATCTCTATCACTCTTCTATTCTTCTTTTCCAATATTCAATTTATTCTTTATATTTTGTTTTATTTTGAAACTGTAATTATTTTATAATACATTTTCAAATAAAAAAAAACAAAATCTATAGCAATGCACAACGAGATATCTTTTTATTATATAGAAAAATCTAGTGGGCTGCGGTCACTTCTTAAACGTTTCTTATTATTGCTTTACTTGAAATTGCTCAGTAAGTTTGCTCAAAACTTCTAGATTCTTCCTGTGTCGGTTGTTGTTGAGTCGAACTTGCTAACGTTCCGCCAATCATCCTGTTGGCTTCTTCAGACCTTAACTGAAACTCACCAACAACTGTCGCAGGAAGGATCCAAAAGTTTGCAAATAATATTACAGTAGCCTGTGGAAGTTTCTTTGAGAAATTCATTTCATCTTCATTAATAAAAGTTTTAATTCAATAATGGCGAAGCGGACTAGATTAGATTAGAAATTACAGATGAAATTTTTAGGAAGCTTGTCGTTTTTATATACAAGCGTATCCTCATCGTAGACTTCATAAAAATTCGATTACTGGACTTCATAAAAGGCGACATGAATACAATAAAATATTACCATAAAATTACTATTATATAAACACACTTTTATTGAAAAAAAAAGAAAAATATGCAGAGAGTGTTTTTATAATAGTAATACTTCGATAATATTTTACTGTTCCATCAATTTTCGTTTTTAAGATAAAATAATTTGTAGCCTGATATCTCCCCAATGGTTTTTCTTTTTTTTGTTAGCTTAAATTTCGCGTCCTCTATATTTACTAATTCCCGCCAACGAATACAACAAAAATCAATTTAGCATGCCTGTTTTTTATTTTAATAGGCAAACGTTTCCTCTTCTAAACGAATACTCGTTTGCCAAATTCCTTCCACTCAAATCACTCATCCCGCTTCACAATAGAAAGTATATTAAATCATAAAATAGCTCCATTTGCAATTGCACATTTCTATACGACAATACCAATAGCGCCCCCTTCGGCGGAACAGGCAATTATGCTCGTGTGAAAACTGGGTTTTCTAGAATTGTTCTTACTGTTGCAGATCGGCCGCTACTTTATGGGCTTGCGAACCTTGCGGAAGTGTTGCCGAATGCGAAGCAGACCCAAAGGATTATTGTATATGGGGAGAGGCGAGGGACGCATGTAACAGGAGGATATGTGCGAAGGTAATTGGTCAAAAATTTGATATGTATCCCAAAAAATCAAGAGAGAAAGATTAATTGAATGTCTGCATTAGGTTTATGAGCATGCAAGATAAATTCAAAGCTAATTTCAAGAAATATAAGTATATATATCCGAAATTTCTGCCTTAATTGTAGAGAAAAAAAAATATATATTTTTTTCTTATGATATCTGCATTCCCAGTATATCAAGAGCAGATCTGCTTTTTAACAATACGATAAAACCCTTTTTGACGTAACATAGCCTAACCTCACCAAAATTTAACTGAGAAGTTTTTAATAAATTTAATGAAAATATATTGAGGCGAAAATTTTGCCAGTTTTAGTACTCGAATATGAAATAAAATTGAATAAAATAAAAACGTCTACCAAATCACAAGGTGTATATTTATATGTGAAAACCAGTAATTTAAAAAAGTTTTGTTTATTGGAAACTTGAGACAAGAAAGAGTTATGGAATGTTTACTTATACCCAAACAGTGTATTAAGTATGCGAATTAACTAATTTTTTTGCTAAACTTCTTTATTTGAAATGTATCGTAACTTAAAAACAAACAAAAAAAGAACTTTATATAAATTCCGTATATACCTACTTTAAGTATTATTTTAATTTATACTAACAACCAGATTTACCAAATTCTTTGGTGTATTGTTATTCAAGATTTTTTTACATTATATATATTGACAATTTCTTACCTGCCTACTTTTAATAACTCCATTTTGAGATCATAAACCACACTATTGGTGATTTACTTATTGCCCCTTTTTCATATTTCCAGAACCATTTTACTTTTGAAAGATGAAAGTTAATAATAATCATACAATACAAAATTATATTCCGAATTAAATCAGACATCTAGCACAGCCAGGTACTGTTACATCACAAAATTTAGCATTAAATTAACGAGAGTAGGAGCGAGAGAGAATTACGGTCAAAGAAGTGTCTAAGTAAAGGTTTAATTAAGTAGAAACGAAAATGAAATCTTTCCGATTTATTTTTCAGGGCCCATAGCGTCCAAGAAAAGTATATTTAGCAGACATATTCATTAATCATATTTACGATTTCGTATGACAAAGGCATTTACAAATATTCTCTTCGATGTCGTGACACTGTAAGGAGGAGAGCAGGAAATCTAATTTTGTTGTACAGATAGAACGGGGTCGCATATTGAATGATTCTGCAATAAAGTAGGGCGTGAAGTTTATATCGATTGAACATATTCAACCAGCCTGACCTAATCAGATATGGTGAAATATGAGTTCTACGTCCAACTCTATATACCAGCCCAAGACCGGAGATTGAAATTTTTGAATTCGATCTGTCTCTTTCTCTATATTAACTAAACAAGGCATGAATACGCTGCTCTCCTAATATCAGCCGAGAATAGTGGCACCCGTCGCTAACAATCAAAGGCCTAAAGCTTGATTCGTTAAGTATTACTTTCTGATTTCTTATGATTTTAAAAGGATTATGAATCTTATGATGCAGAATTGAAATGAGGATTTTATGATTTATCATCAAGGGCTTTGCTCAAATCAAGTAAAACCAAGACAGTAATTTTGTTATCATCATACGCCTTTTAGAAATATCATGTATAATATAAAATAAAATACTGTAAATATTGAGAAATGGTGATCCTTTCTAAAATTCATTTCCTTGTTTCAGGGCCCGGGCGAAAGATGTGGTGGGCGACTTAACATTCTGGGCGTATGCGGTGAGGGCATGATGTGTAAACCGGACGAGAGATGCCACGGCTGTTCGATACAAACGCTACAATGCTACAACGAAGGACGCTAGGACAAACAACAAACGGATCTCGTCGGAACAAAACAGTATTAACGGTGGCGTAACTGCCCTTTCTGTGATTTTTATTTCGATACCTCATCGTTACGAATCGCATCTGTTGCCCATGTTTTTTTAACGCCCTCTGTGTTTCATTTTGTTCATATTTTGTCGCTATGTGTCCTGAAAACGGCTGTTTTCGGACGTCCCCTCATAATAGCTCACCGCACGGACAATTATTTTTTTTTCTACTTAAGTAAGACCTATATCGTAGAGAAGGATCTCAATTTAATTTACGCAAGGATTGTGATAAAAAACGACACTTTCTCGCATTCATTTAGTAGACAAATGACCGACTAAAAGACGTTGGGATGTTGGAATCGAAGGCGGACAATTATATATTTCACAAAAATGTTGTTTGAAACGGAATTTATTGGGTTGCCATATTGTTATAATATCGCTTTTTTCATTAGGTTGTTGTATTAGTCTGTATTGTGGTTACGCTACTGTCTAAATTTAAATCAAGCGAAACGTGATACTTACTGTATATTATTTATTTCCACTGTATAAAAATAGCTTTAATAAATATGAAAAGCAAATTTGTATAAAATTTTGTTTTCTTCGATTCTGTTCCTCATCAGGGTGTTCCACATCAATTCTCCCTTTTTATAAATTCAGTAAAACTGCTGCAGATTCGTTCAAATCGTGATTTTTCTTGTAATTTATAGCAGGTGGATTTATGTCAAAAATGAAGTTTGCAGGCCCTAAAATAATTAACAATTATTCGTATTTAATTTTGGGTGGGGGCTATTATCATATATTCAGTGGATATTTTGGATGTAAATTAATACAGGCTGGGCAAAAATGTAGCAAAAAAATTAAAATATCTAAAAGGTTAAAAAAAATTTTTCAAATGGAAACCTCCTATTCTTAATGTTGTATCGGATTTGGCATTAAAAATTAAGGTTACCTTGTAGAAAATGGTCTATTGAGGAAATTTATCGTCACTTTACAAAACACCATCTTATTAGTGTGACACGAGTCGGTGATTGATTATTTGTTTTAATTAATCTGATTTTTTCCATTAAAACCCTAATTCAAAACATGAAAGGTTGAAACTATGTAATTATTATTCTAAAAACAACAAAACTAACCACAAGAGGACGAAAATATTCACAAAGAGACATTTCCGATAAAACAATTTTTAGAAGAATTTAACGTGATTTGAGGGAGCATAGTTGTGCAACATTAGCAATTTAAAAGCAAATAAAGAAATTTCCGAAAGTAAGTCACATGACCCCCATCTTCAGCGTTACAGTACAATTTGAAAATTGAACTTTAATCCTAATTATCTTTTTTGAGAACTAGAGGGGACAATGATTTCCGCAATAGACAATCCTATACAGTCACTTTAATTTTTAATTTCAAATCGGAAATTATAAAAATTGGGGTTTTCTATTTGAAAAACGTTTTTTATGCTTAATTTATTTTTTATACTTCATTTTTGCTCACCCTGTATTAATAAACTTCCAAAATATCCACTCAATATATGACAATAGCTCTTTTCCACGAGAAAGGTATACAAATTAGATAATTAAGGCTCCCTGGAAATAAAAATTGTTATTAGTTTAGGGCTTGCAAATGTCATCAACTTAAAATTAAATATTATACATGAAATACATCTAGAGTTTTCCTGAAAATCTAAAAAATGCAATAATATACAGAGTGTTCAATTTAATATAAGAAAGCTGGTATTTGATGATCGAGATGCCTTGTATATATGAAAAAAATTAAAATTATAAAATCCAAATGAAACTAAGCAACTTTTCTATTTTATTTTTTCTTTCGAACACTTTTTCGATTGGTGAAATAAAAGAACGGCATCACTTAAAAACTAGGATGTAGGTATTATGTCAAAAAATGAAAAAATATATTTTATCAACTAATGTGGAGAACAATTACAATTACAATTCATGTCCGTATACCTAAATATTAGGAATTCCAATATAAATGTTTCTGTAATTTTTTTTCCTTGGGTAGCCATGAAATTGTCAAAAGAGTTGAAATGTTCAACAATCGCGTGACATTACCCAGCGAGATGCAGATCTTACAATATTGGACTTTATTTGTGGAATAATTCAAAAGAAACGTGTACAAAACAGCTGTACAAAGTATAGTACAGTAATAGCATATTATGCAAAAAGTGTGGTAAACGGCAATTGAGTGACGAGTTTGTAACGGGCGGAGCGCAGCGCAGTGAGTGTTTAATAAGCGAGTGACTTCAGAAGTTTACCAAACGTGTTTCATACTATGCTTTTTCTACGACCATTACACTTATGCAAAACAACACGAATGCTTTGACTGACATGACCCTCAGAATTGACCAACGTCAAAATTCAATGTCTCCGAAAGCATCCCATTGCCGCCAAAACCGTGATATCCCCCCTCCCCCACACACTACTAATTTCCGAAGCGGCGCGAATCCGTGGGAAACGAAACTGACGTAGTCAAATGACACTTTCCGCACGCTGGATCGGTGTATAATTAGGCAGTTTACAGAAGGGAGTAATAAAAATAGTTTTGATCTATAATTAATGAAAATATTTTTCTATATTTGTCCACATTGTTAAGGAGAAATAATCAAATTTATCAAAACTAGAACTACTACATTCCTTTTCATCCATTATGACCTTTCCGGGAACTTTTACACTATTAATTAATATTCTGTCAAAGTTTCTAAATATTATATTCAATTGATTGAACATTTCATGTTTACTTGCTTTTATTTTGGAATCCTTATCTAATGTTTGAGTATAGAAGCATATACAGTGCACGGCCAAAATATGTAACAATTTCGTTTAAAAATCGGATATTTGATTTCAAGAAAAATACTCGTTTTTTTTGCGCATTTTTAGATGTCGATAACAAGTTTCTATTTTTAATCGATTTTCGAAGGTATGCTACACGAATTTTGAGTAAAAATTGACACCGAATTCAAAAACGGATTCAAAAAAATGTGTTCTATTTAAAAAAAGGGAACTTTGTTAGTTTTGGTTTACTTTTTGACCTTGTATATTTTCTGTTTACTGCAAAAATGCATAAAAATTATTATGACGGACTTATGTCATCATTTTTCTTTTGTGATTTTTAAATGAATTTGTTCAATATTTTAGTCGTTAACTATATATATAAAAAATATACATTTTCATTGTTTCTGTTTCACCGATATAATCGCAGATTTTCAGAGCCGCTGCGTATTACAGAGCGAATTTGTCTATAAAAAAAATCACAACACAAGTTCATAAGCTGCAGCCGAAACGTCAGCCTTGAAAATGAGGTATTATACATAAATCTAAAATATTAGGTAATTAATGGAAAAAATGAAATAAAAGCCACCTAAATGTTATTTATTAATTACTAGAAATATATATTTTAATATCTAAGCGTGATAATGAACTTGGAAGTTAATAAAGGACGCTACAACCTATGCGCTAAATATAACTATATTACATGAACTACGACTAACTAGTTTAGATTTGGTAGTTTAAAATCAATCGTTCAACTGGGAGAAGCAAAGTTATAAATCATGTTGCTGAGCAACCATTCAACACAACAATAAATGCTCACGTTCTTATAACGATACGTTTTAAATGCCCTATTGCGTTTTAACTTAAAGCATTTTCCAGTTAGTTGACAGAAACTTTTGTTTAACGATAATTGATGCTCTGAGAAAATACGTTTTTGCCACTATCCGGGATTGCATTTGCCGGAAAATAAATTTTTGGCTGGTAGAATATTTTACGAACAAATTCAATCAATAAAATGTGGGTTTAATATATTGGCAAAAATCATATAAGCTAGGAATATTTTTTATTACAGTTTCACCACAAAAGTCCACATCAAATCTGTTTTTGATATAAATCAGTTTTATCAAATGTTGATCCAGGGATTGGTTGTGCTTCAAAGGATTTATAAACTGACATATTTTATAAAGAATTTAAAAAAATAGGTTAAATTGTTTGTTTTTTTTTTTCTACAAATGCACGTATTTTAGGACAAACTTATCTTTCTGGTCAGGTTTTTCCGACATAACTTTTGTTTAGTGTATACTAATTTAAACTGATAGGAATGAAACTACTTATATGAACAAGATGTTAATCGATGTACTTGCTCACTTACGTTCTCTTTTGTTAACATTACAAGGGTAACAAATATATGCCACTGCACCGAGAAATTAAAAGTATGCTGAATATTCTAATAGAGAAAGAACAACAAAACCACATAAGGTTTAATTAATTTTATTACAATTCGAAGAGGTAAAATGATTTATTTATTATTTTCGATGTATCCTCAGAATCAAAATTTGCTAAAACTCATTAATAAGAAATGTTCCCTAATGTGTTTCAAAACAAATGCGAAAAACTTGTTTAAAATTAAGCGCAATTTGTTATATAAATGGTGGGTCAAAAGCCAACAATTAGGGAGATATCGCACCACGAATATGGCGAAAAAATAATATTTTTATTTTCATCTTAAAAACGAAAGTAGAAAAAACAATAAAATATTACGGAAGTATTACTATCATAAAAACACACTTGGTTGGATTGAATTAGACTACCCATATCTTCCTTTTTAACTAGTAATAAATTTATGTTTTATTTGGAAACATTTTTTCTTCTGCAATTTTTTCATAATAGTTACAGTTTCCAAATAAAAAAATTAAATCTAAAGCAACGCACAATGAGATGAAAAAATTATTAGATAAAAAACTAGTGAGCTGCTGTCACTTCTTTAGGCGCTTATTATAGCTTTATTTGATATTGGTCAATTAGTTCGAATAGAAAATACAACTAATTTAATGAACAATGTATAATAAGAGTTTTAATTCAATAACGGTGAAGTACTGTAATGCAGAAATGGCAGATATGCATTTTATGTACGGCCGTGCAAACGGAAGTTGCTTGGAAGCATAAATGCAAGGCAGGCATCTATTATTAAATGTTTCAGAAATATTTAGTTATAAATTATATTTTAGGTTATAGTTTAGGTAATTGATAAATGTTCGTACAAAAAACAACTGTTTCACAGCACCAAACAAAATTATTTTTCTAAAATAATGTTTTATGAAAAAATTACAGAAGAAAAAAAAGTTTCTAAATAACATAATTTTAAATTTAGATAAGGAGAATAATTCAATCTCCTCCACCCATGTTTTTCGTTTTTGAGACAAAAAAATTAAAACATTATTTTTCCGCTATATTTGTAGCAGCCTTTCAACCCTACTTTTATATAACAGAATAAAATTTATTTTAGAAACACACTGTATTTATTTTTTTTTAACTATGTTCGAAGTGACCTGATTGTTTCTGTGCTACAACGAAATATTGGGCCACAAAATGCTTCAAATTATATTTCTAGCAATGTGAAAACTAATAAAGGAAAATTCTTAAGACCAAACTGCGCAGGTTTATTTTAATCTTCCAATTAACTGCACTGCAATGTTAGAAATGCGTTATATAAAACGACAACGGAAAATTTGGCTAATCCGTAAATACATTTTTCGTAAATAGCGTGCCTTGAAATAATTTCCTGTGTAAAACCGCACGCGGGATATAAAAAAGAGACGCATTTTATTGCGCCGGAAAGGAAAATAAACGAATCCTCAATAATTTACGTACACACACTGGAAAAAACATTTTTTTTACCTCCTTTCTTCAAAGGGTAACTTAAAATTGAATTATTGATAGTGGCAATGATTTAGGGTAAAAAACCACCACGAAAATATTTAACACATTTGGCCCCGCACCAACAATACTACACAAGGATGGCATTTTTATTTAATATTCGATTACGCTGAAGGCGAAGAATTGACTTTCTTTTGTCTCCTGCGAACCAAAAATCCCCGAACTCCCGCTTGAATTTTGACTGCTGATTTCTCCTCCAGGTTAGAGTCTGGCTTGGAGTTCGACTTTAGCGAGTCTTTCTTCTTTAGGGATTTCCTTTGAACCTGTTTCTCCGCGGTTTCGTTCTGCAAACAAAAATAAATGTCACTTGCTTGCTGCTTGGAGCAGAACAATGATAAAGTAACTCATTTTAGGAAAAAGATGATATATATATATATATATATATATATATATATATATATATATATATATATATATATATATATATATATATATATATATATATATATATATATATATATATATATATATATATATATAGGTGCAGAGAAGAATGCGAATCTGTAAATAATATTGAAATATAATCATCCTGTATGCAATGGCTACAAGTTAAGTGAAACTTGAATAACTAAGGTTGCACTAAAATAACACACAAATCAAAGAATAAAAGCAAAAGGACAAAACTTACAGTCAAATGAATGAGGTATGTATGTATAACACACAACACTAGATCACAATGAAGACAAAAAATAAGTAAAAAAGTAAAAAAAGTAAGTTCAAAGTCGAACCCTAGTTCCAGCTCTCGATTTTATAGCTCCTCGGTCAGCTTCGTGGAGGCAGTAGATCGGATATTCTGCCTTCGTTAGAGGGTATTCGGCTGCAGTATGAAAGTGGGGGCTGTCAATTATTCAAAAGTTATGGATGCAGTAGTGCGTTCTGCCATTATTGATTTTGAAATGGTTAAGTTGGGCAAAGTACTGGGGCAGTGATCAGCTGATGTGGATCTAGATTATTTTGTGACCGTTCCTCTCCCAGCAATCCTCGGCGTTCAAATTATCATCTAGTAGTAGTTAACCCAATAACCATATGGAGGTTTTCTGGGCCCGAAGGGTTTTATGTAATTTCTAAAAGCCTCGTAGATGAAATCCTGGAGATTTTGCATACAGAATGATAATATTTCAATACTATTTACAGAGCTTAATTGAAACTGGTTTGCATTCTTCTCTGCACCTGCCTATTTACCGTTTGAAGGGGCGAAGCTAAAGGACGAAAATGAACAATGTCTCGGATGCACATGCGGCAAAGAATATATTAGAGAACAGAAATATCAACTAAGCCAAAAAAACATAAAAGAGCCTTAAGAGTACGACAAATAGACCCATCAGTAGTTGCCAGTAACATAGGACTCCAAATTGTTGCCGAGTACTTCAAAACACTTCTTACCATACTGCAATATAATGTAATTAAAGAAGCTGGGTTCTTAAAGCCTTCAGTAGTTTTCAGAATAAATCATAATCTACACAAGGCTTTCCCAATGATAGCTTCTATAGGAGACTCAAACAGTTCAAGAGTCGAGAATGACCACTAAATTTTTAACCACGTCAAGCCGCTTTCATTACATATTGTTTAAGTTTAAGTAATTTAAATGTTTTGAATTTCTGAGAGTGATTTCGGCTTAACGAAGGTTGAGCGACAGATTGTAAGTAGCTTTTTAACATTTAGTTTGGCAGTCAGATTAAGAGAAAGATGTATCAAGTGTTTTTAACAAAAATACATGCAAGTGTCGAGAATACCAACTGGCACCTAATTTGCTTAACGCCATTTTAATTTATTTGTTCTACCGGAAACCTTGACACCATTTCCAGTTAATAATATACTCACTTTGTTATAGTCGCAACAAAACTTTAATATCCCGATAATAAACATTAATTGCCTAGTTCGTGAGCGCGTGTATTGTTTGGATTAAGCTGATATGACAAAGATCGAAAAAGTTGTAACCCGTGCAATACGTAATCGTTTCGTAATTTGCAGTTTATTTCAGCAAGGTGTAGAGTATAAAAACCTCATTAGGTATGCAAAAAAACTACAGAGTGACCCAACGAATATTTGATTCAGTTTACCATTGCAAATTTCTTTATGTTTACCGAGTGCAAGTAGTACCAGCCGGGTTTGGGTCAATTTATGAATTTTTATGAAAGAGAGGGTTCCTCAACCAGGAAATCTGACGTCTTCCTATGCTGCTCCGTCCCACAATTTTACATTATTAGTTGTAAAATGGTATGCTATATTTTTCGTTGCGGGAAATGTGACAAAGAAATTCCAATGTTTCCTCCCTCTTAATTGTGTCAAGAATTTCCAACTCTTTGTTTATTGTTGACAGAACCTCTTAGTATTGTTGTTAATAATTTTATTTTTAGAAATAACCATCACTTTTGTTTTGTTTGTGTTAATCTTAAGGCCGTGTTGTTCACTGACTATACTTACTTACACCCTTAAGTTTTCCCATTTTTTTTAAACACCCTGTATGAACTAGAAATAAAATGTAACATGTAAGGTTCTTAAGAACAGTGAATTTCTTTTTCGTTTCAGGTGTTTTAACAAATCTCACTGAAAATACATTAACACGGGTGGAACCGGAGACGACGTATATTAAACAAATTTATTTACTGCGCGCCTGGCACTAAATCTCTTCGCCTCAATTTAGTAATTGCGTTGTAAAAATAAACAACACCTAATTTTGATTAAACAACAGAGAGATATTTTAAACATTTTTCATTTACTCGGCTTAATTGTGCAACGTTTTTGCGGTAACGTATTATATCTAGTTGTTTAAAAAATGACTTCACAAAATTCAAACTTTTTAATTTAATTTGGAAAAGGTTTGAATTGCATTCCTTGAGAAACTGGCTTGGCGCGAAAAGAGAATTTTTGAACAAAAAAAGAATCATCGGTATTCATTCTCGGAAACCATTGGGAAAATATCATGTATATATATATATATATATATATATATATATATATATATATATATATATATATATATATATATATATATATATATATATATATATATATATATATATATATATATATATATATATATATATATATACATGATATTTTCCCAATGGTTTCGGAGAATGAATACCGATGATTCTTTTTTTGTTCAAAAATTCTCTTTTCGCGCCAAGCCAGTTTCTCAAGGAATGCAATTCAAACCTTTTCCAAATTAAATTAAAAAGTTTGAATTTTGTGAAGTCATTTTTTAAACAACTGATTTATTAAAAGAAACAAAAAAAAATGCAGAAAATGTATTTTTATAAGAGGAATACTTCCGTAATATTTTATTGTTTTTTAATTTGATAAAAAATAAAAACTTTATTATTCCGCCATGTTTGTAGCGCGGTGGTTGACTTTTGACCCAACGCCAAACATGGAATCAACCCCTTAAGTTTTTCACATTTTGCAATATTCTGGGCTTAGTAGCTACGACGATTTATTTTGACAGTTCCATGAGATCGCTTTTTTTAAGTACTTTTGATATGGTA
This sequence comes from Cylas formicarius, assembly GCF_029955315.1. NCBI lineage: Eukaryota > Metazoa > Arthropoda > Insecta > Coleoptera > Brentidae > Cylas > Cylas formicarius. Next base: position 25,327,902 of record NW_026844214.1, read on the forward strand.
AATGTGAATTCACATTTAAAACAATAATTTAATAAGTTTGTTTTATATTCACGGTCAATAAAACAACCTGATCTGGTAAGAGTTCCATTCATTTGTATGGCAGTGGAAAAAGTGCGAATAGCCATGATTTCGAAAGCCCCATGCGAAACCGATAGGCACTTAAAGATGAAGAATCATTTTAACAAAAAGGCAATTCAGATTTCATGCATCATGGTAAACAGCATTTGGATCACGGGTTTATTTGGCACGAGTGGAGCGCAATGGAAAAGTCATCTGTTATGCGAAAACACTACATTTAATTGATATCGATAATTCTTTTTCGAGAAAAATACACTGTTTAGTTTGTTCAATCTCACTTATTCATCACAGCCCTGACATAGGCCTCGAAGAACTAAGTTTCAACAAAGGTGTTCTTTCAATATTTGGGCAGGTATCAATGGTAATACGTTAAATAATTGAATAAATTGAAATTTCCCAATGATCCGGCATAATTGTTAGTGAATATTCCTATACGGTAAGGTGTCAGAAACTGGTTAGATGAAAATTTTGAAAACAAGTGGATAGATCGAGTGACCCAGTAAATTCGCGAGCTTGGTCACCTGACTTAAACCCACTAGATTATGATCTCTATTGTAATTCTATTCATGCCATAAAATATATTATCCAGAAGAGTTAATAGGGCGAATTAGAATAAGGTCACAACTATGTATAAAAAATAATGGAAATGTGTTTGAGAACTTCATGTAAATTTTCGATTTTTTATTGTTAACTCCCTCAAATTAACAAAGAGATCAACAAAACATCAATTTGAAAATCAAGAGATAGTGCTTCGGTTGCTACCAGGATTTCAGACACCGCTACTGCTACATCATAAAATCTTGTGGCGATTAATATGCAACACGCTGCGAGTTGCACTTAGCAGTCATAAAGGGTTCCTTATTGTAATGCTAATTGATAAACAAAAATTATATCGCCTTTTCTTCTTTTTTTGAGTTGAAAGTGTATTTTGTGGAAAAGTATCACACGCAATTGTTAGGAATTATCCTATGCTCGAATTATTGTTCAAATGTGTTATTTAAAAAAAAGCTAAACTAATAAAGTGGTTTTGAAAAAATTAGAGCCAGAAATTTATATTAATCAATTTCAAATGGTCAGTAATTGACTACGACATGAAGTATTCATTTATTTATTTTTTCCGCGTTTATGTGTTTTATAATGCGTTAGTATCATTGACGTATTCAACAAATTACCAGCAATTATTTCACTAAAAACGTTTTGGTTAGGTTAGTTAAATGATTTTGCATTTTCAGCCACCTTAAAGCTTAATGAAGTGCATTAAAACACGAAGCGTGCCACTAAGAAAAATTGTGATTTTCTTCACTGCAATCCTAGAACTAAGATGTCAAAAAAATAGTATATACGGTATATTTATAAATCTGAAGATTTAAGAAACAATTGCTGAAATAAAATCATATCGAGGTGGACAATATCAAGATTAAGCTCTATTTCATAACGCGAAAGAGTTATAAATTATTACTGAATTGTAGTATTTCACCTACAATGATTGCCTACCGGTCCGCTAGTGTTTTAAATTAGAATTATACTTACTTTCCGGTAGTTGTTGGAAAAGTTCGTTATTGAAAATTGCGAGCGTTCATGAATTTGGTTCTGAGAAACTGGTTAGTAAAACTGCGCTTTATAAAAATGAGAAAATTATTATTCTCAATATGTTCGCATCTCTCACACCAATACTCAACATTCAGAATAGCAAAAATACTTTAAATGTGTCCGAATACGACTGAAGTTGGTGAGTTTTGGTTATTTCAACAATATACCGATTGATTGATAAACGCGGCCCAGGTCACCAAGGAGAAGTACAGGAATCTTAGAAACTGTAATAAATGCAACCAGAAAGAATAACACACTCGTTTTACTTAAAAAAAGAAATGAAAAGAATGAAAAAGGATGATCTCATTCCACCCATGAGCAAAAAGAATTTGTCGAACACTTTGAAAGAAAAAACTCCAACACTGTATAGCCCCTTATTATTTTTCTGGACTCTAACGACTAGTGATGACAAAAATTTATAAATGGGGTTGTATTTTAATTAGTAGATTTGTTTTTAAATAATAATATTTATTACAATTTATCTTTTGTCATTACATTTACTTATATCTCAATAATCTGCCAATCTCTATAATTATAATCATGTATAATTATTATTATACACTCATCCACAAAAAAAACGGCACCTAATTTTTTTTTAATAATTTTAATATGACTTTTTATTTTTGACTTTATTAGAATGATTTATTCGTTGATCAATACTTTAAGATTGCGATGCAATTCTTTTTGATAAAATTTTGGTTGCTTTAATGTTTATATACCAGGAAAAGTCAAAATTATGTTTTTAATATTGAGTTTAAAAGACCCTGTGGAAAACGTACGCAAAGGAAGCTTGTTCAAACCGTGGTTTGCTGGATGTGTTCCTAGGAGCTTGTTTTTTTTTAAATGATCGGTCTATCTTCTTTCTTTTACAAGCTACGCATTATTAAATGAAACGTTGCATTAGAAAATATTTTTTACTTCAAACATTTAAAGTTGCCATTAGAACACTAAAAATTAAAACGAAAGTAAATAACGGATGTGTCTACCTCTAGCCGCAATGATAGCTTGTATTCTTCATGGCATCGAATCAGTCCAATTAATTATTTCTTCTTGAGAAAGAGATCATATTTTTCATTTAATGCTAACCTGAGCTGTCTTAAAGTTGTAGGCTTTTTGGGACAGCAGCGAAAGCGTTTTCTTAATGCATCCCAAAAATTTTCAAATGGATTGAGGTATGGGCTACAAGATAGTCGATCGATGGTCTTCTTGTGGTTATTTCTTTATCGTTTTTTTCAAAGTGCCTGTTGTAAGTAATGTTTTATTCAACTGGTAGTAGCTCTTCGATCCCTTAATGATACCCACATCTTATCGCGGCATTTGTAAAGCGCGGGCAACATAATTCTTATTACGACCATCTCTCTAAAGCGTCGATTTTTAAACAAAAATCATGTTTGGAGACGGTTCTTTAGCGTACTTTTTCAACAAGGTGTTTTAAACTTAAGACTAAAAACACCATTTTGACTTAAAATTTTATCAGAAGAAACTGCACTTAACTTAAAAAATTGGTCTATCGTAAAGCGAAAAAATATAAAAATAAAATAAAATCAAACATAAAACAGTCGAGTAGATGGCGCTAGAGGAGAAAGTATCGGGTGCTGTGTGTCCCAAATTTTTTTACAATTTATAGAGAAAAAGTTTCATTTTAGTGCTAAAATCTGTAGTACTTTTGAAACACTGGTGAACGTGTGCTTGGAACTTTTTTTTTCTTCCGTTTGAGATGGGTTTGTTTCAAAAATTGAAAAGTTCGAAAGCGACATGTCCAAATAAAGATCTGCAACAATGACGATAGATTCGTGTCTTCGGCGTTCGGTTCGAAAAGTATGACAATAATTTACATACCGGGTACAAAGTATTCCAAGAAAAAATGAACATTACTGTGAACAATAAGGATTTAAAAAATTTGTATAGAGTAGGAGCAAAAAATCCAATAGTAAACAAACCGGCGGCTATATGGTAAGTGCTGACGCTCGAGGAATGGTCTTAAAACATCCGAAAGCATTAAAGAAGATCTAACTCAACCGTGGCTGCACCAATTTAGAGTGATGCAAAAGTTTTCGAACAAGAATGTGTGTGTCTTAACGGATATATTTACATTAAATCCCGTAACAAAGTGTATCGTGTTGAGGCTGAAGACGACATATATGAAATTAAGGAATAGGTGAATGTAGTAAAATAAAGATGTTTTATATTTTAGACTAATAGTCCCCTCGCATAGCAGCTAATTTATTTTTACATCCCTTAATTGTTCGAGTCTGCTTCTTTTCTAACTTCACACGGATTATTTTCGCATAACAACTTATTTAATGTAATTTGTTTCTTTATTTTTTTTTTTTTCATTTTTATTGTCATCAAGTAACGATAACTTCACATTTGCCAGTTTAAAAATGTTCGTTAACAATCATTCCTCTCGGAAATGAGCCGACTGTAATTTACTTTTTCAAAAAATTGTTTTTGTATTTTGTAATACAGCGGCTTATTGATATAAATATGTCATACATTGTGGTATCTATCTGTCTGTATAATAACAAATTTGAATTTAACTCTCGGTGTCATACAGCATCTACTTTATTGCCTTTGGTATCCTCGTAGTTTTCACTACTTTTGGCTTTATAACTACTTGCTTCCTTCTAACCTTCCCTTCCTTTTTTTATAACCTCTAGATATTTTGACCCATTTCTAAACCAATTATTGAGCAACAATTACGACATCGTTGGTGTCTAAGTGATTGGGTTGATCAGGTGGTAGTTATTCCGATAGGCGTTACTGTATATAGACCAACCAATAGTAACATATCAACATTTTTTAATACACTTGAAGAATCTTTTTTTTAATATATACTTCAACATAACATAATATGCTTTGATAATTTCAATATCACTATGCTTAATTTAAACACAGGTCTTGGATCTGTATAATACGTACAAGAGATCATTAAAAAATACTAATCTTCATACTTTATTTATATGATATTGAGCAGAAGCTAAATATCTTATATAAATATTGGAATTTCATGCTCCCTAAGGACATCATTAATACTAATTTATCAAATATTTTTAACATCACAGACAAAATCATCTAAACACTCTTTGGAAATGACAATGAAATGAAACCCATATACCATAGCATAACAATTCAACTTAATAGCTTGGGTCGCACTCTTGATTCACTGTTGCGGTTCAGAGGACAAGTTACCAATAAACTAAGGGTTGCGAATTTCAAATTAATGTATGGTAATAGGTCTTTGTCAGCGAATTCGTAAACTGTTGTGTCAATCACTTGTCCTCTTAGAGTTTAACCACTGCAGTGCTGTGTACAGACCATATTTGGATGCTGCCAATCGTTACCGTGTCCAGAAGGTTCAGAACTCGCACCTAAGCCTAATTTATGAAGTAAAGAGGAGAGATCACATCTCCCCGTACCTTGCTGCGTCACGTTGACTGAATATGTACTTTGGATGCAAATTGCGAATGGATTCTCTCTATTTTAACACAAAACAAAAAAACCTTTACCTTTTAATACCCTGTTATCGTAAAGAATCGTTTTAAAGATCATATTCCCATAATATAACCGTCTGCATTAACTTTAGGCCAAATTTTAATATTAATCAGTCAATTTCAAAATTTGGAAATGATCTCAAGATAGTTGTTGCGGTTGCGATAGTTGGTGTTCGTCAACTGCTGATGAGTTTATTTGTCTTAGTCTTAATGCTCTTTAATGTTCTTTGATCTAGTTGATATTTTTTGCCGCATATGCATGGAAGGCTGTAAACTACTGGCATCTCAACTGGAATTTTGTCTTTGACGGATCGAAGATGTTGACAGATTTTTGGACAACTGGCAAGTCTAGTTGTGATGTTATATTTCTTTAGAACTTTTGATATGTGGTCAGCGATGCTTTGAATGTAAAAAAGTACAACATTCGCAAGGGTGGGATTGCTTTCTGCTTCATTGCTATCGGAAGGTTGTGGTGAAATGTATTTTGTGATGGAATCTTTAATGTGGAAATTATGAGATAGAAGAGCAGAGGCTCTGTAAACAAGAGAGTTGATACCCGATGTGTCTGTGTCCGTAGGTTTTCTGTAAACACAATGACCCAATGTTAGGTCTGATTTTCTGTTGATAAGAATATCTAAGAAATCTACCAGGGATTTTGGTTTTAGATGAAAGGTGTCGAGAGCTTTCTTCTCAAAGGTTTTCATAAACATATTCGCGATTACTGGTGATAGTGAAGAATATGTTCCAGACAAGCATTTTTCAATTAAGGTGAGAAGGTTTGGTTCCAGATTCTCGGATTTTAATATATCTGAAATGATGTTGAGAGTTTCAGGAATAGAGACTTTAGTAAAGAGGGATTCTACGTCGAAACTAACCAGAATGTCTTGCTTGCTAGACATTTTGTGGAGAACCAATGGTGCTGATAATAGATCGAAGGGGTAATCCTGGTTCGTGACTCTTTGGAAGTCCGTAGAGACGAGGAATTTTAGGGATGACTGGCTTTTCCACAGAGTCTGATAGAGAAGAGGCCTAATGACAGATTTAAGGTTGCGTTCCATAGATGACGTAGGATATTTTTTATTTGACGCTATGATCGGTCTATAATAATATCTTGAATATTTTCCTGATGTTCATTTGTGTTCATGACCACCGTAGCATTTCCTTTACCTGCTTTTTTTTTTAAATCGAATTTCATTAGCTGTTTGAGATGGCAGTTTGTTTAGGATAGACTCTACATTTCAAATGATTTCCTTTTTTGAGATTATACGTGGGGCACGGGCAAAGTTGGAACCTTTTAAAAGGACTGATTTTTTCGTTTCCGAAAGTTGGTGCGATGACCCACTTATCACAGTGTTTGGTAGTTGAGAAGAGTTTGATGGTTTCACTGGCGTTAGTTTTTCAAATTTATGAATGTGATTTTGGGTAGAAGATAAACGAAGATTTATAACTTTGTCATGAATCATGTTTGAAAAGATACCGAACTCGGATGAGGATAAGATGGAAGCAATTTCAAGATGTAGAGACAGAAGAGCCTGATTGATTTGGCCTATTTCCTTACGGGTATGGTGAATTCTTTCTCGAAGTATGAAGTTTTGACATGATTGAATATTTTAAGAAAATTGGGGATAACGTGATAGTCTCTATTAAGTAACAAAAAGACCAGTGTACAGAGTAATCTTACCAGTTTTAGTCGGTGATCTTCTAGCTTTCTGCTTTTGTGCTTGATGTCCTCTCAATTTTTCGTTGGTAGAAGAATTCTTCTTCCAACGAAAAATCCGAGAGTCTATAGAAATCAATAAGCAACCTAATAATCTTAATCAGGTCTTTACCTGTCACCAATATGGGAATCATCTGAGACGGTTTTTATGCCCCTCATTTAGCTCCCCCCCCCCCCCCCCCCCAAACAATATATAAGCAGGTACGGGGTAAAATGCTTCAGTTAAGCTCTGAAGAAGCCAACAGGATGATTGGTGAAACGTTAGCAAGTTCGACTGTGAAAGTTTATTTGAAAAATTAACCGTTTATGGTAACAGAAAAAGTTGAGTAAAACTACATTTCTTAGTTTTAAGTTTAAAAAATTCGTTTTTTTTTAATAAATTAGCGAATAAAATTATTGTTTAAACCTATGATTGCGCTTAATGTGAAAATAATAAAGATACATCCCAACACTAGTAACAAAGATATTAACTTCGAAATATCTTTAAAAAATTTCTTAATTCCAACAATTAAAATTATCGTATGTAAAAATAAAGATTTTGGCTACATGCGTCCATTAGAGCGAACCAGCGTGCCGAACGATGTAAAAAAATCGTGTTTCCCAAACAAAACAATAAATCGTCGAGCTACTAGGCCGCGTTTCGCGGCTAATGAAAATACAAACACGCTCCTAACTGCCCCAGTCATAATTTGATCGACAGTATTTACCTTCTGCTTCAATTGTTTCCGGACTTGGAAGCCTCTGAAGCCGGCTTGGATCTTGGTTGCTGCCTCCACCTCCACGTCGTTATCGCCCCCGATTTCGCCATTACGGACAGTGTTACCTCCTTCGCCACCGTGATCCTGCTTATCTCCCATGTTTGGTGGGTACGACTGAAGCAGACCGTTCTCGATCGGCGTCGCGGGCCTCGCTTCATTTGACGCCTGCGTCGTCGCAGATTCGCGCCCGTTCCGAGGAGACGTCACGGCCGCATCATCTGCTGCAAATCGGACAGCAACACGTTGTTTATTGAGCGACCGAAATGGGCTAAAATTAAAAGTTAAACTAGCAGCCGCAAAAACTGCTCATCAAAAAATTACTAAAATCTTCACATCGTTCTAACCAGCGTAATAATAGTTGTTTTCTTCGTTGGCGCGAAAATCTGATGTAGTGAACGTAAACTGGACAATGCGGAGTGTCAGAAGTTGTTATTTGCGCCCAAAAATAATGACCACCGAAAATGTTGCTCCCGCAGTTATGTTATTGTTAAACTTATTCTACATTCCTCTTGCGTCAGTTGTTGATAGATCGAACTTACTGACGTTTCTTACAAACGAATCCTATCGTCAACTTAAAAAAGATCCTACGACATTCCCATAATGTAACTTTAAATCTGCTATAAAAGCTTCTTCCATATTAGAATACGTGAAAAAATCTCTCACCCCTCATGACTTCAGAATTCCTTGTTCTACCGACTCACTAAGGTTTACAAACCGCGGTTACCCTGTCGACCTTCTGTTAGCACCTATTGTTTAGCAAAATATTTAGCTTCTATATTAAAACCCTTTACAAGGAAAACTGTTTCGTACTTAATTCATTTCATTTAATTGAAAAATTACAAACCATTACATTAGATACAAACAATATTCTGGTTAATTTCGAAATAGAGTCCCTCTTCAGATATATTAAAATCCGAGAATCTGAAATCAAATCTTCTCATATTAATTGAAAAATGCTTTTCTGGAATATATTGAACAAATATCAGGAACAGCTATTCCTCCAAGATTTTCTTAACAATTAACATCTGTACTTATTTCAAATAATTTCTCCATTAAAGATATTGGGTCTCACTGCAAAATACACCTTTTCTACTCCTGTTTGTAAAATACCTAATCACACACCGATCTAGCGTGCGCGAAGCGTCACTTTACCATGTCAGTTTCGTTTCCCACTGGTCCGAGCTACTCGGACATTTCCGAGATATTATGAGACAAGTGCAGGAGCATTCGGATGTTTTCGTAGATATTTCCCACGTCTTGAATTTTGACAATTGTCAATTCTGAAGGTCATGTTAGTAAATTTATTCGTATTGTTTTGTGAAACTAAAACTAACGGTCGTAGAAAAAGTATAATATGCAACACGTTCAGTAAACTTTTTATGTCACTCGTTTATTAAACTCGTGAGTCAAATTCCGTTTACCGCACTTGTTGCATGATATACTATTACCACAACCTTCCAAAAAAAACTCACACTTGTCATTGCAGTCCTTGCTTACATTCAAATCATTACCTGACACATTTCAAAAGTTTTTAAGACATGCAATGTTAATACCAGCACTCACATCTGCAAGCCCTCAAAAACGAAATTTCGGTTGAAACACCAGAAGCATTCCATAAATATACGGGAGAGACAGGACGAAAAATATCAACTAAAAATCGGGTCTCCGTCTCTCTCAAATAGTACAAAAGTTTAACAAAATAAATTGTTTGATTGTCGACTCTTGACATTTTATAAAGTTTCGTGTTATTACGTTTTACTATGTCAAGAAATATCCGCTGAAATACCATTCAGGGTACCCCAATCGGAAAAAATTTTCATAAAAATACTCAATTTGCTATGACAACGTTAAGAAATGCTTGTATTTTATTAGTTGAACATTGTTGGCGTAAAATTTTTTCAAAACATCTAAAAATGAAGTAATATACCGATTTAAAATAAAGAAGTAAGGCGCTGTGAGATACTTATGAAATACCCTGTATAATAATTTTATATGATAATATAATGTTTGAAATATACTAAACTAATTTTTTAGTAGTGATATCACTGCACATAGTACGCGATTTTCAATTAATTGAGACAGCGATAATCTGGGTCATTAAATATATTTTTATAAAAGGCAAATAATTTTGTTTAAAAAACGCGATAAAAACGTTCGGAAAGTTATAAATGCTTTAATATTGTAAACCGCTGAATAGAGGTTCCCATACATATTATATTACTAGTTTCCCAAAGTGTCAGCAATTTGTTTATATAGAACCACGGTGCGAACCACATCGCCAGCTTTTTGTCATCTCGCTTGAATAAAGTTTTTTAAAAAATCAAATTCGTTTTCCACGACTAAAACTGGCGCAGTCCGTAGAATTCCGTGAAACAAGCATTCAAAAATCGACAATGTTTGGTCTCCCTCAAGAGTTTATTCGCGAAATCCGAACAACACAAAAAATTGTTCAAGTGGGTGCAGAGTGCTCCATTGACCAGGGGAAGGAACAAGCATCGTCCACAACCCTATTGGTGCGAAATAAGGAACAAAAACCGTCCGAATTTCATACGTAGCCCAGGGAAGAGACAAGCATCGCTCATCCTATTGGAAAACTAGATTAAGAAAACGAGACAACCAGGAATGAAAATCGTCATTCTCTTACTCTTACTGTTACTGTAAGTTTTTCTTTTGTAAATATTTTTCTGATTCAAGCTGGAAAGATTAATTTCTCGTTTTGAAACGTTAGAGTTAAAACCTAGAGTAGCTTCAGTCGATAATTTTAATACATCATCTGATTCCGATTCCGATTCTGACATTAATTTAAACTCAAAGCCGGACACGGTGAATCTTCAATTAGTTAGGTACCAAGCGGATAACATCCCTCATTTCGACGGCAATCCCAAACAAATAAATCGTTTTATTAGAATCTGCGAAAATTTTCTAACTAATCATCAAAATGTAAATAACCCAAATGCTTCAATAAATGTTTGTTTAATCGATACAATAATTAGTAAATTAATTGGTAGAGCAGCTGATTTAATAGCTTCTCGTTCTGAACCCGATAGTTGGTTAAAAATTAAAACAGCCGTTCTGGCAACGTTCTCCGATCAAAGATCAGTTGATTGTCTTTTATAGGATATAATTTCAATGAAACCCAATAGTAGTGAAAGTGCGCATAATTTTGGTTTACGCTTGCAAGATGCCCGTAGTGTTTTATTTTCAAAAATTAACTCTACATGCGAAGATATCAATACAAAAACTCTAAAAATTATCCAATTTGAAGATCTGATTTTAAAAACATTTATAAACGGTCTTAATTACCTTATGCAGTTAGTTGTACGTTTAAGAAATCCAAAATCTCTCGAAGAAGCCATTTCGTTCTCGTTAGAAGAAGAAAATTTTATCGCTTATAAAAATCGTGTTGATATTTCAACCAAAACTACACCTGTTGCAATGCAAAATAAACCAAACCCTCTATTAGGCCAATACCCAATTAATTACCCATTAGCTTCACAAAATTTTACCAGCTCATTTCAACCGCCAACAATTCGACCAAGTTTTAATAATTTTAATCCCCCGAGATTTCAAAATAATTTCCAAATAAGACCTTATTTTCAGAATATTCCAAGACCAAATTTTCAAAATAATCAAAGTCAAAACTTCCCGAATATTCAAAGAAATAACCCGATGATCCAAAGACATCAATTTAATCCAAGACCTTACCCATTTATGCAAAGACCTATGCATTCAATTGCAAGACCGATGTTTAATCAATATAACCAAAATCCAACCTCAAAATTTGACAAACCGGAACCTATGGATACTTCATCAGGCAATACCCGTATAAATCAAATTCAAAAAAATAAAAATTACTATCTAGCAAAAGAGATGGACAATCAATCCACAACCCCCCAAGCTAATTCAAACAACGAAATATCAAATTTTGAAAGTGAAAATCTTTATGATTTTTATTATCACGAATATCCCAACCTAGAATTTTCCGATCAAATATATCAATTAGACGAAAATAAGTACTGTTATAATGAACAGGACGGAAATTTTCAGGAAACTCCGAATACGAGCAACCAAACTTAACGCAAAATTTTCCCCAAAACTACACTTCAATATATGACGCTCAATTTCTATTAGATACAGGTAGCGCCAAAAGTTTTATAAATCCACAGTTAGCTTACAAATATTACCCAGACTTTATAAATATTGAAAATTTTTCAGTAATGTCAGCTCATGCAACATCTGTTCATAATGAAGTAATGACAATACCATTATTTCCTTCTTTTAATTGCCCTGATCAACAACATAAATTCTATCTTTTTAACTTTTTCCCAAAATTCGATGGACTTATAGGAGTAGATCTTTTGAAACAAATAAAATCAAAAATAAATATTAGCGAGTCTACATTGGAAACACCAAATGTAATAATTCCACTGTATTACCAACATAATATTAAAACCACCCCAGCGGATCCAAAAATAAATAAAAATTTTGACGAATCCAAATTTAAATTCGATGAAATTATTATTCAACCAAGAATAACACATAAAGTTAAAATACCCGTGACAGAACAAAATGGTATAGGAATCTTAAAATATAAAAAAATTATAAATGCTGAAATGCCCGAAGCTTTCGTAAAAATTGTCGATTCGTTTGCGTTAACAACTATTACTAACACATCTGAAAATTCCGTTAGTATACAATTTATTAAACCTCTAGAAATTGAATTAATAAATGAATGTGAAACTAATTTTATTCAAAAATAGAAGATAACGATCAAAATTTAATCGAACATTCAATGAGTAATTTCGACAATCTGCAAAAGGAAAATCTAAAAAATTTAAGACTGAATCACTGTAATAAAGAAGAATATAAAGCAATTAGGAAGTTATGTTACGAATATCGAGATATATTTTATTGCGATAAAGTGCCATTATCTTTCACAAATCAAATTAAACACAAAATTAATCTAACTGACGAAACTCTCGTTTACACAAAAAATTACCGTTATCCTGAAATGCGTGAAGCCGAAGTAAATAGACAAATAGACGAAATGCTAAAAAATAATATAATCCAACCCTCACATTCCCCGTGAAGTAGTCCTATATGGATCGTACCAAAAAAATTAGATGCATCAAATAAAAGTAAATGGCGCGTTGTCATAGATTACCGGAAACTTAATGAAAAAACAATTGATGATAAATTTCCCTTGCCTAATATTTCAGATATTCTTGATAAACTCGGTAAAGCTCAGTATTTTTCAACTCTGGATCTAGCTAACGGTTTTCATCAGATAGAAATGCATCCCGATGACATCCCAAAGACAGCCTGGTACTGGACTTTTCGAATTTAAACGCATGCCTTTCGGATTGAAAAACTCACCCTCGACGTTCCAACGTGTCATGAATAATGTGTTAAGAGGCTTCCGAAACGAAATCTGTTTAGCATATTTAGATGATATTATAATTTTTTCCACATCACTACAGGAACACATTGATCGATTAAGAAAAATTTTTCCGAGACTAAGGGAGGCAAACTTTAAAATTCAATTAGATAAATCAGAATTTCTACATAAAGTAGCGTATTTAGGTCATAAAATCACTAAAGAAGGCGTTAGTCCAAATCCTGACAAGATAAAAGCAGTAACAAATGTTCCTCTCCCCCAAACACAAAAGGAAATTAAGTCATTTCTAGGTTTGGCAGGATACTACAGAAGATTCATTAAAGATTTTGCTAAAATCACAAAACCAATGACCTTATGTCTAAAGAAAAAATCTAAAGTAGAACACAGCCCCGAATTTATTAAAATATCCAGATTTTTCGAAACAATTCGTGTTAACTACAGACGCATCAAATTACGCATTAGGTGCCGTATTATCACAAGGCACACCGCCAAACGATAACCCAGTCGCATACGAGTGTCGCACACTTAATGACACCGAACGAAAATACTCTACAACATAAAAAGAATTACTTGCCATAGTATTGGCCTGTAAATATTTTAGATCGTATCTTTTCCATTAGTCTGGTTGTTTAATCTAAAAGAACCAAATTCAAAACTTATGAGATGGAGACTTAAACTAGAAGAATTTGACTACGAAATTCTTTATAAAAATGGCAAACAAAACACAAATGCGGACGCCTTGTCACGAATAAAATTAAATGCTTTAGAAACCGACTCTATTTATAATAATCCTGGAGATATTGATCTTGATATTAACAAATTTCTAGACAACGATTTTGATCCGAATAAATTAGACTCAAATGAAATTTCAAAAACACTCGAAGAAGATTTCAGCATGCCAATAATTAGTACATTTCTTCTCATTCTATAGAATACCAAAACAAATTGTTTCTGACAACGGAACAGAATTTAAAAATTACGTTCTAGATTCTTTATTAAAAATACATAAAATTAAAATCCAGTTCACAACGCCGAGTCACCACGAATACAATTCACCTATCGAACGTTTTTACTCAACCCTCATCGAACACTTACGCCTATTGAAGGAAATACATAAAAATTCCGATATTATTTCACTTATGCCCTATGCGATCATTGCATATAACAGTACTATACACTCAAATAGTAATTTTACGCCTTTCGAATTGACATTAGGACACACTGATACACGTGACCATATGAACCTAATCCCTTCTCAAATATATTGTGAATATGTAAATAACCATCAAACAAATACTAAGCTTCTTTACGAAAAAGTACATAACGATTCCCTTTTAAAAAAACAAAAAACGATCGATAAAATTAATAAAAACAAAACTCCAGTAGAATTAAAAATTGGCGCAACGGTGTATAAGCGCATAGAAAGTCGAAAAGGTAAATTAAATAAAAAATTTTCCTTACCATTCATATTAACAAAAATCTTAGATAATAATAAAATTGAAATAGAAAACCCAAAAACAAATAAAAGAGAAATAACTCACGTTAACGAAACTAAAATAATGAACATTGTTCCAGATGGCTCGCAAACATCGGAGCAAACGAAGTAAAAATCCACAACCTGAACAACTATCCAGGAATCCTTCCTTATAAACTAGGTACCGCAAAAATAACCTCTAACCATTTCTCCCCACCCAACTCATTTAAAAATTTGATATCCAATATTTCTCATAACCAACTCATCCTTAAATCCAAAATATTACAAATTGATCAAATAATCAAAAAGATAAGCGTTGAACAAACGAACGACTATGGGTATTTCCAAATACATGTAGTAATGAATCAAATTACCTTTATGTACAATTCAATATATAACATTTTTGAGAAAATCGAAACCGCAATCAGCTTTGCTAAATTAAACACTTTACATAATTCGATAATTGATCCGTCTGAACTATCCGAAGAAATTAAAAACATTAAAAAAGAATTAAAGGAAAATCAACTGCCGTTCGAGTTATCTATCGAAAATATATAAAATTTTGAAAAAATTATAGAAATAAAAAGCTACTCTAGAGGATTAATAATAACATTTATTTTGGAACTACCACTAGTAGAATCAGAAATTTATCAATATTACCAGTTGTATCCGCTACCAGTTAATAGTGAACAAGAACTGCAATATTACGTCAATATACCGATCAAACCATACCTTGCATTGAGTGGAAATATGTACTCATTTATGGACTCTGAATGCGTAAAACTATTAAAAAATGAGTTCATGTGTAAAAATATATATATTACCTATATGAAGGACCACCCTCCTTGCTCAGCCGAAATAATAACTCACAAGACCAATGTGACAAACTGTAAACCAATTAAAATCCAACTTCAAGAAATAAAAATTTTTAAAATCCAAAATGGAAAATGGATTGTTGTGACACCTAAGATGACAATAGCAACAGTACAATGTAATGACGACATTAACACTGTACAATAATTTGGATCCCCAAAAACTGAACTAAGGACCTATACCCCTAATCGATTGAGATTTGATGATACTCGTCTATCGGAAGTGAATCTCTCGCTACTACACAAGCAGAAAACAATCTTCGATCCACCAGAACTCACACTGGACACGATCAACCTAAAGGAAATAAAGGAGCTACAAATTCAAATGAACGAAGCAAAAGAAAACCTTGGAAAGATGTCATTACCTATATATTCTACAAGAACTAGTGTTTGGACAATTTTGTTGTACCTAATAATTATAATGATTTTGATTTATTTGTTATATAGATGTTTTCCATTTAAAAAGTTACCTAAAATTAATAAATAGGAAGAGAATATTATTATTTAAACTGAAAGCACTTGTTGTACCCGTGCTTTCATCTAAGGGCGGAGGAGTTTTAAATGTTTTAATATTGTAAACCGCTGAATAGAGGTTCCTATACATATTATATTACTAGTTTCCCAAAGTGTCAGCAATTTGTTTATATAAAACCATGGTGCGAACCACATCGCCAGCTTTTTGTCATCTCGCTTGAATAAAGTTTTTTAAAAAATCAAATTCGTTTTCCACGACGAAAACTGGAATAAATGTCACAAAACCAGGCTCCTCTAGAGAAAGACGGATAGCAAAAAATACTGGGTCCCCATTTTTCGATGATTATTAGTTATTAGTAAAGTTAGAGGGATTCAGTTTTCTTAACACTGTGCTACTTTTTCAAGAAACGAAAGATGCCAGAAACAGAATTTTGATAATCCTTTTAATTTTTTGGGAATCTCTCGTATCTCCGTTATTCTAAAGTTTATTACAAAAGAAAAAAGTGGGTTTGTTACAATTTATTACGCAGAATTTAGTGGCATGCTCAGATTTTTTTCTATCTTCAATTATTTTGGACAATAAACTAAAAATATAATTTGTAAATGGGCCACCCTGTATATTTTTGATAATACGATCGAACTTGTCAAGAGATTCTCGAAAATATATTCAACTCTTATGGTTGTTCTTAATATTAAGCGTAATATTTAGTTTTTTTAGTTGGCCACGACACGTTATTTGAAAAACAAAATATCAAAGTCCTCTCATATTCAGAAATTCTTGAGTTTCTGTCAAAATACCGGGGTTTGTATTTTTTGTATCTAATTAAAAGATCAAAACCAGCTATGGCAGCCATTAAATTTGAAAATTTTGAAAGGTACGACATACTAGTTTGTTATATTCAGTGTATCGAAAATGCAGATGAAGATTTAAAAGCGCATTTTAACAGGTTTGCATTATTGTAGTTTCTTCTAGTCAATTTATTTTTCTATTACTTATAGATATGCAGAAAGAAGTAAGCCGGTTAAAAGAATGTTCTTAAGATTAAAATCAAATTTAATTAAAAATAGATCAGTTTGTAAAGTTAGGCCCAATGTTTACAATAAGGAAAACAAGGAGATTGATGAAATTAATGTAATACCACCAGTCGCAGAAACGTATTATATTCTGTCGGAATTAATCACGTGTTCAAACACAAATTGAAGCCATATAAATTTCATCGCGTGACCCACAACACCAAATTAACTATTGTAATTGTTATTCACATAAACAAAAACAATTTAATTTAAGTTTAAGTTCATTTTTTTTATTTTAATTTTTTAATCACTAATATCTACTTTTATTATATTAGGGCTCTATCTTAAATAAAAATTAGGAGAAGTGTTAATTTAAGTGGAAATTTTTCTATAATCTGTCATCACCATGACCAAATAACAAAAAAATTTTTTTTCAAAACTTAAATATTAGGGTTAGTATTAAAAACACCCATTAATTATTATATTAATTATTATATATTTTTGCTTGTAACCCACTCAGTCGTATTCTCCAAAAATATACAGCGTAACCCATTTAAAAAAAAAAGTTTAGTTTATTTCTCAAAAATAGTTGAAGATAGAAAAGAATCTGAGTATCGAAGCTTCCAAAAACATCCCGTCTTTTAAAAATCAATATGGATATGAAAATTCTGTTTGTGGCACCTTTTGTTACCCGAAAAAGTAGCAAACCATAGAAAAATCGGCACTCGTTTCACACATTTACATCTATATTACGTGCTATTTATAAAACCGTGAGATTCACTTACAATTATAACAAATACTTGACCTGGGCTCTCTGCGATTGCTGTTTGATTACCGCTTTCCACCGACAACCCTTCTCCGATGTATTCTTCCCGACTCGCTCGTTGGATGGAAACGCTTCCATCTTCGAACTTCTGCGAACGCGACTGAGTCTCACTAGATACGGAAACTCCAGTCGACTTGTCATTCCCGTCCAACTCGTAGTTTGATTGTACTTTAACTGAATAATCAACAACTTGATTTGGAAACAAATTGTGAACAGTCTTACTTTTACGAATTACTTTCGCAGGTAGCTGCACCTTGTCGCAATCAAGACTATTTGACTTGAAAACGGCATTGGTGCCGTGATTTTCCAGAGCCGAACCTTTTTTAGGCTCGACTTCTTCCTCTTCTATATCAGGCAAATTTCTTAATGGGCTTCGCTTCGATACATTGTCGTATTTGGAATCCAACTCCTTATTAAAACTAGTTATATATTGCACCAATTTGTATTGGTCATCGTTATCTAAGTGGCTTAGCTGATCTGACTTATACAACGATGCTGCTTCCTGCAATTCTTTCCTCAATTCCTCAATGTCGAACTTATCGCCCGTTTGCGAAATTTTTCCAGATATCTGGTCCAAAATCTGGTTTTGCACCTGATCGATTAGACCCACGTGTTCATCTAAAGCGTCACTCTGTTTCAAAAATTTCAATGACGTGCTCATCACATCCTCAACACCACTAATATTGCCACTTGATCCTTGCTTTTCGTCGAGATTACTTTCATATTCACACTTCGAAGCAGCATTGATTTCTTCAGAACTGTCTTGACCCTCCTCAACTTTTTGATCTTTATTGATAACATTATCATCATTAACGATATCTAAAATGTTGTCAACACTTTTCCTTCTTCTTTCTGGTGCAGCACCGCAACTGTTAGTTGGTTCATGGTTTATCTTCTCATCATCGTTGATAGTAGGTATATTATTTGTCTTATTATTATCGATAGTAATCACTTTTTCATCTGTCTCAACTGTTCTTTGAATTAACCCTTCAATGTTCGAATTAGTTGCACATTCGTTCCTAATAATTGCCTTGATATTTGATTTCTGTTCTTCTGGAGGATTTATCTTATCAATATTTAATCCTGACTTTTCATAAGCATAGGTCTTGCCAATGTCCACGCCATTATCTGCCAAAGCGTCTTTAGCTTGTACCACATTTTCTTGTTCGCTTGAATTTGATTTAACTGTAGCATAAAGAGCTTTGTATTCGTTTTTTGCAAGTTCCTTCTTTATATCAGGCGTATCCTGATTAATTTGACTTAATTCTTCAGTCTTTGAGAGAACTTTTTTATTTTTTGATTCTTGGTTATCTTTTGTCTCACTGATTTTTTGAAAAGCTTCTTCGGCAGTTTCGTTTTTTACTTCGGATGTTTCTTGGGAAAATTCATTTAACCTTTCGTGGATTGAAAGAATATTTGATTCTTGTTGGTTTAAATTTTTTATCTTGTTAATCGATTTATCTACAGAAGGAACTTTACGTTCCTTAGTTTCGTTTTCTATATTAAGTTTACCATCTAAAACTTCACTTAATCCTTCTGGATTTGAAAAAACGTTGGAATTATTATTTTTATTATTATCAATATTAGTTTTAGATACCTGTCGGTACAAGCTTTTGATCTTGTTTTCAACGATAACATCTTCAGCTTCTTTTGTTTTGGACGCATTATGAGACAATTTTGTTAGTCCCTTATCCTCTAAAACAATCTTATTAGATTTCTCATTATCATGGTCCACGCTTGAATCTTGTTTATATAATGTATGTTCCGTGTTGCTATCTATATTATTATCCTGAGAGCGAGTTTTGTCTGTTACTAAAATTCCTTCCATTGCTTCATCGCCAATTGTTTCTGCATTATTATTCTCTTTTATATTATGAGTTTGGGATAAGTCAACTTCCGAACATTCTAAACCTATGTTATTCGAATGCTGACAAATTTTATCTAGGCCGTTTTCAGTACTACTCTCGCTGTGCGTTAAGATTTCTTCTTTTGGTGCAATATCAGTTATTACAGTGTCACTATTTTTACCTGTAATTAATTTAATATTTTGATGCGGATCTTCAGATTCGGCTGGAGTTTGAGTACTATTTTGTACTTCTCGAGCGGCACTTTCATTTTGAAGTACTTGTTTTTTCTCTGTATGCAGAATTAGGTTTCCTGTGTCGAAAGAAGAGTTAGCTTCGTTGACGCGTTTCTCTATTTCGTCTAGATTTGCTTCATTTAAATCAGAGGATTCGTAAAGCTGTGCGTGTTCGGAAATATTTTCAATTCTGTCTTCAATTCGAGAATTTTTAGTTGCCTCCAAATCTTCCTCTTTTGTTTTCAGCGTCTTTTTAAAATCATTTTCAGATGTTACATTATTTTCTTTCATATTAGTACCAGTAAAATTAACGTCATAGTTGTGCAAATCTCTATCGTGTGCTACTGTATCATTTTTTTGAAAAATGTCAGCATCAGATTCGTGACGTTTTACTTCTTGTGTTTTAACTTTAACATTTTCAGCAACAACTTGCTTCACCAGTGAATCGGACACATCAGGAAGTTTCTCGGACGACTCCTTGTCCTTATTAAGAGTCGAATCTAAATCTTTGATTTCTACTTCAATTAGCCCGTTGGAGTCACGACTAGCTTGGGATTTTTCCAAACTTCCGTAATTGTTTTCACTTGTGACGGAATGTGTTTTCTTGCTATCCAAACATGTTTTTGCCTTTTCTTCTGTATTGGATAAAGTTGCTGAATTATGCTGACCATTCTTTTTGAGCTTTTCAAAGCGCCTTCTTTCTAAAAAACCTCTAACTTGAGCCTGAAGCAAGATGACCCCTTTGAATGCGATCTTACCTTCTCTATAGTCTTGCTTAAGCTAAAAATAGAAATAATAAACAAACTACCAAACAAGAGGATGAATGATTGTGCATAAATGAGGAATCAACATGAAACGTTTCGTTTGAACTTTAAAATGATGATTTGTTTATTGCTTCTATTTTTATGTAAGTATTCGCATTGATGATCTGATCCTTATTTTATTACACCGAAAAACAACCAGGAGACTTTTCGAAAAGCAGACATTTAAATGCTTACCTTTTTAGCATAATTCCTAGCTCTGTGGCCTCTCCACAAAGCTTGAATTTTTATGACCGAAGCGTTTTTTGCAATAACTAAAGCTGAATTCTGCACTTGCTTCCTCATAAGGAAGCCTTTCCAGCTTTTTTGAATGATCGAAACTGCATCTTCGAACGTAAGTTGGTGCCCATTGCGCCGCCGTTCATATTCTTTAGTGATCTCTTTTTCTTTTACTATAGCATTGTCAACGGACATGTGTTGTTCAACAAGGTCATTGTAACTTTTTACTACGAGGTCATGACTATTGGATAAATCAATTCCTGACAAAATCCGTTTTGCTATCAAGAGATCTTCTTGCAAAGCAACAACAATGGTATGAATGCCAGGTTTCAATCCATCATCTTTACTAGCCTTTTGAATCGTTTTTATACCTTGATCATTCGTGCCCTTAAAAACGTTTCTTTGTTCGCTCAAGATAAAGGAACTTATTGTATGTTTGCCTTTGTCATCAAGGTTAACAATATCAGCGTTATGATTTTTCCTTTGCTCTGTCCCTGATGTGATATTTTCTTTTCCTTCGTTTTCAGTTTTCTCATTATTTTTAGGCATTGTTTCGCTTGCACTTACACCGGTGCCTGCTTGGGTATGTTGCAAAATATTAGACTCGATTGTATTTTCATCGTTTTGATCGCCTTGAACAATAGATTCGTGATTATTTGTATCGAAATGTTCAGATGTGACTAGCACTCTAGTATCCACTTTAATATCCTGTTGAGGTATTTTCACAGAATGCTCTTGTTGAATAATATCGTCCGGTTTATCGACTTTTATTTCTGGATCTTCTTTACTATTTAACACAGACTTTTTTAAATCGCGAGGTTCAACTTCCTTGACGTGATCGTTAATGAAATTATCCTTAATCAACAGGTTTTTTTCTAAATGAGGTGACACAACAATAGACGATGATTTTGACCCCGTCTTGTTATTATCGATATTATGGGCAAATTCTGTTTCATCAAAATTCGTTTCCTCTCGTATCTTTAAGTCACTGGCATTGTTGTTGTTATCAGAGTTTTCTCTGATAATATGCATATCTACAGATCCCGTTAGCTCTACTGGAGAATACATTTTCTCAGAAGCATCTGTTGCATCGCTGGTGGAGCATTTTCCATGTGGCAATTGCCTTGCCGAACTTTCGTTTGGGGTACCTGAGGAATCAACATTGGAAATAGAATTTTCTAAGGATAGCTGAGCCAATTCACTGTTGCGAATAATATCCCCGGCATGGAATTTCGTGTCCCATTCACCATCTTTCAAAATAGAATTGCGGTCTGCACCTGCAATTTCATATTTTTTTGTGTCCTTAAGCAACTTAATTTCCGCAGAATCTTCCAATGGTTTAACTGACAAGATTTCATCCGCTTTGGAGCTATCAGGGTCATTGTTTACCAAAATACCTTTTCCAACTAAAATTTTCGACAAACTCTGTTTTGAACCTTCGGGTGTCCTGTTAGTTCTTGTTGTTGGTTGTTCAGCATCTTCTTCGTGAGCATTCTTACCGTTTTCTATTATTGCGACATTGTCATTCGACGATAAGTTTATTGCATCCTGCTTATTGGTAATCACGTCTTGGCGACTGGAAGGTGGTATGGTTTCACTTCGTCTTTGATTGGTTTCTCCGCTATCATTAAATTCAACGTTTTCATTATTGTTACGTATCTCGAGATGGATTTGTTCGGCGTTTGAAATATGCCCAGTTGTTAATTTCTGTTCTTTTGCCGTGCCAGTTGCGCCATTAGTATTGAGCGTAGCAAATTCACGTTCTTTGATTTCGTCGTTCCCATCTGAATTGTTTTCTTCGCAGGACGATTTAGGTTCTTTTATATTCGCTCTGTTATCTGTTTCCTCATTTTCTACATGCTTATTTGCTAAAGGAATGTCAACTTCTATTGCAGGGGCATTAATAGACTCGCTGATTCCTTGTTTTGTTTCTTCTTCTGTTTGCTTATTATTCAAAGAAATTATAACTTCATGTTTATTGCTTTTTTCGTGATTGGTCGTCGTATCTGTACCCGCGCCGCTTAAGTGCTCTCCACAGGTGTCGGCAATGGGAGGTTTCTCGTCGAACTGTTGAGAATCAGAGGGAGCAAAATTTGGTTCTTCATTGGTGACGTATCCGTCTTGAGCGTTCTGAATCTCTTCATTGGTAATTACTTCGTCGCCCGATACAAGATCCTTGTTATCTTCATCTGGACTTTTGACTTTGTTTACCGTTTCTGATTTCGGTTCGATTTTTAATATCGCATTTTCATTAATTATATTTGGTTGCCCAGGATCAATATCGTCTTCGATTGGATGATTTATATCATCTTGCAAAGTCTGCTTACTAACTAACGTCCCAACTAAGTCTGGGGCGGTCGGTTTAACTGCCCTCGTGGAGTCTACTTCGATGTTTTTCTCAATTTTATTTCCAAGCATACCATTATTCTCGTTCTTGGGCACGTAAACTCGATTTTGGATTACTTTTCCAAGTTCTACTTTTTTTGGTCCGGGAACCGAACCATTTACGCCCTTTTTGTGCAAGCTTCTATGATTGATTTCGTTTTTCTGCAGTACGTTTAAGCTTTTTTGAGCACGCTCCTTGCTCAGTGTCCGTGTACCACTGGATTGCGACTCTTTATATGGAATATTTGAGCCCACATCCGTTTGTCGCTTTTCCTTTTTGTTCCTATGAAGAGAAGATTCGGATTTGGCTTTTGATTGACGCTTTTCGCGAGTGGCTATACGCCTATTTATAGCATCAATTCCAGTTTCAGATCGTCTTGGACTTGAACTGTTCGCCTGTTGCCTTTTAGTCGTCTCTTTGTCGGTCGATTTCCAATCTCCAGGCAACCTCATTTCTCTTACGCTGAGTTGACGAGAAAACAGTCGTGTTTGCCTACGGGTAATGGCAGTTGGTTTGTGTGAGTTTTCCAGCCGGACGGCTGATTGTACAGTCTGCACCGGTTTTGCTGTAAATAAATTTGTTAACTCAATACATGTGTTTTAATCAGTAAATTTAATAATTTAGTGTTTATTATTAAATATCTCGCACTAATGTCAGAGGGAAATGCTCGTCTAACTGTACGGTGTCACTGAAATGCTACGAGGTATCTCGCTTATTAAAAATAACAGAGACATGCGGTTTTTCGAGAAACAAAAGCTGTGGCAAAGAGAATTTTCATAGCTGCATTTTTGTTACCGTTTTTTATGTATCAATTAGGTGGCATACAGGCAGGTTTTCAATTATTTTTGAGAAATAAACCAAACAATGTGTCGCCCTGAATATTTTTGAATAATACAATTGAGTTTATGAAGAGCATATCAAAAATATGTATAACTCTTATAGTTGTTTTTAATGTTATATTGTTTATTATTATATTAATTATTGAAAAAAAAAAGAAGAAAAATAACAGTCGTTTTGTATTCAGAAATTTTTAAGCCTCTTTCCATTAATGCGGTTTGTGTTTTTTGTAATACATGTTACAAATTTTAATTCAATGGTCAACTAGATTAGACAATATTAAATTTAAAAACTTTAAAAAATACGACACACAAGTTTGATTTATCAACTGGCGCACGAGGAGTCCAGAATATTTGTAAATAGTATTACAATAGCCCGTGGAATCACTTTGATAAATTAACTTGCTGCATTTTCGCCAATGATCCTATTGGCTTCTTCAGAGCTTAACCGAAACTAATTTGCATTCTACTCTGTACCTGCTTATATACTGTTTGAGGGGGCTGAGCTAAAGCAGATATATGAATATTGTCTCCGCTTCCCATATTGGATTAAATCTGCCACTAAAGCTGCTTCTCTTTAAGAATCCATAGAAAATCTCCCCTTATGACTCTAAAATTTCTTATTTCTATGGACTCTTTAGAATTCACAAACCAGGATTAACCCCTTCGACCTATGGTTAGCACCATTACATCTCCAACCCATTCTCTCGAACAATATCTAGCTTCTATATTAAAACCACAACAGGGAAAACTGATAGTTAATTCCTTTCACTTCATTGAACCATCAAAAATATCAGATCCAAACGATATTCAAGTTAGTTTCGACGTAAAGTTCCTCCTTACTAAAGCTCCTATTAATGAAATTATCAATATCATTTCAGATATATTAAAATCCGAGAATCTGGAAGCAAACCTTCTCGTCTTAATTGAGAATGAAAAATTAAGATATTTTTCTTATAGTGGTCAAATATATGAACAAATATCAGGAGCAGCTATGCATTCTCCAATGTCAACAGTCATCGCAAATATATTTATGCAAGCTTTTGAGAATAAATCTCTCGACACTCTGCATGGATAACCAAAAATATGAAAACGCCTACGTTGATGATACATTTGTTATTTGGCCTCATGGTCAAGAATACACCATAACATATGTTTTACCATTGGATTAAAAACTAATAATAATCTCCCATTAGATATTCTTATTAATAGAAAATCAGACCTAACATTGGGTCATTCGGTTTATCTACAGACCGATACGTCAATGCCTTGTCACATCATCATCTGACCCAAATATCAACTCCTTTGTTTAACGAGTTGTAAATCTATCTCAACCCGAATCACCTAATCATTGAACCCACCTAATATCTTCTCTTTCCAGCAACCCCACACTTGCTACTGTGGCCCTTCTTTAGATTCAAAATTTCACTGATATGGGAATCAGTCGTCCGAGACAATGTTTATGGCCTCCTTTAGCTCCCCTCGTCGAACTCTATATAAGCAGGTACAGAGTAGAATGCAAGTCAGTTTCAGTTAAGCTTCGAAGACGCCCAGCCAGTCCAGCCACTGCAATTCTGCAGTTACGTGATAGCATGACTATTTATCTAGTTCATCTAGTTGATCTAGGATGTCGTTAATTGACCCAGAAATTTTGTTTGCCAGTTTTTATTTCGTCACTATAAGTGACTTAACTGCACAACTGCTCCTGGAATCCGGAAAATTTGTAAATTATTTATGCCGATGACGATAATTTTTATATTCGGTAGGTAAGGTAGATTTAATTTTGTTGAGGTAAGGAAGAATATTTGCTAGTTTTTGTGTTGTTTTTGAAAATTAGTTTATTTTGTTTATATTCTGTTAGTTTTGGTTAAGTTTTAACATCAATTCTTTATTGTCATAATGTGAAGAATATATGTAGTTGCAAATTATTTGTTACTTTGTTAAACTTTTTTTAGACAAAAATATTTCAGCTCCCTGTAATTTTTAAATCATGCTGGCAAATCGTATTAATCACGTACTATAGCTAGACTTTGCCAGGTGCGACTCCGTTGTCTTATTAAGTTTGTGGTATTTATAAAAAGCTATTTCGACGCTGCCTGTCAAGATGGAGCAGCTAAATTGCTTATCTGTTTACGTTTTCCAAAGATCATACCTTCAAATTTGTTCTCCCGTCTCAGTCGCAGTAAACTTGAAAAATATTCGTAAGCAAAACGGTATAAATCCTTCGGCTTCTTCAGCAACACCTCCTTGGCCAAACCCTCCATTACTTCCTCCAAACCTATCGGAACGCTCACCCGTTTTACAACCATGCCTCCAATGGAATTAGTGGAAGTCACCGAACTTGAAGTCTCCATTTTGTTTGGTCAAAAAATA
The DNA here is from genome assembly GCF_029955315.1 of Cylas formicarius. NCBI lineage: Eukaryota > Metazoa > Arthropoda > Insecta > Coleoptera > Brentidae > Cylas > Cylas formicarius. Next base: position 25,354,312 of record NW_026844214.1, read on the forward strand.
GATCTATGATTAGAATAAAAAAAACAAAACATTTTTACATAATTTTTGTAACATTTTTAAAATACCTCTTTTTAACTCTCAATTCACAATTAACCTAGTGAGCAGCAATGGGCAGTTCAATGCGCCAAGAAAGAACTAAAACGATTTTCTGTCTAGACGCGAAAATAACGAACCCTTAGCATCGGTTTGTTTGTATACGGCAACCACATTCCCGTAACCATGCGCTGCGTTCGATACATTTAAATACCGATATAGCATGGAAATAGAAATTCCAAGAAATAAGGTTTAAATTATTGATAGGCTTGTTTCTAAAAATATATTTGCTCGTATTCAGATTCACGCAACTTTATCATAGTATTTGAATAAAGTGTTGAACACTCGAAATGGGGTGGCAATAACTAAAAAATATATATTCGAGCAGGAATTTAGTACACAAAGGCTTATTACCCATTCCATTCTTACTTTGCGGGGGTTTTTAAATTGTATATTTTTTTAATACCCAGAATGATAAATATGAGTGATAAAATAAGTATCTTTTAACATAACTTGGCACAATAAAAACGACTGACACCATGTTTTTAGAAATTGATGGCCAGTTATTAAAACTGACATTGCGACAATTTCATTACGTACAGGACAGCTGAATATTCTCATCGGGCTTTTTGCTTATATAAAATATTAATTAAGCCATTTTTGTCTGACTTACGACTACCCCAAACATCACACACAACCTAAGGATCGAAGCACCACGCGCGTTTTCATACCAATGATAAATAATCCTTTCTTTCTTAAGTATCTAATCATATCACTTTGTAAAAAGGCAATTTTATAAATTTTAGAATATGAATGCAAGTTGCTTTCTAAATGATCGGATCAAAAAATGTTTGCTTAAATTATTTTCACCTCTTATCATTAATTTGTACGTGTTTGCTGTTTAAGTAATATTAAATTTCTAACAGTCCAGGCTTCCTTTTTTTTATTTTTTGGTATTTTATAAAAGATCCATCCGTAAAAAAATAATTTGAATTCTATGTTAAACTTCTAGATTATATTCTTCTTTCTGTTGTAACTTCAATCGAAAACTCTGAAGTTCTCCGAGCTTGTCTGGCGATCATGAACTGATCTCGTGTGTTATTGCTTTAGCAGCGCAAAAACTATTCTTGTGTATAAAACTATAAGGGATTTTAAAAACGTAAATATACTGATCTTAATTCGATTCCCTGGCAAAGCAATTACCACCGAAATAATATTGACGAAAAATTGACATTTCTTGATATTTACGTCCCTTTCAAAACCCTGCGCAACACGGATCACGGATACCATAAAAGTCATGGTGATGGATAGGAATAAAACTTTAGGTAGATACAAAAAATTTGCCTATCGGAATACATATTAAGATGTGCAGATTCTAGCTAAATCTAGAGAAAAATGAATTTTTATTACTGTAAGAAGCAAAAATATAGACGGACATATTTGAAACATATAAACTGTTCAAAACCCAATAAAAAAATGACACTTTGAATATTATAATGAAAACAAACTTCAACTATGAGGCGGAAGTTCTTAAAAAAATATAAAAAATCTAAGTAAAAAATAAAGTGTGGACGGATTGTAATTTTGACCATTAATTTATATATGCTTATTCTGCCGCACATCACACATTTGGCTAATTTTTGTTGAAAAAACAAACAACAAAAGGAAGCAACCCAGACTATTTTAATCAACTCCAATAAGTAGAAAAAATTCCTATAATCATTGATCATCAATGTTGTTTCCAGAAACATCATAATTGTTCCACGGCATTACCAGCAATAGTGGACGACATGGTAGATGCAAAGAGAATATTACAAATCAATATATAATTATAAATTTTGTAACAAGTAGGAGAGTTGATGCTAGTAATCTCAATATTTCAGTTTTCGTTTTTCTAAATCACTGATTTTCGGGGAAATATTATCCTGTTATACTCAGACTAGAGCAAACAAGATTGCTTTCGAAAAATCGTTACTAAGCGGGGCAAGTTTGTAACGCGTAGCAGGTTTTTATTATAAAAGGAAAGAGCTTCGCGGTTACGTGTGGTAAAGGGACGCATTGTTTTTCTATCGTGCTCCTGCGGACCACTATGGAACTTTCGGAAAATCGATGTAATTTAATTGTACATGCACCCTGTATAAAATGTCCTTCACATCTCATCGAACTTCAAAGTTACAGCAAACATCGGTAAATATTAAAATTAGCACAAATAATAGCGTTGTCGAAGGATATTTTTTCAAATATCTCGCGCCCTATATAATTGACGAAATCTGAAACTCTCTCTCGACACGCTTTACGATACTGTTCAAATAAAATTATCCCATTTTTAACAGTTTTTCATTTATCGCCAATAATTTACTCACAAAAACGGAAATTTTTAGATTATTTTAGATTTTTTTCCCATAAACGACACACCCTGTATATGATACAATCATTGTTCCAAGTAGAGGTTATAGGCCTGGATTTTCCACGCGTCCTGGTTCAAGAACTTTTTGAAAAAAGTAAATGATTTTCGAGAAAATAAATTTTTTCTGAAACCATGCGTCTGGACAGTCCCCGAAATAACGATTTCGATATGGATTTTTTCAAATATCTCGAGCAGCGTATGTGATAGACGAAAACTGCAAATACACAAATTGTAGGTCTTAATGCGGCCTATGACAACGTTCGAACCAATTAGCTATATTTTTTACGATTTTTGATTTGCCGCTAATAATTTACTCCGTAAAAAATCAATTTTCTTGTCTTTTAGATTTTTGCCTATAATTTGAAAACGAAAACCCTGTATATAATCGAAAAAATGCCCGAAATAAATGTTATTGCACTGGATCTTCTGCATCTGCTGATTAAAGTATTTTTCCAATCGGATGAAAGATTATGGAGGAAAACATATTTTTCTGGAAGCTAAAATTACCTAAATTTGAAGTGGATACCTGCAAATTTAGGACACCTAACACATTTTTCATTTAGCACGGAATATCGGGAACATCCTGTACAATAGGTGAAAACCTTAAATATAAAAGTTTTTACTGTCTATGCGAGCTACATCGCAATATAAAAGAAAGTGAGATCTGAATCATAGTCTTTCAGTTATTTTATTATTTTCAATAATAGGGGGACCCATTTTCCAGTTTTTTTGAATTTGCAGCGCACCCTGTATATTTTTGAAAAATTGTCAAGAATGAAAGTTTATAGAGCCGCATATTCTGCGTCTTCTGGTGAACAGTTTTTGAACAATGATGTTTTTTGTAGATCCTTGAACACGCGATTTTTTAGAATACTTCCCGACCCACAGACCCCCCCAGTTTCAATAGGTTCCCTCACGCGGCAGAGCAAAGTGTTTCATAGCAAGGTCCAAAAAACAGTCGAAAATGGCGCAAAAAAGATGGATTCCGGCATCGGATCAGGACCATTTCTTATGAGCTTATGTGCCTCGTGGAGGGTTAAAAAGGAGGGAAACTTCAATTTTGTAGCTCCAATGGTTTCTAAAGTTATTGAGGAAAAACCAAAAGACGAGAACAGATAAAAAAAAAATTTTTTTTTCGACTGTGATCATTTCTGTACCAACGGCGATCCCATAGGACTGTTGCCGAGATATAAAATTTTTATACGAGCACAGATACTTTCGAAAAATTCGATTTCATCGATATTCATCATCAAAAATAAAGGTTTTTGGCTCGGATCTTCCGCATCGTTTGGTTAAAGAATTTTTTCGATCGCATATACCGTTTTAGAGAAATTATTTTTTTCTCGATACCCTGCAAGTGCAGTTTTTAAATTTTTAAAAATACTTCCCGACCCCCCAGCCGGCCCCCAGTTTCAATAGGCTTCGTTACGGAGCTAAACTCTATATATGTGTCAAATTTCAAGTGGATGGCTCCAAATTTCGGACACTTATCGTGTTTCAAAGCGAAGTCCAAAAAACAGATGAAAATCGAAAAAAAAGGTGGACGCCTTGGTTTGATCAAACCCATTTTTTACTGGTTTGTGTACCTCATGCACCCCAGGAATCCCGCCACACCGTCAACGGAGGGCTCCATAGGGAGCACACCGGAAACGGCAGGCGGGAAGCGGAAAAGGAAGATGGGAGAGACCACCCAGGTTGAGGCACCTGCCGGGGGTCGGCGGCCGACACGCGGCCCGGCGAAAGCTGGGGGGACTCTGAGAGGGGGGCTCGGTCCTATGCGCAAGCGGCGGCGAGCGGGCCTGAACTGGTGGTGGGCCTCAGAGGACAGGAAACTGACCTGTCTTCAGAGGATCTACTGCGGTTCATAGGGTTTCTTAACCTCCGCGTAAGCATGTATATCATGGGTGGGGGGGGGGGCAAAACAACCCTTCCAGGATACGCTCGGTTAGGCTGTGAAGGAGCCACATCCTGATGGAGATGATGGATGAAGAAACCAGGGAGTGGGTGCGCAGGGAGCTGATCCACGTCAGGCTCTAGGGGCTCGCAAACCTGGTGGAGGTCGATCCGGAAAGATTGAGACTTAGAGGGACGGCGATCTGGATTCAGGGCTTGGGAGATGGTGTCTCGAACGAGGCACTAGTTCGCTGCCTGGCAGCTCAGAATGTCGTAGATTGCGGTGCCTGGAGGGTCTGGCAGAGGACGGAGGACGCAAGGGGCACAAGGTTGGTGGTGGGCGTAGACGAGAAATCGGCAAGCGCCATCACGGCTAAGGGCTCACTTCTCTTCTGCCTGGCGACTCAGGTTAAAGTGAACCTGGCGGCGCAGACGCCGCAGGGGGATGAGGTGACCGCGGGGGGCTCACACGAAGAGGGCTCGTCCATGGAGGTTGAGGGGCCTGTCGGAGAGGCAGCGCTCACAGCTTCTGTGGAGGAGACCTCCGGAGGGCCCTCCGAGGAAGGGAGAACCGGCGAGGAATCTCGAATGGAGGTTGAACGGGGGATCCCATCAGGGTCCACCAGTCAGGAAGCGGAAGCGGAGGGAGGTGCTACCTCTGGCTCGGATTCGTGACCCTCAGGTGGTATTCCCGTAACAACATCTTCATGGGGATATTACAAATTAACCTGCAACACAGCAGGGCTGCAACGGCCCACTTATGCAGGAAATTTTCGGAGGGCGTTACATCCATTGTACTGATCCAAGAGCCCTGGATTGTAAAATCAAGGGTTGGGGGCTTAACTCTGGGAGGGTCGACGCTGCATAGTGTTGACTCCTTAGAGGGCGGTCCCAGGGCCTGTATACTAACCATGGGGCTGGAGGCCTTTTTTCTAAAGGACAAGGCGTCCAGGGACCTGGTTCCAATTCTGGTCAGATCCCCCACTCGAGACGGCGTGAGGGAGGTAATAGTCGCCTCTGCGTACTTTCCAGGCGACCACAGCTGTCCTCCGCAGGAGATCAGTGACTTGGTCTCCTACTGTGTCCTACTGTGAGGAGACGAATCTTCCTCTTTTGATTGGCTGCGACAGCAATGCTCACCACGTTTTGTGGGGCAACGCGGCGACTAATAGAAGGGGGGAGACCTCGTGGAGTTCATGGCCTCAGCAGGGCTGCAGGTAGCCAACAGAGGGGTAGAAACCACGTTTTTCACGACGGATCGGAGCTCGATTATAGACTTAACACTTTGTACCAGGGCTCTGCTCCCGGAAATAACTGTCTGTGGGGAGGACTCTATGTCGGACCATAGACACATCACCTTTGGGTTGGAAATGGGTGTTCTGGAACCCTTAGATTTAGGAACCCCCGGGCAACAAACTGGGAACTCTATAGGGAGGAGCTCGCTTGGCGCCTAGGGGGTTTACCAAGAAAACACCGGATGTTGGAGGAGATTGACGAGGCCGCCGACCGCGTCAGCTCCGCTATGATACGGGCTTTCGAGAAGAACTGCCCTGAGACAGAGGAGCATAGGACGGGAAGGACTCCTTGGTGGAGCTCTTCCCTGGAGCGTCTCAGGAGGAGAGTGCGGAGGCTGTTCAATACAGCGAGGAGCAGTAGCCAAGGTGCGGACTGGGATCTCTATAGGGAGGTCCGCAGACAGTACAAAAAAGAACTACGGGCATCACAGAGAAAGGCCTGGAGGGGCTACTGCGACGGAGTAATGAATACCCCGGACGCGACTAGGCTCCTTAGGGTACTCAGAAGTGACCCTGCGGGAAGACTGGAAGTTGTCTGCAGGACCGGCGGTGGCTACAGAGCGGGACCAGCGGACACACTACAACAGTTGCTGACCACGCACTTCCCAGGGTCCCCTAATCCGGACACAGGGGGGAAGGCGGAAGGCAAGGAGGGTGGTTACCCATAGTAGGCTGAGGTAAGCTATTGACAGCTTTGGCCCCTTCAAGTCGGCGGGCGGGGATCCTGACCACCCGCTGTTGGACCTGTTGCGAAGGGATAGGTGCCCGAGCTGTGGCGACACAGCAGGGTAGTGTTCATCCCCAAGGTAGGGAGAGTCACTACACGGACCCGAAGTCGTACCGGCCTGTTTGCCTCGCCAGCTTCATTATGAAGACTCTGGAGAGACTGGTGGACCGGTATCTGAGGAACTGGGTGGAGCTGGAGGCCCCTTTAGAGCCAGCTCAGCATGCGTACCGAAGTGGCGGGCCACCTTCCAGGAACATATAAGATCAAGGACCAGGTCAGCCTTTGGAGCTCTGTGGGCGTGCCGCAGAGCGGTAGGGGGCACTTGGGGCCTGGGACCGAAGATCATGCGGTGGACCTACGGTACCATGGTGGTGTCTATGCTCACGCATGGGGCAGTGGTATGGTGGCCGGGAACCAAAAGAGCGGGACCAAGGCTAGTTCTTGACAAACTGCAGAGATTGGCTTGCCTCTGCATAACGGGCGCCATGAGAACGGCGCCCACGAGGGCCCTAGAGGCTCTGGTGGGGTTGCCCTCTCTGGCGGATCGGGTGCAGATGGAGGCAGCCAGGACGGCTGTGAAGCTGGCGAGTTGCGGGCTCTGGAGGGAGACCCTTCAATCAGGGTCCGTACGACATTTTAGAGGGCTAGGGCGGGGATCGCGGGGTCATGGGCATGCCGAGTGACGTCATGATCCCCGAGATGACCTTCTTTGACAAATGGACCTTTCTCTTCCCATCAAGGGAAGAGTGGAGAGAGGGCAGAGTCGGCTCTTGGGATGGACTTGTCTGGTTCAAATGGGAGATTTGGCCGGAGCTGGAACGTACTGCGAGACAACGGGATCGAGCTTGTCGGTTCCTCTGGGTCAGTACTGCACTGTGTTTCACTCGGAAATTTTCACTTTATTGATGGCGGCCAGAGAGGTGCTTCGGTTCAACCACGGAAGCAGGAGGGTCTTCTTCTGCTCGGATAGTAGGGCCTATGGAGCTGAAGTCAGTGCGTACGCGCTCCTTGTTGATAAATGAGTGCAAAGGGGTACTGAAGAGACTGACTGAGGAGAGGAAGTCACGTTGGTCTGGATCCCGGGTCACACCGGTATCCGGGGCAATGAGGCAGCGGACGCCTTAGCCAGGGACGGCTCCTCGCATAGGCATATAGGGGCCTGAGCCCCGCTTGGGGATCGCACCGTGCGTGAGGCGGGTAGCTCTCGAAGCCTTGGCGAGAGACCGGTTCGCGGTGGGCTGGAGAGTTGCTCCGGGAATGAGGTAGGCAGGAAGCTGCTTAGACTGACCAGAAGGGAGTGTAAAGCACTAACACGGGGCCTATACAGGACATTGCAGGCTTAGGAGGCATCTTGCTTGCTAGGCATTGGAGACGACCCGGAGTGCAGGTGGTGCATGGAAGGGGAGGAGACCCCGTATCATCTGCTCACACAGTGCCCTGCTTTGACATGGGCAAGATTGGGAGTCTTCGGAACGGTCCTGATCGATCCGGACTCAGTGCACGGTATTGGGCTAAAGGAGTTGCTGACCTTCTATAGGAGGGGCTGCATTCTGGACGCCCTCTAGAGCGGGCTGGGGGTACAACGGGCCCATCTGGTGGCCTAAGTGCTTGGACACCCGCGAGGGCGTCCCCCTTTAATACCAATACCAATACCTCATGCACGGCTTAAAAGGAGCCAAATTTGAAGGTCGTGCTGCAAACCGTTCAAAAGATATAGCCAATTAATGCCAGGTTTACAGAGAAACGGAGAACAGAAAAAAAGTTTTTTTTTCGACGCTGACATTTTTGTACCAATGGCGGTCCCCTAGGACCTATCGTTGCCGAGATATAAGTTTCGTTGCCAAACGCGTATACTTTCGAAAAATTTGATTTCTTAGATTTTTCGAAAGTAACAATATTGCTTTCGCAATCTCGTCGCTGCGCGAGGCGACTGCTCCACACTACGCGCTACTCAGTCCACAAGACCGCGAGCGGCTTTGTATTTCGAAAAAGCCGCTTCGCGGCTTCTTGTCCTAGAGGGACACATCAATCTTATAACATGCTTGTGCAGACCGCTATGGAACTTTCGCAAAATCGATGTAATCAATGTATAAAGCGTCTTGCACGTTTCGCGAAACTTCAAAGTTTCGACAAACTTTCTTAAATATCTAAATTTGTACAGGTAATTGCGATTTAATATGATACCTTTTTGATTATCTCGCGTGCCCTGCATGATAGGCGAAACCTGAAACTCTCTCTCGACACAATTAACGATACTGTTCAAAAGATAATTATTTCATCTTTAACAGTTTTTCATTTATCGCCAATAATTGATACACAGAAACGGAGATTTTAGAAAACTCTTAGATTTTGTGGCCATAATCGACACACCCTAGATATAATTCAACCAATCTTCGATATAGAGGTTCTAGCCCTGGATCTTCCACTTTTCCCGGTATATAAATTTTTTCAATAGGGTGACTGGTTTTCGAGAAAATACTTATTTTCTGAAAGCATGCAATACGTCGTAATAGTAAATCGCGTCTAGATTGAATGCGAGAAATAGCGATTTTCATACGGATTTTTTCAAATATCTCGAGCAGCGTATGTGATAGACGAAAATGGTAAATAGAGAATTTGTAGCCCTTGACGTGGCCTATAACACAGTTTAAACCAATTTTATATATTTTTTACGATATTTGTTTTATGCCTAATAATATACTCTGGAAAAGGACAATTTTCAGGGTCTCTTACATTTTTGTTCATAATTCAAAAACCCTGTTTATAATCGAAAAAATGATTGAAATGGACGTCATAGTAATGGATCTTCCGCGTCTGCTGCTTAAAGAATTTTGCCAATCGGGGTAATAGTCTTGAAGAAAATGATTTTTTTTTCTGGAAACCAACATAAACCAAAAAAAAATCTTGAATTAAAAAAAAAATACTTCGCATACTTGACGGCGCCCAGATTCAACAATTTAGTAACGCGGCCCGGAACCGTGGAACAAGAAACTCACGTGCTAAAGTGACGCTTCCCGCACGCTAGATCGGTGTATAATTAAATATTTTACAGGAGTTGAAAAACGGCATTTGAGTCACGAGTTTATTTGGCACTAGCGGATCGCAGCAGAATGATTTGATTTGTTCCATCATTACCCATTTTATTTTTTGCACTTGCTTAGAAAATTAGGTATGAAGTAAGGATTTGGCAACTATGTCGCAAGCCGAGAAGATATTGTAGAAGATTTGCATATTCTTCAGAGACACAAATGATGGTATTATGTACTGTATATTGAATAGCGGAATGTAAAATTTAAAATTTTGAAGCAATAAAACTGAATATATGCCAACGACTGATTTAAAGTATTTGCCTCTCAAAACACACTCATCTGTTAAATTAACTTTTTTGAAAACTATACAGTCTTGTTCAATATTTGTAACCCATATCTCTTTCCTCAATTTTGATTTTAGTATTAGTATCATTAGCAAATTTTGGTTTGACTAAACACTTTAAATAAAATTCCCATATTAGATTAATGCAGTTCTCAGTTGAGACCAAAAAAATTTATTAATAATTGGAAATTTATTATTAAAAATCTATTGGGCTATTGGCTAGAATTTGAAACATTAATAAACTTTGATACATATAAATAACAAAATTGACTTAAATTCTAATTCTAAACTGCTCTAAATATTCTTCTTCTATAGGGTGCAAACTAGGACCTACAATGATTAAGGAATGTAAAGGTCTGCCTAAGTCAATACCAGTCATGTCTTCCAAGGTGCAAACAATAATTTTCTGATCATCCATCCCAACTCTTGCTAGACCCACACAAAGAGACTGCGATGAAATCTCTAAAACAATAGTACATAAAAAATATAAGCCCAGCCGCAAAAAAAATTATCACTGAATAATACTACCAGGTACTTCTTTTACTCTTCGGTTTTCAATTATTTTTAATAACTGATTGGCAGCTTCTGAAACAGACATGAAACGGGGGGGCATATATTCTTTTTTCTTCTTAGTCAAACTTTCTATTGTGGGTTCCTTCACTTTAATATCTATAAATTCACATCATTACCACTCCATCAAATTAAATTTGAAAGAATTACCCAACAAACATAATGTGTGCAACTGGTTTCTGTAATTGTTAAAAATTTTGTCCACAAAACTATCAGGTTGCCATGTTTCAGTCCAAAAAGGGATTGACACTGTTTCGCCAAACATATACAGTTGCAAACCACAACAACCAACAGCATTTAATATAGAAGCATTGTGGACAACGTGTACTTTAATACCCCTATTTTTTGCGCGTAACACTAAATCTGTATGAGTGGTTGCCCCAAAGGGATCCCCAACCACTAAGAAAGCTACATTTGAACTATCAGACCCCACTAAAATTTCATCTGCGCCTTGCTCTACTAATTCTCTGTCCGCTATAATCAAGTCTTTTCCATAAAATTTTTCCTGAAATTAGAACAGCTTAAAATTAATATATGTTTAAAAACATTCCGCATACTAATGCTTCTTTTCCGCATGTTAAAATTGAAGTATAGGCCTCTAAGTATACGCGATCACACTGCTTTATTATTTCCAGTCCTTTCACGGTGACATCTTTGTAATCTCCGAGACCCAATCCAATAATATAAAACATTTTTATAACATTATTAAAGTTAATTTTAAAAAGGTTAAGTCCAACATCTGCTTCTCATCACTTGTGTTCTGCATAACACATAAAATAAAAAAAAAATTATCCATGGACTCGAGCATTCGTGTCCAACTTAATGTGAAAAGTAAAAGGAGACGAACATTCATGCCGTGTATTCTTGGTATTCGTACAAAAACCTACGGTCATTTTTTTTCCTGGATTCTGTAGGTAGGTTGATTCTTGTCCGCTCTCTACATAATCCTAGTTTTTCAACATTTAAGACTCCATTCAAAATGCGCATGCGCGAGATTTAATTCCGTTTTCAACGAATGATCTTGTATGGGGCATTTTTAGAGCAGTATTTTTTCAAAATATGTTTAGATCTCGTTAAATGTTCTTTCAAAGAGAGTTAAGTGTGTGGAAGTGGCTGTTAAGAAAGAAAATTGCACACAATGCAGGTTAGTGAGTGAAATGTAGAGGCATGCGCGGAAAATCATTACCTTCTTCAAGAAGTATATCGATTATATGTTTTACCTGTAACAATGCTTGGCCTTCTAGAAATTTCACATTACACTTTAAATATTATCGTAAGTTGTTGCTCTTGCGTCATCAAAGGTACATATAAACATTGAGACTGCTAGTAAAATTGGCACATTTATTTAAGTTTAGCAGCCCCACCATCAGATTCGTGTATAATTTTTTTGCTTAATTTTAGCGAAATCTATGACATGATAAATCAGCAAATCGTCACTTCAATTCTTCATTACGTGGGATTCAATTAAGTGTTTTGTTAATTCCGCCTTTGACTAGTAAGAAGGGAGTACCCGATGGTGGTACTTTAGGTTACTTCTGGTTGCGATTTTTACATCTAGGTTTACGTCATTATAGTTTTGAGGTTATCTTTGTGCCGATGACACCCAACTGTACTTTTCTTTTTCTATGAAATGCCTTAACGAAGAAAGCAACAGTAATAATTCTGTACTTCATACTAATAAATCCTCAGTGGTGATATTCGGAAATGACAACCGAGTTGATAATATTAAAAACTACGTAAACTTCTCTATAAAAAATTCTTGGAGTAGTTGCTAGGTACTTTATATTCTCGGATAAAATTTAGACAGTACGTTATAAGCAAGGTAAAGATTGCATACAGTAACCTAAAATTAATTTATGAAAATTGTCACTCAGAATACTAAAAAGCTTATTTCAGTACCATATTAACCATAAGAAAATATAGTGACCCCTCTACAGTAAAAAGTGATGCGCGGCAGGTGGCTGTTATATTTCTGTAGAGAAGTTGTGGATTTTTTGCGCATGCGTCACCCCATATAGCTATGAGCAAAGAGTATAAGATAGAGGGGAAGGTCGTGTAGACTGTTACGAATGCCATCGATTATTTGTGTCCAAGTACTAAAGTACTGTCATGGCGCATTCAAGTAATGCGCCACACTGAGAATACTACACTGAGCTTGTAACGGATAACACTTTATTTATATTTTAATTAAAAAAAAAATTAAAACTATTTCGACATAATTTTTTTTTCACATTTCACCTTTCAAACTTTAAATTGAATTGAACCGTACGTCCCGCGCGTTTTCTGTTTTCATGACTGGACACAATCACTAGCGGCGTTGAAACTCAACTACGCTTTTTAACATTGCCACTAAAGGGAGCCTTTCCCTCTACCTTATTTATACTCTTTGGCTATGAGATAATATAGTCTCCTTTCTACGGTAAAAAGTGATGCGCCGAAGGTGATATTTTCGTAGGGAAGGTGTGGATCTTATGCGCATGCGTCGTCGCCAACTAACTGAGTTGCCACATTGCCGTAGTTTTTCTGAAAAAATTGACTAATTTTCATAAGATCGCAAAATCAGTCTCTGAAATCCAAATATAATTGGCAACGTTGAGCTTGGAATTGCTATGGTCAGAGAATGCTAACAGTCTGTGACATTGTTGTTTACATTTTTGGTAGTTATGATTCTCTCCGTCCCTTTTTCGTGTTTTTGCGAAAAACTTGTTGTGTTTGTGGTCAAAATTCTAAGGAAAAGAATGTGCCTATATACGGGTAAGTGTTGCATTATGTACAAGTTAATTAAAAAGATTTAAAAGTGGTTTTTAGAGGACTCCCACTCACAAACTTGTATAATTGGTGCTTTCAATTCTTACTTGCTCCTTCACGAAATTTCAACAAGTGTGGCAAATATGAGGACCTAATAGGATCTCAGACAAACGAGTGATTCAACAAACTACAAGGTACACTTAAATAGCTACATAGGAAAGATGTTTGGGTAATATGTTTTAGTGTACAAGAATTACAGGAAATGTAAGAAAACAATTCAGCTGCAACTTTTACTAGAACAATCACAAGAAATACTTCTTGATAGTTACAAATCCTTGTAAAGTGTTCGTTTGTCATCATCACATTGCATTTCAGTTGGTCAAGAATTACAGAAATTATTACCGCAGAAAGTAGGGAATTACCAGAATCAGTTCAGCTGCAACAGAAAGAACTTAAACTATAAATCTGCAGGATTTTTTTGGGAAGTCTGAAGGCATTACAGGAAATCTTTGAGAATTACCAGGAATTCTAGGCAACTGTTCAAAATTTTGGGGTACTTCATTTGTAGGTCAACTTCCTCCTGAGGGAGGTAAGTGAATACTGCAGTATGTACATACACAATTTAACACTGATTAAATAGAACCGCTTCTATCAATAAATACTGATTTTGTACATCTGCTTGTTAGATTCGGGACAACTTGAGTAGGAAAAATATTATATGCACAACTTGGAAGGAAGAGATTGATGAGTCTCCGACTATTTTCCCAACCCTTGCTTACCTTGAGAGTAAACTATCTCCTTGTTTCGCAAGTACCGCCTACCTCCCTTGTGTGAATAAATATTTAGCACAAGTTTTTGGACAAGTTATGGGACTGATCCATGTACTGTATCCCATTTTTTTGTAGACTTGCATATATGTCTGTTTCTTAGTTTTGATATAATAATCACTTATCCAGGTAGTGTCATTCAATTTATATTTTATTTTTTAGTTTACCAAAAGATGAAATTGGAGCTTCTAGAGAGGCTGGTAGCCTTAGAAATCATTCATATGTGGGGTTGACATCACTCCTTTAAGCTATAGAAGAGATGGTAAAGTCCTGATAAAGTAGGTAGATATTGTGATCAGGTATAAATCGGGTTACTTGTTTTCTGGTTATTTATCAAATAATTTCACATTCCTCAAAAATATAAAATATTATTTTATTATATATAAGAGAAATTTTTGTTGATAGGGAGGCGTTTTTAAGCTTTATTTCCAACAAGTCAAAATAATAATTTCCTTCCTAGGTAGAACTACAGCAGACACCAGCAGATCTTTAATCTTCAGTGGTAGTGCAACATTACAAGTTATAGAGAAGCCTGGCACAGAATAACCAGCGGTCATCTGTTTTTAAAAAGAACTTAAGGCACAGCAATATATTGACAAGTGCTTCTGATGTAAATTTTCTTTCGAATTTTCAGTGAATGAAATTTTTGCTGTAGTTATTCTACTAATAATTAACAGTGTTTTATTACATTATAAATGAAATTTTTTTTTATTGGTTTCATCTTCTTTTTTGCAATTTTTAAAGGTGGTGATCCTCTCAAAGGAAGTAATCTAAAAGTTCCTTGAAAAATAAAAATTAAATAATATGCTATTAAAAAATGCAGCATATTTTTTAATGCAATTCCTTATTGTGTTTATAAGCAACAATATATTTTTGTTCTTTTCAATAAAAGCCTTATTTAATAATTCATTTATTTATTTATACTAACCAAATCAAGTTAATTTAATTGATTTTGAGACAATAAACTACACTTTTTAGAGTTTGGTAGGTAATATTAATTCTGTTACATTTAGGGCTAATTGTTTATTGACTTGTTTTATACTAGTTTTTAATTTTCTGGGTTACATTTTCCAATACCTAGTTTTTAAAGAAATTGTCCATTGGTACTTTTCATAATTATATATTTCGGAGGCGAAACTTTCTTTAATTACTAGACTTGCGATGAGCGTTCTATCTATATGAGGTGCCTGTTGAACATTTTTTCCACTTACATGTTTCTTGTGCGATATCTAGTACCTTAAAGTTATATTTACACTTTTAGAGTCATATTTCGTGAATTTTGACTTTATTTCCATCTTTAATAGAGGTTAAAACAATAAGTTTATAAAAACAAACTGTTTGCGCCGATTTAACGGGCACAAATTCGGGAAAAATTAGCTGCTATCGTGTTTATAGCGCTTAAAGAACCAAAATGATAAAATACTTGCAGAAGGACGCCGATCCGTGTGCTGTAATTCTACATAATAGTAACTGTGGACTTATCGCTAATTTTTTTTAACAACACTTTCTACACCTTAATACCTTTTGTGCCTGAAAATTTAATGGGATTTCGACATATTTTGTGAAAATACTGCCGTCGTAAAAATGCAGCATCCAAACATTGACGACCCGCTATCCGCCATATTGGTTGTTGGAAGCCGCAAGGCCTTATGGGTTGAATGTCAGAAATTCAATTAACGCCGCCATTGATTGAACAGACCTCCAATTTTTTTTACATAGTTGCTTCACGAGTTCCTTTACTATTAGAATGGGGAGAGCCTCTGCATGTCCAGTATTAATCATTGTATAACAGCGTATTCGCGGCTTGTCTAGATAATATATAGAAAAATATCATATTCAAAAAGTTAAAAACTCCTGTCTTAGCAGCAGCTGTTCACGTGCTGCTCCATGTAAAATCATGCAATGTGCGACACACACAATTTGAATCTTCGTGGATAGGTTCTTCTTAGTGGGCCACAACAAATTGCTATTATTAAATTATCAGAATTTTGTTCATGTTAATATACCTTTGCTTGCGGTTAAATGGTGCGTTTATTGTTTGTGAAATAAAATGCGCACTATATTTGGTTCAATATATTAAAACATAAAAATATAAAACAATAAATGAGGTAATATGTATAATATACCAATTTATTTTTAACACTAACATATTACATGGTATCACATGTTTATTTGCACACATCCAAGTGTTGTACGTAAAATTTATTATTGACGTAACGTCGATGTGGGACGACAAATATTTTTAGGTATATAGTATTCTCTAACCAACTAATTGTAATGACCTTTCTCAAAGACTATAAACCCGTTTTGATGTCTGAGGGACAACTGCGAAAGGCGCCGTTTGGCGAAATTTTCTCCAAAATATTTGAAGTCGTTGTTTTCATACTCATTTTGTACAAATTAAGAAGTTACACGAAGACATTTGATTCGATATTTACCAAAATAGTTAAAATGTTTCTGTGTACATATATATTATCCTTTTAGAACAAAGACACAGCTATTTCTTTTCAAGATCCGTGATTTTATTTATAATAATATGATTGCCATTATGTTTATTCGTAGAATTTTCTTGCTACCAGTTCTTTTTATGTTTTGGAATATATTTGAGAAAATTCAACAACATTAACAACAGTAATATTTGTGCCCTCGTTATGTAAGTATATTTTAATAAAACCATCGTCGAAATTCGCATTTAAAACTTTGCCGGAAGAAACTAGTTATGATGAACAGAGTCAGATACCATACTTGTCTAGGAAGAACTTTCAAAAGTATATAAGCACTTTTAATTTTTTATTTCTTCAGCAGTTAACAAAGTCGCGAACTACAGATAAGTTCAGTGATAAATGCAGTCATTGCACATTTTGAAAGTAAATGTTTTAAGCTGTCGTTGGCGGCTTGAAACATTTCGATGCTACCGAACTTGCTTTAGACCTTGAAGTTCGGAGATTCGCGATCAGCCGGAGCTATTTAACGAGTGAATAACCATTAAACAGATATCTGACACTGCTATTAAAGGGTGAGAAATCATATTAACGATTAATGTTGCGAAAGTTGAAAAAGTTGTGATTTCGCTAAAAAGATGTCATGGCAAGAATTTTTATTAGTAGAGCGCCCAACAAGAGGGCTAGTTTAAAAGGATACATAATAATTTATGGCATATACTAAGGTTTCCGTTGCCTGCGCCGTTTAAGAAGCGCTGATAGGACGGTTTGTTAAAAAGTAGTCAAAATTTTTCTGTTTTTTTTAGGTTTGTAATACTGGCTTGCTACTTCTCAAGTCGGACCCGGCAACGGATGACTAGAACTCGCCTCAGCTGATTCAACGAAGACGAAAGTCGAAAAATTGTAGCGTTTTACATTCGGTATCACAAAATTTTCTTTTTGTAGTTCTCTTAAAGCCAGCCAGGCAAAATTTACTCGCTTATATACTTATAACTTTTTCTCATTAAAAAAAAAACAGGTGTAGTAATGTACATTATTACATTACAAACATATACAACTAATTGCTATTAGAATTATTTCCTCTTATTTACATTATGTACAATGCAATGTTACATAATTGTTTAAGTATTTACAGTTGTCGACCCTTCTTCCGCTAAGGCGAGAAGGCGCCTTAGTTATACTAATTATTTTTACAAAATATAAACCATTCTTTGCGGATTTCTTTGAGCCTCACAGCATAGACGGAAAGAATTATTCGAACTGTGCTGCATGTCGTAAATTTAGACGGATTTACTTGGAGTTAAAATAGACTATTGCAACGATATAATAAAGATATGATGAAAAAGTACGCTGCCAAACATTAAATGATAATTTTTTGGTGACTGTATTCATGTTACTTCTATTTAAATTTACGTTTTTCCATGAAAAGGTGTGGTTTTAGAAATGGGTTTTTAGTTTCCGTTTTTTATATTTTCTTTTGACAATTAACTCAGATGCTAAAAAAGACATCGTCAACTGGCATTTTTAGCTGCCTAATATGAAAAAAAAACATAAAAAGTCAATGGCGCAATTTATTATTGTCGACAAAACATCGTATCGAGTTTAGTAATGTACTTGAGTACTGTACCGGCTGGCGAAAACAAAAGGGACACTTCATCTATTTTGACTGTTAAAGTTATTTTGATCATAAAAGATAATAGAACCGATAGGCCGGGTAGCGCGTGTCCCATTTTTTGCACATTTGCGAAAACCACATCTTTCTAGCTTCGAAAACAAGTGAGATATCCCCCGAAAGTATCAAAAACGGGACACCCCGTACTTGTTGGCGCGAAGTACCATGTGTTCCGTTTCCTCTTAAACTTTACAACAATTTGGATTGTTTAAATTGAACACGCGGCAGGTATGTCTAATGTAAAAATAACAGACGCGTGTTTAATGAAAAAAGTTCCTGAAAAACACTACCAATCATGTCCACTGTGATCGTCATCAAGTTCGAAATTTTTAAAAATGTCACTGTGATACCTACCAAATGTAAAATTTTGTGAAAAAATAGTCTTAGAAAGTGGAAAAGATATCAAATTTTTTAGTTGCCGGATTGAAATTTTATTTACCATCCAATATAAAAATTATACTTCTTAAACAACTACGGTATCGGACAAAATTAAAGCAACTACTACAATAATCTGATTTGGCCATCACAATCTTAATTGCAACCCAATCCATAAAACGCACAAAAAAAGGTAAGGTAAGCAACGGTAAAATTTTATTTTCATTAATTTCACCTAACCAATCAAGAACTAAAAGGTTTTGTTTCTAATCAAATTTTCGAAAAGTTGCGTTAATTTAGTCGTTCCAACAGTGTCGTTTATCCGCTTTGGGAGTTAGCGGTTTAAATCGCAAAATATTTGTTGTCAAATTTACAGGTAAACGGCAACGCTGCAATGGTGACACTACCGTAGCGCCCAAAACAATGTAAAATTTTACTTTACCTATGGCCGGTTTAGCTTTTTTTAGAGAAAAATCAAGGTACTTCAAATTTATCCGAGATATTGAAAATTTTATTTCAAATATGCATCCAATAAGGTAGATGCGACAAATAAGACAGCAGTGGATTTCCCGTTAAAATTTGACAATAGAATCCTGCAGTGCAACTTGCAGGTGGCGCATACCTTCACTAGGAGGTGAATCATACATTTACTACTGGCGATAAGATTAGATACAAATTTCAATTTTTTGTAATATTTGCAAAATAACTAAATTTTGCACGCCGGAAATAATGTCCTTGCGTTTTGTTCCTCAGGTCATATTTCTTTCGCATAGGCCTTGTGCAAGTGCGGACAATTAGGAATCACATCAGAAGCGGTAGAATTGTACCAAAAATGGGTAGAAATTCAAGAAGAAAAGGAAAGTGTAGCTTGAATTGTAAGGCTGGATGATATTGGATATCCCATCACTCCACAGATCATGCGACACCAAATCTTTAAATTTGTAGAGGCTAACAAAATAGCGCAGAATATGAATATCGCGAGTCGGGCTGCAGATTGACATGCACCCCCAGCAAACAATCTTATCACTGAAAGGAACGAAACTCTTACATCTAGTTTCTCCTCGGCACGCTGAGAATGCCAGTGTTGTGGGATACGTTTCAGCTACTGGAAATTCAATTCCTCTAATGATCCTCTTCAAAGGCAAAGGCATGAAACCAGAATTTGAAGATAACTTACCAGCTGGGCCATTGGTCAAAAGCCCCGAAAACAACTACAAGCTTTTCGTATTGTCTATTTGCCATTTATCAAAATTCAAAATAGCTGGGCGAATTCTTTTGGTCTTTGACGAAGCTGCGTCGCATTTGGACTACACCAACGTAGAAAAAGCAGATAAGCATAAGAGTTGTTATGCCTTCCCAGCAATATAACTCACAAACTCCAACCGTTGGACAAGTCAGTCTACAAATCTTTTGAATCCCATTGGGATCAAGAAGTGTTGCGCTTTTGAAGAAATTATCCAGACAGAAGAATAACCAAATCAATGTTCAACTTAATATTTACCAAGGTTTGGTCTAGATGTAGTACCAACGAAAATAATGTGAATTATCGTCCTAACATCGAACCTGGAGTGAAAGGCATGGAGTCACTTGACGCAAAATGTAGCAGTGAAGATAAATTCCCTCCTAAAATGACCCCTTAAACACTAATTTTCAAGAAATGATGCCATAGCAAAACAAAAGTTGGAAGCGCGTGCTGCTGGCGTTTATGTATCCCAGAAAACTGCAGAAAAATATGCTGAATTTACAGCAAAAGGAAAAAAAATTTCGTCCAAAATTGTAAAAAGCACTCAAAAAGCTTTATGTTCAAAGGAATGAGCAAGTGATCAATGTTTGGGCTATACCGCCTCACCCGGAAAAAATAATAGACATTATTATATCCAAGCATAGAAAATAAGGGATGTTTGCATTGCTAGATGACATACTATGCGTTTTATACCTGATGCAAGTTTTTGCATACCAAACACTGTGTTTTGATTAAAAAGAGTATACTTTATATTATGAAAATTATCGTTCCTTAACCGGGTCTTATTTGTCGCACTTGAAAGTATCAAAAGTCAGCACGCCGTGTAAAATAATTGCGTGGCGGGGAGAACAGTCAACAATCGTTAAAAAAAAAACTCCAAAAGCCCATTATCTATGCTGCGCTTGTACAGTTTGAGCGATCGAAATCGACTTAAAAGTTACGTACTATAAGTACCTAGTCCAGTCGCTTTCGATAACCACCCGAGAGTCAATGTCTTTTACTTAAATTGAATCACAACCTGAAGTAAAACTATGTCAATTGTTTCCCGGTTTAATGCTACGTGCCGCCAACTAGCACATGCATAAACCCGTCCCATTCGTTGATCGGATCTGTCCGCGACTCTTTCCAGTCTTGGTCGCCATTACTTAAACCCAGCTCGGCATACAGTTCGTTATTGTTCAGCGATTCCAGATCGGTCTGTGACGTCAAACTCAACACAGAACTCCAGTTGATCGGCTTCGTCATTTCGTCATCACCTAGTCCCGAGTCTGTGTCGGTCGTCGTCGTCGAAGGGAACGGCGTAGCCCTGCCCGAAAAGTTACCCACCTCCCGAAGGCTTTGTTCGTAACTAGGCTCCGTCACCGGGTTCGGTCTGGCCGGTTGGTTTATCTCCGGTAACGGTGAGTAGGTCGACTCCGACGGTTCCGCTTCCATCTCGCGTTCTAGCCGTCGCAGCGTGTTGCAAATGAGTACCGACCTGCGCAGCGACGGATCGGAACACTGTCTGTATCTGGCCAACTTGCACATAGAGAGGTTGAGCACGGCCAATCGTCTCTGCCGATAACACGGCACGTGACACCACCTGGTTCGGCCGTCGCAACACCGCGTCTTCATCTGCGGCGATGCGCCAAGCTCAAGGTAAGACTTGCCGTTTTCTTCGCAGCGGATCGTTTGCTGTTGCGGCGATTGGTAGTATTGCCAGTAGTCCATTTGGTACCTGCGAACGAAAAGACAAATTTAAATTGGTATTGGAAATTCGATCCTTTACAAAATAAAAATCAAATTTTTTTAACTTCGTACGTAATGTTAAATACAATATGTTCATTTCCATCGTCAATAATATATTGTATAGGAAAAGTCATTCCTAATACTAACCTAAAAGAAAAAACAAAAAATTATGCACGGGTTTGATACAATTTGTAAATAATTTTCTACATGATAAAAAGTTTCTTCTAAAAAAAAGGCTTTTCAAATAACTTTGACAAGCTTTGTAAAAGTAATGGTCCTACATTTCGATGAGGACTGAAATCCAATATGTGCTAGTTTCTAGTCTTTAAGTTATGTATGTATACAGAAACATAGTTCTTAGATATTATAGTGGCCCTACTACAGTAAGAATTTATGCGTAGCAGACGACATTGATATTTCCCTAGAGAAGGTAATGATTTTCCGCGCTATTTTCGTTCTAAACAGCGGCTTCCCACATACCCAACCCGCTTCCCCAGCGGTCATGATGGTTGTTGAATGCCGCAGGGTCGTTGATTAAAAACAAATTTTTAAATCTCGCGCATGGGCCTGTTCAATGGACTTTTTTAAAAGAAAATTTATAGGTGCTCTCTTTAATTTTATTAAAATATATATTTTTTTAAATAGTCTCTGCAACTATAAATTTGGTTTTCCAGCAAGATAATAGGCAATAAAAACATTTGTAGCGAGAGTTATCCGATTCAATTTTTAATTTATTTACGTTATTTTGTGCATCATGAAATCGCACAGGCGTCGGATTAGATGTGTGTTTGCGTGAAGAGAGTCATCACAGAACCAACCTCTTTTTTAAAATCAAAATCAAAAATTATTTTGGTTGACACAGCCCAATGCCCTGCTGACATCGCAGAATTGGGATCAATAAATTTATTAAAATATTCATCTATACTATTGAGCTGACAATTTTCTATAGAATTTAGCTCCCGCATACCGGGTTAATAAAAAGTACCAGATCTTAAATATCTCCAAAATGCTACGCGCAATGATATCAAATTTAGCGGTGATATTTATAATTATGGTAACCATTCACTGAAACACTTCTAAAGTTTCCTATGTTCAAGAACCTGCAAAATTTTAAGATGTTAAGAATTTTGGTAAATCTGACAACACTGAATATTCATAAATATAATAAATAATAATAAATAAACATAAACCCCCAGGTATTGAATTTTATCGTTCCAGTGGCAGTTTTGAAGATACTTTTTACTAAAGCGGTATAGTGGCGACTTCTCAATCAATCCTAGTCTATGTGCAGGATAAGTTAACTTATTGCTACATCTGGTATGAAAGTCACTGTTAAATACTGTAAGGGATAGAGTTTTAAAAAATCTTTACAGTGGCCGTACCTCGACGCATCGGCAATATTTATTTCTCTACAGCTCGTTGTTGCAATTTGATACTTTATGACATTGAGGGGAACCACCCTAAAATAGGAGACCATGTTTAACTGTACATACATACAACACTTATTATAAATATGTAGCCCAAGCACTCTTGCATCACAAACTTGTGGTACAGATTTGCGTTCGTTTCTGGACCGGACGGGTCGATGGGTTCTATGTATTTCGCGACACGAACCTTGATAACCCCGAAGAGAACACTGCTGAATATTCGTTTAGTCCAAAATAATTTACATAAATAAGGATTACGCTTTTGTCTTTTAGAAGCCTTTATGAAGAACAGAGACAAACATTTTTTTGCAAAAATATTTCCATTCCCCGGGCTCTAGAATAGTCGAAATCAGGGTTTTTTTTTTAAACAAATGCGAAAAACTTGTGATTCGATATTTTAAATGAAGGGTAGTTTGTTATATACACGTGGATCAAAATCCAACAATTGGGGAGATTTCGCGCAACAAATATTTCGGAAAAAGAATGTTTGTATTTTTTACCTTAAAAATGATAATAGAACAATAAAATATTACGATTTATTATATTGAGCAATGTTCTGTTTTGGTGTCGGAGGAGAGTAGCAGAGCGAGTGCTTAATAAACAACTGACTGAACTGAAACAGCACGAAGAGTGAAGTGTGACCTGACTGTCAGAATTGACAAACTTCAAAATTCAAACCGTGCGGTAAAATCTCCGAAAACATCCGATTCCCGCGCGCTACATCGGTGTATAATTGGGTAGAAAAAAAAAACATTTTTTTAAATTAGAACATAATTTTAGAAATATGTTAAGAATTCACAGATTTCATTCAGCTGGTGCACCAGGATTTATTACAACAGGAAAAAAATGCTAAAAAAGACATAAAACTATCGGAATAAAAATTTACAATTCCAGCGGTCAATTTCCAGTAGAAAGAGTTTGCTACTTTATTCGCTAGGAACATCGAAACTATGATTTAGAGTATATATTTAGACTATACGCGAGCTGGAAATAAGTGCTGACCTGTTATGGTAAGACTGCGTGGTGGCGGAAGCGGGATGAGCAAAGCGAAGTGGATCGGGGGGCGGTACCATCCCCGCGCACTTCTCGTCGTCGCTGAGTTCGTCTTCAAACTCGTCGTCGTCGAACTCATCTTCGCTGAGAAGGGTGGCGGCGAGGGAAGGTGTTGGAGCGCGCCACGTATCCGCCGCGGGTACCGCTACTGCCCTAAGTCTCGCTATGCAGTCATCAGTGGTAGTGATAGTGTTATTTATGGGCGGTTCATAGCGGCCGTTTTTCGCCGGCGAGGATTCAAATTCTGCGAGGGACGCCACGTCCAACTTGCGCTTGCCTGCTGCTACCGCCGTGGTGGTTGCCTGCAAACCCATCATTGCACAATTCTGGAAAAGAGAAAACGTTATACGTTACTTTTTGTTGATAGTTAATGAAATTCGATTCAAACCGCGAAAATATTTAAAAAATACAAACCCGTAAACCGGTAAACATTTAACTCTAAAATCTCTAAAATCTAATTTTGACGTAGTAATTCTCAAAGCAGATAAAGGACATGTTATAAACCCAATTGCCTATCAAAAAAAAAAATTCAAGATATTAATTCTAAAGTCTTTTCTTTATTAGAATCCGTGAAAAAATCTGTTCCCCTCACGATTCCAAAATTCCTAGGGACTCCATAAAATTCAAAAACCAGGATTACCCTGTCGACCTCTTCTTGGTTTGTTCTCCAACCTATTCTCTAGAAAAATATCTTTGATATTAAAACCCTTACACGCAAAAAATGATAGTCTTGTACTTGATTTCTTTCTCTGCATTGAACAATTAAAAACGATACTCTGGTCACTTTCGAAAGAGTCCGGTACCTCATTCTTAATTCTACTATTCCCGAAACTCTCAACATTATTCCAGATAAATAAAAATCTGAGAATCTGGAATTAAACTTTCTCATCTTAATTGAAAAATGCTTGTCTGGAACATATTTTTCTTGTAACAATTAAATTTATGAACAAATATCAGAACCAGCTATAGCTTCTGCATTATCACCAGTTATAAATATACGTAAGGAAGCTTTTAAGAAATTTATGGGAACGGTACATTGATGACACCTTTATTATTGGCCCTATGTTCAAGAATCCCTTCGATGTACAAACAATAACATACCAAAGCACACATAAACTTCCAACAATTTTTAGAAAATAATTTTTTATTTCATTAAAATATAAATTTTAGGAATTTAGAATTAGAACATAACTTTTACGAATATATCTAATAATGCAGTGTTAAAAAATAAACGAGTCAAAATAAGAAACCACAACTAACTAATAAAAATAATTAGATTATATTACACTTATTATATTATATTTATTATATTACACTTATATCTGAAATCATTGGATCTGACAAAACTAAAAAATATCTTCAATGGTTTTTTTTTATTAATATTTTTCTAGTATTGGGGTCTCGATAAAGCCTGCATCCTTTAAAAACCTCTTGCACATCCCCAGAAAGCTTTTCGATAGGAACAGGCATATATAAACTGTTGGCTGATTTATTACTTTCAATTGCTGAATTAGGCTTTGACTAAAAAAAATTAAAATGTCAAATCAATAGTTCTACGATAGAACTGTTTTTATTAGTCAACTAACAAGCGAAAAGAACTTTAATACTCAAACCGTACAAAGAAATTTCGAAATTGGAAAAATAATGGGTAGAAGTAGATTTACAATAAGATATATTATCCTGAGCTACAAAAATGAAAACAGAACTGAAAATAAGGCTCGGTCGGGGCGTCCACGAAAACTAACTAGAGAAGAGCTAAAAAAAAGCTAGTTAACGAAAATCCGCGACTATATACACCTAAAATAGCCGCGCCGCACAAAAGGAAAATTTGTATAAAAAATTGGATTAAAATTCTATACCAATAGAAAAAATCACTAGTTGGTAAAACTAATACACGAAGAAGACCATACAGCTTAATTTTGCAAAACTAAACAGCAATCATGGAATAGACTTCTGGAATAAGATAATATTCACTCATTATCAAAGGAAGTTTAACGTGTTTGGAGACGGCTTCAAAAAGTGTGGAGAAAACCAGCAGAGGTATTAAATCCTAAAAATACAATTAAGACTGTTAGGAATAGAAGTGGAGGCATAATGGTATGTGCAATTATGGTGACTTCACGTGTTGGATTTTAGTAATAATTGAAATTACACCTTGTCTGCAAACAGGTTTCTCAACTGACCAACATCAACATGGTAACCACTAAACAAAGCTTGGAATATTGAATAAACTACGAATAAGTACCTCATTAACCCCAGTCGTCCTCAAAAAACCTGCGAAAGGTGTTTCCGTCATACCAATATCAATTACAACATCAACTAAAAGACCCAGCCCTGATTTAAGATATAATTAATTTTGTTCTTTCTTCAAACCCACATTTTTCTTCATTTATGTCCCGAACTGGCCATTTACTTATGTATAGCCTGTATGACAGATGCAGAATGCATTCAAAAAATTGTATATATGCGTGCCGTGTAGAAGACCTTTGTAAATAGTTTTATGTTTCGAAATAGCTCCACAAATATAACATACTGGAGGGACAGAATTTCCCATTAACGAATTGCAAATTTTCATATCCACCTTTTTTTTATGTAAAATGTGTTCTACATGAATTTCGTGGCCCGAGGATGTGAATAATTTCGTTGGTAATAGATTTGCAAAGTGTACCACAGAATTTAAAAGAATCTCATCACTGCTATTAAAATTTTCAGTAGAAGAATTTTGTTTGTATGTCGAATTGTCTGCCACTACCATCTAAGCGCCATTTTCAGCCCTAAAGGATAAATTTCAGAATTTCATCTTGAATTTCAACCAAACGTTGACTAGTGTAATCTAATCACTTCTGCAAAGTAATTTCGGTTGTATTGAAGACGAAGTATCTCACCTCATAGTATGGGCGATAGAGATTCACATTTCTTTCAGTTGCTCCCTTCTGTATTGCAATGTATTGATGGTTTGATAATTTTAAATCAACCACCAAAGCAAGTGCCTCATCTTGTGAGTAACTAGATTTTATGATAGTATCAGATGGTTCAAGAGTCATTTTTACTTTTTAAATGTTTTGGGACCACTATGTGTTACTTAATTTATGATTTCCACAACGCTTTGCCTTGCTATGGATCTGCAACTAACCTCTGTAAGCTCTTCTGCCTTTTGATATTCTATTGAAAGATTAATTTTTCTTTTTTTTTATATAATCAAAATCAAAGTTCTCTAGCAGTAAGTATTTTTGCAACCATATAGAATATTTAATCAAAAATCTTGAAAGAAAATTTGTTGAAAATTATTTGAATTTTCGTTTTAAGGAACAAAAAACCGCTTGGATTGAAGAAACCAGAACATACCCTCTTTAGAAACGCGACCATCATTGACGTAAAGATGTGGTCGAAAAATGCTGGGTAGTATTACAGGGGAAATCATTTTTTATTAACCATTATGACGACACCGGTCACGTGTTTTACTGCTCGACAGTCATGAGTAACCGGATTTAGAATGACGCCGCTGGAAAAATCCCATTTCGGACAACGAAACGTACGAAAAAAAAACATATATATCTGGCTGCCCTAGCCGAGCAATCTACCGAAATCGTGGTCGCCGTCGTCGTCGTCGTTGTCGAGCCAACAACAGGATGTTTGCGTCATGTTTTCGAGAAATTAGCGGCAACGCCGATTCGAAACGTACGCGTTTATATATGTAGTAAGCGCAAGTCGACGTCGAAAATAACCTTGGGAGCGTAGTTTCTCATCGTGACACAAGCGAAGTGATCGGCCTTCGACGGTGTAAAACCGGCCCGAACCCGCTACCATCGTGGCGACGGCGACGGCGGCCGACTTGACCACTGAGTGAACGCGTATACCTCTTTTGCCGGTGAAACTGCTACAAAATAATAAAATTCTATAGAAAGCAACGTCGATCGACTGTTCCATGCCCCATAGGCATAGAAGTTTGAAAGTCCCTCTGTGGAAATATCGAGTTATAGGGTTTTTACGACAAAGTGCATGCGGCCTAAATTGTTTATTGTCATATATCGACGTGGTCAAATCAGAATGGTGATGTCAAAAAGTTGGCTTATGGAAACACCAACTTTGACCAAATCATATATACAGTAGTCAGCGAAAGTCTAGGCATGGTTTGAAAATGCTGATAGATTGCACTAGCTTTTGTGTTATTTTTTAGCTAAAATAGTAATCACTATCTAACCCTCGTTATTCTCTTGCAGATTTCCTCTTAAAATATTTAGGTAAATATTTTTATCCATTGTTCATTCACTTATTACTAAATTCCAACACCTGAAGTCACTAGAATATCACATACCATTATGCCTCCACTTCCACAGCATTCCAACAGCCTTAATTGTATTTTTAGGATTTAATATCTCTCCTGGTTTTCTCCACACACCTTTAACTTGCTTATTATCTTATTATCTTATTCCAGAAGTCTATTCCAAGATTTCTGTATGGTTTTGCAAAATTAAGTCTTCTTCGTGTATTTATATTACTAAATAGTGATTTTTTTCTAGCGGTGCAGGATTTTAATCCAATTTTTTATACAAATATTGATTTTGTGCGGCTATTTTAGGTGCACATATCATGGATTTTCTTTAACTAGTCTTTTTTTTTCGCTGTTTTCTAATAGTTAGTTTACATCTACCTACTATTTTTCCAATTTCGCCATAAGACTTCTTTTCTTTGTACGGTTTGAGTATTAAAGTTCTTTTTGCTTATTAATTGACTAATCATTGACTCTAATTCAGCAATTCAAAAGTAATAAGTACTTACTAATGGCTATAAGCCATCCCGTTCCCAGTTTCAAATTTTTCTGTGAAATCGCAAATCTTCCTAATCCCTCGGCCCACCAGCATCTTCTTGGTTGTCCTACTTTTTTCCTTTCTCTGGAAATCCATTCCAGTATTCGAGTATCGTCGAGGCCCCCATTCCCATTCGCGGTTTTTCCATTCTTTTTGAGTGAGCGGTTTTTGTTGGATTCTATCAAACTTGATTCTGTTTTCGTCATGTTTCGTGTCATTCCTAGTTCTATCTAATCTAGACTTCTTGCAGCTAAGAAATCCATCTCAGCAGAGAAAAATTTACTGCGGTTTCTGCTATCACTATCCTTCCGTTCCATATGTGATTATAGTTTCAAATATGGTCTTGTATATTCCTTTCTTTATTTCTGTGGTAATTTTCTTATCCCAAAGTGTTGAGTTTAGAAAACGTGTAACTTGTTTTTCCTTATTTATCGTTTATTTTATTTTATCTCGACTATTTCCTTGTTTGTTGAACACCACTCCCAAATACTTACAAGTTTTAAATGTTCTTGTTCCAGTGTTAAATTATTAAATAAATAATTAATAAACTAAAAATAGGTTCACTTTAAACGTTTTAGGATCACCATCAAATGCAACGGAAAAAAGAAAGCGAAAATGCATCGGACCTAAACGTTATGAATTGGTCAGATGGGACAATTATTATTATATACAATGGTTGAAAACTCATGGAAACTTTTAATAATGTTTATATTATTAATGATTGAAGTAAGCTAGAGCTTTTTTAATTTCCATACATTAAGAGACAAACAAATGTAAAAGGAATGTGTCCCCATTCTGCCGGAGAAAAAATTGTGGATTCGTTTAAAATTGTAAAAAAAAAGTTGTTAAATATTTCGGAAACTGCTGTAACGAAAATATTACAAAAATATGAGAGTTGTGGTGATCTACAAAATGCACCCAAATCGGGAAGACCTCATAAAACTACTTCCAGGACTGATAAAACCATTTTTACAACATCGAAACTTGACCTCGAGAATCATCCAGACAAACTAAAAACGAAAACATTTTTGGAGTGAAAGCAAATTTTCCCGGTTAGGATCTGATGGCAGACAATATATAAGAACAGCTGGCGCAAGGCAAAGTACCAAATGCCTACTGTGAAACATGGAGAGGGAACATAATGGGCCGGTCATGTTTTTCAACTCTTTAATATTATTAAATCAAAGTGGTCGCAAAATCCTGCAGAAACTCTACAAAAATTAAATTTGAAAGAAAAAAATTCATTGTAAAATGATAAAATACCGTTTTAAAAAACATTATAATTACATAAACGATGCCATAATTTGCAGAAACAGATATGCTTGTGATAAAAAATGTCCATACCTTTTTCCATCACTGTTCAGGTTGACTTTTCTGCAACTTCTCATATAATCCGATGTTACCTATCACCTAATAACGCACCTTCATAAAATATAGGGCATACAATTTTGTTCTTTATAACTCCATTAACTAAGCATTAACGACGACTTCAAAATATTTTGCTGCATTTTATGTAGACTAATAGTGCATTTTTTCTGTTTCTGTATACGTGAAAATAACACGAAAGAGAACTTTCAGTTGTACCCTACGACTCTTGTATTAACCTTTTTTTTTCTTAAACCTGATAGAAAAAGTTAGGACGGACATTTATAATTGATCACCCTGTACATTGGAGCACATTTCGGAAAATGGTCGACGGTTAACAGACTGTATCAAGGCGAACGACGAGCATACACGAAGCGGCGTATTAAATAGAAAGCGCACTTCTTATATAAAACGCAAAGCTTCGTTGGATGGTTGGGTTCTTGTTCGATGGCGTTGCTGCCCGCCGTTGCTCCGCTCACCGGACGTAAGACCCGTAGCCAGGCGAGTTTCACCGCGATTCTTTTTTGCCTGCTTGGTTGTCCGTTTGCTTCCCCTACATAGTTATCATCGTTTTGGGCTGTTTTGGACTTGGTAGTTACCTAGAAATTGCTTTGCCAATTTTTTTCCCGAGAATAGGTACTATACCTAGTTTCTTAAAGATCTACACTGCAAACATAAAAATTTAAAGAACTCGAACATTATTTCAGGGATGAAGAATAAAGAAAAACTGTAGTAATTATATATGATTGGAATTCCAGAGTCGGGCAGGTAATTGAAATATTTTAAGATCAAGTAAATAAATACTTATATAGAACCAAGAATAATGTGAAAATACATCAATTGTAACAAATGTTATTAAAAAAAAAACTATTATTTACAAGAAAACTTCAATTCAACTCAAAAACTTTGTATGCTTATCTGGGGTCATAAAAATGAGAAAGAAATTGTGAATTCCAAAGTTTTTCAGTTACTACAATGAAGCTGACGAATAGGCCCTGAAAATTTTTGTAATTATACATTAGTCGTACAGGGTGTCCCATAATGGTACACAATGAAACTCCCATTGATGAAATTTGGTTAAGTACAAAAGTTGATAATATCGGAGATACAGGATCTAAAAAAGTAAATTTTTGATTTTTGAAAATATATTTTTGCATAATATCGGAGATACAGGATCTAAAAAAGTAAATTTTTGATTTTTGAAAATATATTTTTGCATGAAAATTTGAAACTAATTTGTAGAAAAATACAAAAATTATTAATCAGTAACAGATATTTTCGGTAGATTTTAGCCAAGGATTGTATTTTAACGTTTTTCAATTCTGTCGGTCATCTCACATGCTGTTTTGCAAAAATTTGCCCAACAAATGATTTTTATCAGCCACTCGTTTATTGACCTGGATTCCGCTCATGCTAAATTAACTCGTAACTAAAATCTAAAGTCCAAAAAATCTATAGTTGTTTTTATTTATTAGAGGTACCCCGCAATCTACATCACGATTATCTAGAAATTGAAGTTTCCCTTCCAATAAAAAATCTCGACGGACAAGGCCGTAGAGGAATTTAGATGGTATATACAGTATGAAGAATTTCCAGAGGATTTCGGCTAATGTTTTCCTTTGTGCTTGGCTTGCATATGTGTTTCCAAAATCCAACCATCTTCTTTTTACTGCCAAACCTACTGAAACCCCAAAAATACGGTTCACGCCAACCCTCGACGACAAATGTTGCCTGTGCCGTCTACCTACCTGGGTCGTCTAAAAAGATCCGCCCTATTCCTAGTGACCGTATGGTGCGGATAACATTCAGGTAAAAGGTCTTGGGTAAAGAAGAACGGTTATGTCGTATTTCGAATGCCCTGCCGGATTCACGAAGAAATTTACCTGCACACGGGTCAGATACTGACTTTATTTTCCCCCATTCCTGGTTACTTTGATAATAAATTCAAAATTAACTTGGTAAATCTTACTTTTGAAACCGTTTTGAAAATGGTAGAAATGGCATTCAAAAGATGTCTTTAAAATTTTCTCCTTAAAAGATTAAGAACTATCTAAGTAAGTTCGGTTTAATTCAGTTAATTGACGTACCTACAAGAGTTACCAATGGGACTGATATTTCGAAATTATTAAGACAAACGTACCTAAATTATTAACAAGTGTTTAATTACTGGATCATTCCCCAACGAGAACTAATATAATACTTCTACCTAAAAGGTTTTCCGCAATGGAGTTTTCGGACTTTCGTCCTATTGGCAGTCTTTCAACGCCGTCAGCTTTATAGAGTTTCACAGTACCATTTCAGCACTATCCGATAAGAAACTAAATACCTGTCTTAGTCGACTAGATTATAGCAAAGCCTTTGATAACCTTAATCACTCAATTCTTTTAACAAAATTAAAATTTCTTGGACTAACAGCTTTACATTTATTCCTTGAATTTATTCTGGCTCACTGTTGGAATGGAATGGCGAAACTTCGGATTTTTTAAGGTCCCGTCAGAGTGTCCAGAGGAAAGCACAACCATAACCCTTTTTTCGTTATACATCCGACTTACCCAAATCTTTGAATAATCGCGGTAGCCATCAGTACACTGACGACTTTCAGATAACATAAAACAGAGCATTTAAATTCGAAATCAGAAAGGTTTACTATTGTTTTTTTTTTGTGTGGAGATAATATCTCATAATTTCACAATTTTCTTCTCTCCTGTTTTTGGCTATTTAATCTATTTGTTTTTTGACCTAGTTTACGCAGGACTTTTTGTTCGCTTTTTTTGTTTTCCTTTGTTTCGTGGAGGTTATATCGTCAAGCGTATTAAACACTCCAAATACTCTGTAACTTAAATTGTAACTGTTTTGAATAAAGTAGTTGTTTATTTATATTTATATATTTAGCTGTCCTTAGATTAATGCACCCTAGATTGTACATGCAGGGACGTTTAAAATGATTCTGACATTTGTCATTCTGATGGTCACGTCACGTCACGCAGTAAATTTATTCGTGCCGTTTTGTAAAACTGTACCCAAGAATTGATGATGGTCATAGCAAAAGTATAGAATTGACACTTTGAAGTTTTCCAAATAATATTAACTACTAAAAATGACATTATTTTGATATATC
Source organism: Cylas formicarius (assembly GCF_029955315.1). Lineage (NCBI taxonomy): Eukaryota > Metazoa > Arthropoda > Insecta > Coleoptera > Brentidae > Cylas > Cylas formicarius. The sequence continues at coordinate 25,387,414 of NW_026844214.1, forward strand.
ATAGAACTAACATGAAGCAAAATAATTACTCAAATAAATGTTTGACGATTCTGTTTATCATCGATTAACAATGTGATAATGCAACAACTCCGATTTGCAATCAAATAACGAACCAAAGTTTTTGTCCATACAAAACAGGATTATCAGTTTAGAAAAACAAAACTAATCATAGCAGGCAGAAAAACAATTCTTCGCTGACTCTTTTTCTCTTCTCCACCATTCGATATGTATCCACAGATCATTTCTATTAAAAAAAAATCATCTTTCTATACGCCAAGCTGGATCCGTCGGCAAAGAGGGAGTCCGCAATTTTTCTTTTAAAACCAAAATCGCGCAGGTGTAAACAGGAAATTAAGTAAATATTCAACAGGTGCAAGCTTAAAAAAATATGAAGTGAGCAGTTTACTTTAAAGCTCCAGATACTTGTCCCATCGGCAACTCTGTAACGCAATTCCAGAATTAAAAAAATTAAAAGTGTTACGTTATATACGGGGCATACAATACGTAACAGTCCCCTCCCTCTCTTTCGAATGTTAATTTATACCGCTTCTGAGTAGACGACTACGGCGGAGAGAGCGAAGGAAAGATCGGTTAACATTAGTGCGTACCCAATAAAGCGGGGTAGCAGCAGCCCCTCGCGTTTAGGGAACGCGGAGGACTACTCACCCTTCTCGGAACCCAACAACCCCACGGGTAGGCAAGTCTGAGGGAACTGTCGTCGTTCTCGGGGTCGGAAATACGAACATTGTTGAGGGGAAAATATATATATATATGAGAAGGCAAAAAGGAACGGGGAAAAACGGATTACAAAGATTTACATTGATTATTTAAAATATTAACGCTTTGTTTTGTTAGTATATTATTATAAATGTCACTGAAAATAATATATTTCGTAACCTTGTGCAAACCAAATCATTAAAAAAATTATAATTTTAGTGAATGAGACTGAGTTTTGTGATTCCAGGTTCGAAATTCTTTATCTTATTTATTAACCAATTTGGTACTATAGGTCCTAATGGTCTATTTACAGCTTTCGCAGATGATGTTTCGTCTTTAATTTCAGATAACTCTGACACAGTTTTAGCAAGCAAAAAAAAAGAAATATAAAGAAAAAATATATAAAGAAATTAATGGTTGGTTCTGTGGTTACTCTCCTTACTAACTTTACTTAAACCCCATCTACTAGGCTTATGCGATTTCATCATACATAATCGTGTATTATTATATTAGGCAAGAAGTGCGGAAAACGGCATTTGAGTCAAGAGTTTATTTGACACGCGCAGAACGAGTGTTTAATAAACGAATGACTTAAAAAGTTTACCAAACGTGTTGCATACTATACTTTTGCCACGACCGTTAGTTTTTTGGTACTCTTTTGCAAAACAATACACTCAATGGCATGACCGTCAAATTGACAAACGTCAAAATTCAAACCGTGCGGTAAAATCTTCGAATATATCCGATTGCTCCCCAACCCGTCAGGTGATATTCCGGAAATCTCCGAAATGGCTCGGATCCGTGAGACAAGAAATCCACGCTAGATCGGTGTATAATTTGGTATTTTACAGAAAGGAGTAGAAAAATAAATTTTTAATGGCGCCGTCTTTGTTTCTGTATAAAATATGCATCTTTGTTTTCATAAATAGTGATAATTAAAAAAAAAAGTGATATACACAATTTGAATACTACCGGTAGTTCCGACTTCCTTACAAATATTTGCTATTCGACATTCGACTTTTATAATTTGCCAAATAAGATAAAGATGTGCAAATCTTTAAAGCTTGTCAAAGTTGTGTTAAAAGAATTACTTTTCCTATACAATGTATTACTGTCGATGGAAATAAAACTTATCGTATTGTTGTTATAGAAATGTGGTTTACAAATGTTTTCATAGAAAAACAAAATTTTCTATTGTAACGGAACGAAAAATATTCTAAACTCTGAAATGGCGATTTTTATTACTGTTTTCTTAGTATCCAATTTGACCTGCACCTGTACACTCAGATGCAAAAAAGGCACCAGTGAAATTTTTGGCTAAATTTTAGAAATCACGACTTTTTTATTTTTTTAGAAAACTTTAGACACTTAGACAATTACGTTTTTTTTTTGCACTTAAGTATATATAAAAAATAAATCAAACGATTTAGCCTAGAGTGTATTGGCAAAACGGAAAATAAAAATTGACTTAAGCAAGTACCGCAACAAAAATGTGAAAAAGCGTCAAACGAAATTTGAAACATTTCCAAAAAGCCATTAATACGATTTCGTCATGGCCGTTCGCCCCCGAACGTTACAGCCGTGGCGCCCGAACAAAAACCGAACGGGGCACAAAAAGCCACCAAAAACAACCCCTAGCGCAACGCGCGCTGGAGAGAGTTAAAAAGAGAAAACTTCCCGTACCGAACGTTCAAAATTAAAACGACGTAGAAAGCGGCGTCCTCGCAAAGGGGAGGGGAAGGGGAGGAAGTACGGGAGGGATTGCCGGAGCTGCGCACCCGCCCGTATACGCTGGAAGCTTCCCCTCGCGCCGTGCTAGTCGGATAGGGAGATGTGTGCCATGGGATGTTGCCATGACAGCGGCGGCGACCCGACGCCCAAACGGGATTTCACGGGAGAAAATTCCGGATTTGCTTTAACGAACAATACCATCATCGACTCCCGCACATTTAAACTCAGTTCATATTTCGAGTTAAAAACAAAAAAATTCACCTACAGAAAAAGATTAAGGAGTTGGTCAATTCCAATTTGCCGCACTCTATACTAACTTTTTCTAATAGTTACTAATACATTTTCATGCAGCCGAGGAGGTAAATCTTTTTCTTCTTCACTTCAGGTTTTGGGCATTTTGCTTAGTACGATGACCATCTTTTTCTCGACCTTCATATGTAGAAAAATGTATTTATAAACGCCTGTGGTATAAAGGAAAGGATAAATAGTCATGAACGAATAATACAGGATCCTCGATCGGCGTTCATGCTATGTACAGTGTGTCCGAAATTCGATGTCATTACGGAATATTGTGAAACGAAGGATGCCGTCAACAGAATTTTCTTATCCCAGTGCGTTTCTGAGCTACGGATGATTTTGAAAATTACACGTTTTGCGGCATTCCTCGTACTCGTATCTCCGTTAATATTTAAGCATCGAAAAAGTAAAAATACGTTTAGAGATTTTTTGCGTAGAATCCAATTAACCTATTTAATTTGTTAATTAAAAATTAACAACAAAGACTTTGGAAATGAAAATGTAACGCTGCGTTGTTTTGTGCCGTGTCGTGAAAATACGGATGAGGCGACTGAAAACTGTATTTGCTAATAAAGTTTTATGTACCTTTAACAAATGTATGTAGGTATTCAGAAAGAAGCCAACCTAATAAAATAATATTTGGAATACTGGAAAATAACAGAAATATGCGAAGCGAAGTCCCGTTAGCTCAGTTAAACAGTATATTTCTTCAGGACGGAGATCCTGCGCATAATTATTAGTTATTAAATAAATAGTTATTAAATAAAATATTTACTAATAATAATTTATTTGTATTTCATTTCATTTCAAAATATTATAATATTAAATACAGACCGGAAATAAAAACAAATGGTAAATAAAGTGTATATGTTCGGAAAGCCCTGACGTAAAACTATACAGGGTATCCCATTTAAAAATACACAAATTTATATCATAATGCAAAAATTAATCTAAAAAAACCAGCTACAACATTGGATTCTACGTAAAAAAAATTCTATACACGTATTTTTATTTTTTCGACACTTAAATATTAACGGAGTTAGGAGTGCCGCAAATCTCGACTTTTCAAAATTACTCTGTAGCTCAGAAACGCAATGGAATAAGAAAATTCAGTTGACGGTATTTTTCGTTTCACAAAAAAGTAGCACCATGACCTGCAAGCCTCTAGTTTTATTCATAATCAAGATATCCAGCAACGACAACGAATTTCGGACACACTCTGAAAGACCTATATAAAATGCTTTACATAAGTATCTCCAGGAAGTATGGTATGGCAAAGTTTATAAGGAGTCGTGAAATTAAGGACTATAGAGCGCAAAGTTTTGTTTTTTTTTTAATTCGCAAAAATACTATAAGCTTTACTACAAAGTTTACCAATAATAAGTATAGACGCTACCATAAATCAACAATAAAAGAGAATGCGCCGAATAACCAATTTTCAAACCAATCTATCAAATCGAATCTAAACTAATTAATTTAGTTTTATTCCAAATAATTATAATAAGAAAAATCAAAGTGTTTTTTTTCAATATAAGAAATTAAAAGTTATAACTAGATTTTGGGTGTGCAAGTAAAGCAATTAAAGTCGTTACATATGTTCATGTGTATATTGTAGGGTGAATTAAGTAAAATCAGATATTTGAAAATGTTATTATACTTATCCTCAGATAGTTGGCAAAACTTTTCAATGAGGAGTAATTTTTTTTGCGTTTTAATTTAAAGTAGTTAAGTTATTCTTACACGGCAGCAGTGTCCTTTACGAGTGACCATAGTGACAGCCATTGGCTAAATTCCAAATTGTATAGATTTGTAAGACATCATTTTATATTATTATCAATTGGAAATTAATAAATGTTTTGGGAACAATTTTAGGTAAAAATATATGTATGTAATTTAATTATCGAGTTTCAACGAAGTATCATGTATTATGATTTGTTTGTTTTGATTGCTTTATTCTATCATCAATTTATCAATTTACCACACGCAGGTTTTATACTTTTTAGACTGATTTTCATACATTTTTTAGAAAACTGAGATGAAATGGTCAATTTTCATCCACATATCTAGTCGTTCGAAAAATGTTGGCGTTTTAGTCATTATAAAGGGTTAATTGAATGGGTGCTTCGGGACCTTAATTTTAAACCATTTATTTCTTACAGTTTGTTTTTTGGTTCATAGCTTTATGTGCATAGGTGCATTTTGTTGATTTCAAGCTCCGCCAGCAATTGTATGACACATCTTGCTGTATGGGGTGCATTGTCTTGCATGAGGATAAATTACTGACAATCACACTGAAATATATAACGTGATTACCTTAATATTTCGTCTATATAATATGGGTAAGCAGTCAACGATCTAGCGACCACAACCAAGTCGGTGCGAACCTTTCGAGTTATTACTCCCCACACTATTACCTACTGACACTCTATGACTTAAACGGAGACTAAAAGTGCACTCTGCAAATCTTTCTCCGGTCCTTCTTCATACCCTTTTCCTTCGATTGACGTTTGTCGAAAACGTTAGAACTCTCTTTTGATTATGCTAGCGCGGTGAACATGAAGGTTCTTGCAAAATATTCATAACTTTGTCCGTTTTCGACAAGTGCAACAGCATTTGCGCAATACTTAACACTACAACAATAGCAAAGAACGTCTGGCGTGAAGAAATACGTCATTCAACTTACATTAGAGCAACAACGAGCAAGACCGCTTCTTCGTAGAAAAAATAAATCAATGTTTTTTAAATAATTTATTTATTATTTTGCTCTTAAAAATGAACCGATGCACATAAACACCAACCAAAACAACCAAAAAACAAACTGTAGATAATGAAAGAATGGCCTTTTCAAAAATTTGATGACGAAATTATTCCACAGGGTGTTTTAAAATTGAAGTCATGATGCAGCCATTCAATTGACCCTGTATAGTGACTAAGACGCAAACATTTGTCAAACAACTAAATACGTGGATAAAAATTTTAATCTAAAGTTTTCTAAACAAACTATGAAAATCAGCCTAAAAATAAAAAGTTCTTCAAATTTTTTATTTCACTTAATAGCAAATTATAATTCTAGGTATAATTCCGGAAAAAAGTGCTGGTTGTATGAGCAAAAATATTTATTCCTTTAATGTCGTGGGAGTGCAGGACGGCGCGGGTTGCGCGCCGGCAAGCGATGGAGGAAGTTTTTCTGTCATATTCGAAAATAGCCCGGCTCGCTCCCTTTTGTTCCGGCGCGGGGAGGATGCGCGCGCACGCAGGGGCGGGGCCTGCAATATCCGATATCAATACTACGGGTGGCCGCTACCTAGAACGGAACGGGAAATAAAAAAAAGCACGTGGCGGCGGCAGCGGCGCGGCTCCCGTAATGCAATTGCCCATTATTTTATGGTGTAAGCGACAGTTCGGTGGATGCGCTAGCGCCAGAAACCACCTTATCCTGAAGCGAAATATGGGAATAACGGAAAAACCTCCTTACCTTAAGAAATGATCACCGCATCAAGCTGGGGACGGTCTTAAAATGTAAAATAGGAGAATTACGAAATACGAGGAATTTGGTTTTTGCTAAGGCTCAATTCACACCCATGTTTACGCACACGGAAATTTTAGTAGACTGATCGTATTTTTTAATAGGCAAATCGGGAAGTTGTTTTAATTTAAAATTCAGTAAAACGTATAAATTGAATTAAGTGTGAACGACCGGACCCAAGAATTATATAGGTTGTGCTACTTAACAATGTAGATACCGTCCACCACACACATTTAATGAAGCCAACTGGACTGTACGAGATGCAATCCGAATCATGAAGGCCAAGTATATACTACCTGAATTACAGAAAATTATACATGATATTTTAATTTGAAACAATTTACTGACTTTCGGCATATTTGAACTTTAAATCTTTTTTTGTACTCCCGTCTGTAAAATACCTAATTATACACCGATCTAGCGTGCGGCAAGCGTCACTTTACTACGTGAGATTCTTGTCCCACGGGTCCGAGCCATTTCAGACATTTCCGGGCTACTGGGTTTTGAATTTTGACGTTTGTAAATTCTGACGGTCATGTCAGTAAATGTATTCATGTTGTTTTGCAAACATGTACCGAAAAACTAACAGTCGTAGAAAAAGTATACTATGTAACACGTTTGGTAAACTTTTTAAGTCACTCTGTCAATTCTGACGGTCATGTCAGTGAATGTATTCGTGTTGCGTTGTAAAAATGTACCCAAAAATTAATGGTCGTAGAAAAAGTATAGTATGCAACACATTTGGTAAACTTTTTATGTTTATTATCGTTTATTGAACACTCCCTCCGCTCGTGCCAAATAAACTCAAAAGTCTCAAATGCCGTGTACCACACTTGTTGGATTATATACTATTAAATGTAAAATAAAATTTTTCCTTGAATTATTCATAATACAAGTATTTGTTTAAGTTCACGATATTGTTATATTTTTTGTCTTAGATATGCATTTTTTTTTTCAGGAATGCAATACTCGTGTTAAATTAGTTTTTTAAATAGAATGCCCAAAAAAATGAAACAACAACAAATAATTCCGCAATAACTCTATATATAGGTGTTGTATTTACCTTCTACTAAAGGTATAATATACAGGATGCCTTAAAAAAAAGAGTTCTCGGTATTTAAAAATTTCGAAAGTAATACAATAAATAAAAAACACGCAGTATAATTATTCCAAAATTCATTAAACCTAAATCTTGTGTGTACATATTCTTTATATTAATATTACTCACTACTTATTTAACCACGGACGTCATCAGATTATTTATTGTAATATAAAATATTTGTTGGCATTTTCGTTGGATCCCTTTTAGCATACTCACATCATAATGACGTTTTATTAATCTACACCTTTCTGAAATTCTTCTTAATATATTAATAAAAAATTCACTTGCCCAATTGACAGACGGAATATGAGCGAGGAGACTACTTCAATAGAGACCAATGGGGGACAGAAGATCTGCCCACACGTTGGGCAGACGACATCCAAAATATGAATGACAACTGGATGCAGGGCGCTTAGTATAGGACACAGAGAAAAATAATGGGGTAAAACCATATCCAGCAGTGGAAGCATGATGAAACTCTAAGTCATAACCGGTTACTAACCCATAACGGATATTTCAAAAGAGGTGCGAAAGTGTCGTCCGAGAAATTTTGGGAACAACTTAAATAAGGAGTGATGTTGAGGCAAAATACTGCTGCCACAGGACCTTGAACCAAATCTTCGCCGTATCGAAGTGATCCGGGTAAATAAGCATCGTAAGTGTAAAAAAAAACAAGCGTGATTAACCGCGTTTAATATTAGCCGCCGTGACGTTTAAAATAAAAATTGAGAAAAAAATAGATCCGTAGTTTTAGCGCGTGCCATATCTTCCGGTATGCATATATATTTTTTGAAAGTACACGCCGATAGATCGACGCGCCACAATCGAATTATCCGCGTATGGCGTGCGGCCGTCGTAAACAAGTGGTCGAAAAACATTTTCCCATCGCTCTCTCGCGCAAACCAACGAACGGTCCAAGAAAGTCGACGGCGGCGACGGTTGTTTGTCTCGCTACGTTGTTATCTGCGCCGTACGATATTCGGTCGCCTTGATTCTCGGGCTGGGCTAAGCGATTCTCGACCTTAACGTCAGCGCGCTCCTTGCCTGGGCCCCCGATGCCGATAAGTTCGTACGAGACACGACCGATTCGGCTATCGTCGGTGCGCAAACGCGTTGACGCCGAACGCAGCCGAACCGGTCCGATGTCGCGCAGGACGTTGAAAAAGAAGGCCAACCGCATGAACCGTTCCTGATACCGTCGTGAAAAAAGTCCGAGTTTCTAAAACATTATTTGCGTTACTGGCCGCTCGCTCCGAGGCGCTACTTTATAATTTTAATGTACAGGGCGAAGCGCGTGTACGCGCGTTGCAAATCCGCAGCGGACGGAATTCAATACTCGCGGAATTTTGTGATATACACGAAAGCATTTAATATTTTCGTAGGTATTAATTAAAGGCAAATGCTATGTTTATATCTGATGACTTATTCTATAATGACTAAAATAAGCAACACCTCGAACTGACGGTTTATTAACGACCAAACATATTGTTAGTTAATTAATGAGCAAAAATATATCAAAAAAATCTTCATACACTACTCGTATATCATTATTTTATTAGTACTGCATAGAGCCATTTATCAAGTAGGCATATTTTATCGGTCATTCTTTTTTATAGAGCAAATGAACATCTTGCATTTATTAGGAGTTATTTGAACTTAGTGGTTAATGGTGAAGAGTTTTATTAAAATGAGTGAAAGAAACCGTGAAATTCCAAATTATATGCAAAAATTGTTATGGACTTATGGAAGAAAGGAAGGAAAAATCTTACAGCATGATTGCTACAACTAGAAGTAAAACACGTGCATTATATCGTAAAGCGACCACTGGTTCATACAAAATAAAGTCCCGTTGTGGTCGGCAAAAAAAAGTTGACTGCTCGTGAAGTAGTGTCCGTAGTTAGAAAAACTCGAATAACTCTCGAAGTAACTCGAAGTAAAGTGACTCAGCCACGGCACTAAAGGACATTTCCAATCCACAAACTATGAAAAACTATAGTTCTTGTTGTTTCGGAACATGATAGCTCTTATTTATTTATTTTCAGCTACCTAACATTTAAATAAGGTGGATGGTCAGGCCTTGTCTAGAATATAATAACGGGTTATAACTGATAAAAAACTATAAAAGGGTCTTATTAAACACTTTTTGAGATTATTTAACCATAGTTGATAAAATACTGAGTCTTGGCAAAGTCGAGACACTTAAAGTAACTTTATTTTTATTTCTTCAGAAGCCTAATGTTTTGTAGAGTATATAATATAAGACATTTTCATGAACGAATTTCTACAAATGAACAATTTTTCTTTGTTTTATACTCATAATTGTTTTGTGGTATATGATAAAGATCTGCTTGGCGCAAAAATTTCCCAGAAAGTGAATAAATTTATGAAGAAATTTGTATTTGTTATTAAATTTGTGCATTACATCTCTTAAAATGGTTCATACGCAATTTCAGGGATCAATTTATGAAGAAAATGTCAATATAAAATATAAGCCACGTTCCTGGTCCTGGTAGAGCAATTCAGCAACTCTATGACATTTTTAAACCCGGTTTAATTTCGATAAAAAATTTGTGTATCATTGTCCCTATAGGGGGTGTACCCACTGTGTTAGTAGAGATAGAGAAATGAGTGCTTGTAATAAAGAATTCCACTTCAAGCACAGAGCAAGGCATAGAGCCTCAACATAGAAATTGATTTAAAAAGACTATGTCGAAGAGACCACGACATCTATTTTGAATTCAATGTTAAGACAAAGTTTTGGGTCTGCAAACCAACTTCAGAAAACATGTACCAAAGGAAGATTCAAAAAGTAAATTAGATGAAAGCTCAAAGGTAATGGTTACCATATAAAGACCACAGATATAGTAAATATAATTAAAATAAAAAAAAATGGATCCTTTATTGGAAATAAACCTTCAAGAATGGAACAAACACTACAAACATCTAGGAGGTAATGAGTTCGATAGTCTAATCGCCAAGTTACATATAATTTTTTGGTTCGGGCGAGTTCGTAAACATAACCGCGATAACTAGTAGGTTGGACCAGAAATGGGTAGCAGGTGAAAGAAGAAAAGAGAGATTTTTCGTAGATAAGGGTTACGGCATAAAAGTATTACACCATCTTTCAGAAAAACTAAATGTTCAACAAAAGAGAACAGCACTAAAAACTAAAACACATAAGAAGGGTACATGACGTAACCTTTCAGCTTTGTTAAATCTCCTGCCACCTCGACTAACGGCGAACTGTTGATATGACGCCAAAATAGATACTCGCAGTCAGACTACGTTGCCAAATCTATAATTTTTCGAAGAATTCAACAGTCAATTAAATTTTAGGGATGAAATTGAAATATTTTCCAGTAAGAAAACATATTCCGGAGAGTTGGTTCTTCAAAAGTCGCGTGGTTGAATCAACACTCAACATGGTGGTTGTAGTTTTTAATAAAATTAACCTGAATAATAAGAATGGAATATCAAAACAGTAGGCCGTATGGTGTTCGATTTGAGCGAACATAACTTCAAATAGGTAAATCATTATTCTCGAAAAATGGATTTTGAAACAGTAGCAGCAGTCCGTGTTGCCTTCCTTTACACTCCAGCGCAAATAGGGGAACTTTATACGCCAAATTTCCAATGCAAAATTTAAACCAAAATTAAACGAATTTATCCATGCTTGTCAAAATAAAATATCTAAATTAGCTATATATATATATATATATATATATATATATATATATATATATATATATATATATATATATATATATATATATATATATATATATATATATATATATATATATATATATATATATATATATATATATATATTATATACCATAATAAAAACAGGTTTCAGTAATTTCTGAAAATCTAACAAAAAAAGATGATTTAAAAAATAAGGATAAGGTAAATAAACGGATTTTAGTAATGTCAAAGGCGGCAACGCCGCACCCACAGTCCCGACAAAGTCCGAGTCGGAGCCAGAGGTTAGCTGCGGCGCTGTGACCGAAAGAAGATAAATGCCGACAAAATGGTTATCTAGTGAATTAACTTGAAAACTTTGCGAAAGAATTAGGAAAAATTACAACGAAATCGAAGAAACAATTTTTTTATTTATTTTTTAAATAGAAACTACACATTTTTATAATAATCTTGTTTAGTACCATTTCGGCACTTGGATAGGATATATTTTCTTTAAAAATAGAAGATACGAGAAGTTTATTTAAAATTAACGTTTTTTTGTTTATGTTACAAATGAGAATCACGCCATTATGGCCATTTGTTTATCCCAATGATATTATTTTGTCATACTGTTAAACAAATTAAAGCTTTAGTAAAATCAGACAAATAATTATCAATTATCAATAACAATCTTAATATAACAAGCATATACAGAGTGATTAAAAAAACACACGGCAACGCTCACGTAAACCATTTTATTTCAGAATCGTTTTTAGCAAATAGCCATTTTGGGAAGTTCTAGATATATACCTAACCGTTTTCGACAAAAGCAGCAACGCAGCAGGGAAGTACAAAATGATTCGGTGTTAAATTTAAACTCGCGATTACAGCAGAACTAACGATTTATAATCTGAAAGGAAATGACACAAAGCTGTTACGGTTGTGAAAAAGCACCATTGGCAACACTTGTGCATGCAGCTGGAAGAGAAAAAAAATTCGTGCTGTTAAACGTAAAAAAAGCAGCTCAGTCTTGAAGAAAAAGTTTTGTAAAAAAGAGAGATGCTTATGTCATTCCTTCCATCTAAAAGTAGATCTATGGGCACTTCTTTATTTGGATTTTACTAGAATTACTTTAGTTTCTTACGTACCAAAGCCACGCAAAACGGTACTTTTTATGTTGTCAATACACTACAATAGCACTGTTAATGAAAAAAATATATTGAATTTTATAATAATACAAAAAGAGGCGTAGACACATTAGATGAAAAATGTATAGTGTAATTCTACCCATGGTAGAAGTCGAAGGTCGCCACTTACTATTTTTTAAATAATTTGAGATTAATTATTATATCTGTAAACGTTCATAATATATTCATAACTACCAGAAAATCCCCACAAATCCAGATACGATTTCATTAAATCTTTGGCATGACAGCTTTTTGAGTATCACATGGAAAGAAGGTCAAATTCTATGGCAAGTCAGACAAAATATAGCCTCCTCCTGAAAAATGATGTTCCTTAAGAGCGCATGATTGCAGCGCTAGAGAAGAGACTTAGGTGCTTAAATAGCAAGGTGCCTATTTGCTACATGTGCAACTTAGCAATTTGTAAAGATTGCGTGTAAAAAACTATTGTAGTTTTTAAGAAGAAACGTAGTATTTTTTATTATGGTAATTTGATAGGTTAAAAAAATAAACACTTTAAATTATTTTTTAACAGACATTTTTTTTTTCTATTTTGCTTTTTCAATAGAAGCTTCAAAATTTTCTGTTTTTTATGTATTAATTTATTTTCCTAATTATTTTTTTGGTTATGAGTTCATCATAGTGGAATATAATGCTTTGGAAAAGTTATGTGAAAATAAATTTCTTTAAGTTTGAAGTTTAAGTAATTTTGAAAAAAAAGGGGACCAGTGAGCCACCTAGTGTTGAGACTAGTCAACTGACCGTGGTCAATTGGCCACTTCTTAATTGAGTAGTCAAAAAATGTTTTGAATAACATCTCGCATGCAATTGTAGAGTGTTATCTATCATTATTTAATAATATGTATTTTATATTAAATTATTATGCGTTTGTGAGGTCCAATTTACCTATAACTCTATGCAAGGAATATCCCAATACGATACTTGGCGATTCGGGGAGTCCCAATAATAATATAGACTCCATTTGGTTCCCCGAACAATTCGACGGCGACGTAACACACTATAAATAAATATAAATTTCATGGTATTTTTAAAATTATTTCGGTCAATTGACATAAAAAAAATTGACCGGTCAATTCCACAAGCCTAGACCCAGCTCGCCAAATATGTGCCAAAAGTTGGACCTCTCCAATTACAGGTAAATTCATCGGTCGTATTTGAAACTAAATCTAATTTCCTGGCCCTGTGCGACGCCGCCTTGAAGACGACAATAATGCCACACACGCTTGTACAGAGATTCCGCTCGAGGTCGTGATTTTGTCTGTCGTACTGACTACAAACGTACGCTCATTATGCAGACAGCTGATAAAATCGAACTATGTACAGCCCTCCGCTACTACCGTAAGGAGTGACGGAGAGAGCAACGAAACACGTCTGAATAATAATAATTAAAGTCGGAAGAGCAATGACGGTGATAAAGTTCGGCGCGTGCCAACTGTCACTTGTTTGGAACTCGGGTGCACAGGTGAACCCGTGCCGTTGCGTCGTCGAGATGTAATAAAAGCGATAAAGAGGGCGGCAACTGCGTTATCCCTGCCGCCGATACGATATTATAAATCGGAAGTGCCACATAACTAGTGCCTGTGCGGCGCCGGAGTGCTTAAACTCAGGTCAGTGACGCCGAAGAGGGCCCGTGATTGATGATTTGTTGTTTTTATGCGGTTTTTACGCGGCCGCGGCGATCTAGTTGCAGACAAGTGGAGGTCACGGCCGACTCGATCGGAATCTGGTGGACGCCGCCGCCGCCGCCGCGTATTGTTTTCCATCTCGATGGTGGCGGTGCTAAACCTAAACAAATGTATCCGTTTTACGTACACGTACACGTTTACATCAGAGAAAAACGAACCCATAGAGAAGCGACAAAGCGGGAGCAGATTTTTTATGCGCATGTGCGAGATAATGTGGATATCTGTCAACTGCTTGCCGATCGTGTAGCCGAAGTGATTTTTGCTATATTTTGTCTACAAAAGTTTTTAAATATATCTGGATTTGAGCGGATGTCATTCAAAAACTGCTGGAGGAGTGGCTTTGTTTTTTTCCAGAAAGATATTAATCGGTAAGTACCTACATTTGCCTTGCATTTTTGTTTATATTTCACCTATTCCTAATGTGATTTACAATTATCACTTTTTCACGAAAATAACTGCATTCCGATGGCATACCTATTAATTATACTGTGTGTTTAATCTTCTCATCCACAAAAGAAATGAAAATTTCTGTTTCAACAAAGCTATTATAAAAGCGGTGAAATGAATAATAAACGCAGTTCTTGTGATATGTTCTTGTAGAGATGTTATATCAACAATCAACATTTAATATCAATTCTGCGTTTTAGTGCTAAATTGTGGTTAGAAGCTAGTGGCAGAATAGACAAAGGACAAGTCCGGTGAAGAGTGTGCCTAAATATGAACGGTTACTAAGTAACGATGTAAGATGTGAGGAAATAATTCCCGAGAAGAGCAATGAATCATAAAGTAACTTCTGTGAATTAATAACAAAATATTTGTATATTGCGATAGGTGGATTCAAAACACAAGTTCCTAATTACTTTAATTTCATATGAAATATCTTTAAAAACAATTCTGGTTTATTTTTTGTAAAATGCTTGGAAAGACTTCACCAAACCATTCCCGAGAAGAGCAATGAATAACATAACATAAAGTAACGTCTGTAAATTAATAACAAAAAAATTGTTTATTGCGATAGGTGGATTCAAAACACAAGTTCTATAATTACTTTAATTTCATATGAAATATCTTTAAAAACAATTCTGGTTTCTTTTTTGTAGAATACTTGGAAAGACTTCACCAAACCGTTCACGCTATTCTTGCAAAAAAAAGGAATAACATTTTTAATATCTATTTTATTTTATGGCGGAACAAGATCAAGGTTCTAAATTCTGTGAAATAACATACATTCCATAGTCATATTAAGATAAGTGTATTAAGTTATAATATATAGTATTTTTAGAAAAACACCTATGTCTGAAGTTTCAAAGTAGACGCTACAAATTTCAGATTTTCCAGATTTATTTACATACCCGTGAAATGACACACTGGAATTCAAACCGGCAAGTTTAATACAAACTTCACACCGTTTGTGGTATTTTCACTATCACTTTTTATAATATTATTGTCTTAAGACACTTTTTCAATTTTAAAAATTCATACAAAAACAAAGAAAATTTGGATGTTCTCACATGATAAAAGGGCATTTCTTACTAACCATATTGCTATTAGGATAAAAAGACTTACTTGTAATTTTATGGATTATGCTTAATGAAATAGTAACATGCCATTTTGTTAGCCTACATAGAATAAAATTACTAATTTATCTATACTTTTTTATACTTAAAAATTTTATTGTGTACAAGGTGTGTTCAGAGAGTTCAGAGAGTAAGGTGACTTTTAAGTTTTATCAAAAGGTATTCTTTTATTTATCAAACTTAATGTTTTACTCTTCAAAGTAATACTCCCCAGATATAATAGACTTGTGCCAGTTTCTTGTACAGTTTTGGGAACAGAAAAAAGTCGCAGGGGGCCATATCGGGGGAATATGGTGGCTGAGGCATGATTGTGGTTTTGTTTTTGGCCAAATATGTCTTCTTCGTATTGCTTCTAAACGGCATATCACTTCAAGGTAATACTCTTTATTGACCGCACGACTTTGTGGTAAGAACTCTTGATGTACGATAATCAAAGAAAACAGTAAGCAAAACCTTGATATTTCATCGAACTTGGGCGTTCTTCGGTCTTGGCGATTCTGGGTTCTTCCATTGGGAAAATTGGGCTGGATTTCGATGTCATAACGATACACCTATGAGCTTTACACTTTTTTGAGCTTATCGGGACCATCATTGACGTTGGTGAATAGCTCTTGAGCGAAAATTAAACAGTTTCGGAACAAATTTTGCAGCTACACTTTTCATGCACAATACTTCGGAAAAATTGAATGGCACAAGCCAATGGAGATGCCGACGTCTTCAGCCACTTCTCTAATAACAATTCGACGATTTTTCAACACCATTTGTTTCACTTAAACGCTTTCATCAGTTATTGACATTGGCATCCAGAGCGAGGTTCCTCATCGGCGTGTTTTTGGCCATCTTGGAATATCTTGTACCACTTATAAACATTTTTTTTGCTCAAAGTAAATTCACCATATACCATTTCAACAAAATCTTTGTTCTATTTTATTTGACATAACAAAAAAATATCGAAGATCGAATTTACGTAACCGGCCCAATTACAAAAGTCGCTTTACTTTTTGAACACACCTCGTATGTATTAATCCTTTGAAAACTTCGACGGCTCAGCACTGGCAACATTGTCTCAGCCCGTTAAGAAATTGTCATCACGTTAAAATGTCAACAATGCCATCTATCTTGATTATATATCTATGGCGAGAATCATTTTGAGGACAAAAGCTAGGAGCATCATTCTCTTAGAAAAAGCGTCTAACAGCATAAAAATCTTATGAGTTTGGTGTCATTTTTTATTTGATTTTAAAATTAATTTAATTATTGTAAAATGATAATAGTTATGATGATATAGTTATTAGTATTTTTTTTAGACATTGTTGCTGTGCCTGAATTTACAACGGATATTGCGAAAATTTCATTTCAAGGGTTCTTTGGTTCAGATTTCCCTCGGCTGGCTCGGTATGTTTATGTTTATAATATAGGAATCACGAAGGGACTTCGTGCTGTTATGAATGAAATCATTATGTAAGATCACGCGTCCGCGCGATCCAAACGCTTTTAAAGCATTCTAAAATATGAATGATATATACAGTCGATCGCCAGTTGCCTTGATACGTTCCGAGTGTGGTCGTAAAAGAAAAAGAAATTAAATATTTCTATAGCATCAAAATCCAGCGTGTATTATTTGACCCCATGCATCTCCTACTACCAATAACAGGTTCTTTTTTTTAGCCACCTTAGTAATAAAATTTTTTACCCGAAGTCTCGAAGACGAGTTGCCCCACACATCGGTTAATAATCAAATCAGTCTTTGCTCACTTCACAGGTAAAGAAAATTTGAACAGCAAACAATGAAGGTATGCGATCATCAAAGGTCGATTCGCGTCTGCGAGGGCCTCTTGTTTGCGATGAAATATGTGTCAGGCAAGTGGTCGGAGTCCGCGTCTGCCAACATCTCCAAACGACCACTTAAGAATTATCGCCTCATTATAAACGGAAAGTCATTCAAGCACGCGTCTAGGTCTCCTATTGACCGGTCCGGCGTTTGTCGGCGCCCCACCCCTCTACCGGGAGCAATAATTCGTAGTAAATTCCCAGCGAGCAAACTTGAGGGTTGCGAATGTGCAGTAGTAAGTGGCCCGACTGAAGTTTTATCACAAAATCCCTGACCTACATCGAGACGTCACCGCCATCCGGCCGAACATGAATCGGAAATAGGTGTATGAGCGAGTATGTGTGTGTGAGGCGCGACGACGGCGGCCGAATGATGTCACGATCCATATACTTGCTTTCCGTGAAAGGTCGCAACTTTCTATTTTGTTTTGTGCTTTTGAAGTTTCGGGAAACTTTCGCGGTACAGGCCGGCAGCGACTCGTGGCGGTTTCGTTCGCTCTACGTTGACGATTTGGTGTGTTTTCTTATCGAACCGTGATTAATAAGATGTCGAATTCAATGCGACATTCTTGTGCCAGACAAATCTTCCAGCTTCCAGCACACAATAAATGATCAACAAGTGTCTGGTCTATCATAAACGGAACGCCCTTTACCCTCAATAAACAGAGCAATAAAGCAATAACCGACTTAAACCGTTAATCAGTACACGGAGGTATTTTTATTCTAGAAGTGTGGACATATTGGAAATTTCAAAATCAGACTAACGAAGGAAACGAAAAAAAAGTGTCTTTTGAATATGTGCTGCAACAGAATCGTTTCACGAGTATAATGAAGGTAAAATTTATATAATACTTTAATTTTTATCCTCATTATCGGACAATTGCACGTACTGCCTGTTTCAACGCATTTAAATGTTAAAAAACTGTTTGAAGAGACTTTCGTCAACGTTTACTACAACATTCCTGAAACTTCAACGTAGCAAAGAAAAAAATCCGCTAAATACTTATAATAATAATATTATATATCTCGCAGTTTACCCGGTGGGTAAACTTAAAGCTACGTTCACACCGAAATCAACATTATGTTTATGTTACTTGTTCCTGAAAATCGTTTCTGAAAGTTGCCAAAAGTTTATTGAAGTTCCTCATTGTTTGCGGTTGCAGCAACAAAAGATCCTATTAAGTTGCTTGTTCCCATATTTAGCGACAAAGATCAAAGGAAATACAAAAAACATTTTGTGTTTCGCAAAAGTATTTTTATTAGTGTGGACACGTCATTCCTTGTTTCCAAAAACATTTGATTGATAATTTGATTGAGTTTATTAATAATAAAAACAATAATTAATAATGGAATAGTGGAATCCACAAGACCGTTAACAAAAAAAGAATTTATTCACAAATAGTACAGTAATAGGACTGGCCTTGGTATAAGTGTTGATGAAGTGAAAAGAAAAATTCAAAATTTGGTGGCACATCTTTTTTTAAGAAACTTAAAAAACTTTAGACTTTTAGACTTTCCGTCTAAAAGACTCGGCCCAGTCCAACATTTACGGACTCGTTTTTTCGGGTTTTGTAAAATAATTACATTTGCAGCTGCTGTTGCTGCGTGTGAATCTTTGTCGTGCAACATCAACATTGTTTAGAAACTAGGAACACACTGCAGTAACACAATGAAACATTCACCAAAATGAGCATGCACTTTTGAACTTTTCCTGTTGTTTCTGTTTCCATAAACAAGTTGCGACAACCGGCAACAAAATGTTCCTCTGTGTTTCTTTGGATGTGGACAAGGTTAACTTTACGTATAACATATATATACATCGTTATAGTTATTGAACACTTCTTCAAAAAGTTCGTGAATGAATGCAATTTACTCTCGATTGCAACGTAGCAAAATGCAAAGGAATCGAAATTCTCCCGGAGATAAAGCCGCCACACAGCGCCGATTCATTCATGTTATGTGAAGTAGTGAAGGTAAGCAGTTTGCTCTCATCTTCCGCCGATATAATGCGATTATTTATATCTTCAATTTCCCTCTCCTTCTAACTAGCGGAGGAGCCTTTTCGCAGAGTCGCTCACCATGTCCCGATCTTCGGAAGATCCTTTAAACTTATCGAAATTATTATTTCCGGGAGCGGCAACAAGTGAGTCGACATCACTGCATAAATCGTCTTTATATTGCACTGGGGCAAGATTGAGATACATACCAAATAATTATGAACAGTTCAAATGCGATCTTATGAGTTTTGGTTCAAATGCACCAACTTGAACAAGAACTTCACTGTCCAACTCTGCCTGAAAAATTTTATCTTAAAGTTACCTTTAGTTTTTATTTACATTCATTGAAATTGATAGTATACACTGTGTGACATACAAATTTTAACACTCAGTAAATGAATACATGCACCGCTTAAAAAGTTTGACAGAAAGAGTAACTACTATAAGTATAGCCCTTGGATAACTGCTAATATCAAACTGCTACAAAAACTAATCCAAACTCTCTGGCAGAATGGCAGGAAAGAAGAAAAAATGTTTGCAAACAAAATTTCAAAATTAAAATTCTACAGAGAAGTGGCGTGGACTAAAAAAAAATAATATTATAAAAAGCAAACAAAGAACTCTCCTTAATTGGCTTAATAGTACGTATGCTATTATAGTATATTACGCAACAAGTGCGGTAAACGGCACTCGGTTATTAAACACTCGGTCTGTCGTGCCAAAATAAACTCGTGACTCAATGCCGTTTACCACACTTGTTGCACAGTATACTATTGACTTGATAAATCATAAAAACGTCACTTGAATTCTTCACTATATAGGATTCAGTGAAGTGTCTTTAAAATTCGTACCCGGTGTTTAAACGGGTTAAATGGCCATGCGATAGACAGCGTGAGAACTAGTGAGTGGTTAGATATTAATAAGTGGTTGTCTTTGCCCAGTCAAAAAAAATCTTGAAATTTAATATTCTACTTTACATGATGCTGAAATGGAACAAAACGATTTATTTGACAAACCTGAAAATATTTTTAACCTTTTTTTTAACGGGTCTGCCGCGAAACAACAAACCCGATGAAAAAGAATCGAAAGCTGTTTCAACGTTAATTTTCACCGACAATGAGAAACAATTGCTTGCTGCAATGCTGAGGGCAAGTTTCTACCATCAGCGATTATCATTAGGGATAAGAGCAAGAAGCAAGAGTGTCAGTGAAGTCTGCCTATATTAATTCCACAACATGTCCACAGTGGCTGCGTCTTCAGTTTGTTCCGCGAAAACCAAAGGGAAAAGTTTTAATAATTCTGGATGGACATACTTCTCATGTAAATTCCCTTAAACTGCTAGAGCTTGGTGAGTCAAATGTTTACCAAGCCACACAACGCACTATCTTCACATATTGGACAGAAGTTTTTGTTTAATCCTTAAAAGGATATTTCTGCGAATCTTGCCGTTACAATACAAAACCATTCTTCAGGATTTAGATAAACGATACTCTTCAATCGTGAAGTAATACCCAATTATGCATTTACATACAAATCCAAATCCAACGACTACTAAAATTCAGACTACATCGTTGACTTCAAGTCAACCAATAGCTAATACATCTAGATTGCCAAGCAATAGCTTCATCAGATAGAATAACTGCCTCCAAAATTCTTCAGGATTTGTCTCCATCGGTTTCATAGAAAATAAAAGCACTTAAATAAGAAGGACTTGAAAAATCATAAAAAAATCCTAAAAAGGCAAAATTTGACACCTCAAGTATCAAAGAGGGGAAAAAATAGAAATCATATCCGACAGTTAAAATGGTGAAAGGGTATGATTTCGATGAAAATGTGTGTGTTGGGTGCGGAAAAAATTACAATGACACTAAAAATTTTGCCTTAAATGGCTGCACATTAAAACTGCACATCTTATGACTTATCAGAAATGTGGAAAACTTGATAGTAAGACGTACCCATAACGGCTTAACGTTGGAAGGGATGATCAATACAACCGCTTTATCTAAAAACAATAATTTACGTTTATTTTTTCTTATTTTTTAACTCTTACTTTTTAGATCCAGTTCTGTGTTATAATGGCAGTAGGATCGGCGTGACGCACTAGCAGTACGTACGCAACCGTCGACACCATAAATCGCACCGCGACGGTCCGTCCTGTCGATCGAGCGGCGAGCCGACGCCCAAATAAGGCTGCGCTTCGCGAAGGTCAATGCTTCGCCTTTAAAAATTCCGCAAACACGGCATAACGATCATAAATATAAATCGTCTGCCCCGTCAAAACAAAATCACCGCGGCAGAAAGTAAAAGTCTACGTATACGCGCGTATCATTCATAACGTTCGTTCGTCACGGGGAACAGAATAATAATAACAATAAAAAAATACGGGAGGCGAACGACTTCGTTCCTCATTTAAAATTGAAATAAAACGCTTTTACGCGCGTTACGAAATACGTGCATAATATAAAACGACTGCGGTCGAATTCGCGACGAGCTAAATATCGCGCGGTCAGAGGGTTTTAAGTAAAATGAAATTGATATTATTAAAGCAGAGTAAAAATATGGAGTTTTAGTTAAAGAATTGAACGTGTCACTTTGAGATGGCAGCTCCACTTCATCTGGATTTCTCCTGCGTCGCACTGTAGTCATTATCTCGTATTCAGTTGATGAAAACTAGCTTTAGGTATGGTCCAGAATTACGTTTACACAGGGTGTTTCAAAAAACATGTACTGAAGGGATTCTGCTTCGTTTCGTAGCTACAGAATGTTAAAAAATTTATATTTTTTTGATTTACTCCAAATTGATCCAAAACGTTGCTATAGTCAAAATTTGTAGGGTAAAAGATATTTAAACTAGTATTTTACTACAAAAAAAGTTTTGGCAACTTGACCACTGTCGTGCGTATGGGCAATATAGGCGATTTTAATTATCTCTCTAAAACTTATCCCTAATCCACTGAAAATCTAATATGCTATGTCCTGGTCTAAAAGTTGCCACTGTCATTGACTTGTCAAAGTATTAGAAACTAAAACTTGTAAATTGAAGAAAATGATGATCGCTAAGAATAATTGTAATAATTGGACATCAGAAACAGATAACAATATATTATAAAGTTCATATTATTATGAAATTGCAACAATTGCAAGATGTTATTTAAAACATTATTATCGAATTTGACTAGTCAATTAAGGAAAGTGGTCAATTGACCGGTCAAAAAAAAAGGTAGTCTTTAAAATCTAATTCCGGGCGCGTCGACCTCGACTTGAGGAGGCTGTTCTCAATGCAGTGTTGTAACGTGATCCTCTGCAAGTTATAGGAATCGTTTCTAAGGAAATGTGTGCAACAACTTCTACCAAGAGATCTCGTCATGTTCTTTTTACAGACGAAGCATCATTTACAAGAAAGGGAATTATAAATTTTCGTAACTTATAGAAGAAAATCCCTATTTACTAAGAGTAGCAAATTTGCAGTATTAGTTTTCTTTATATATTTGGGCCGGTATTATTAGAAATCAAAGTATTGGTCCAATTATTCTCTCACCCAGACTGAATCATTTGTCATATTTAAATTTTCTGAGGAATGATCTGCAGTGAGAAATAGAATGTGTATTCATATAACATATGGCCCGTAGCATGGCCACAGGATCCCCTATCTTGAATCCTTTACATTTTTATTTATGAGGACATTTAAAGAAACTTTTTTATAAGATACAGAAAAAAATCCATTTGAAGAAAGAAAAAAATTAATTATATCTTCTCTTAAGTCAGAACTGGGTCCTTTTGTTGACAGTGCAAATCAAGGATATAGGAATATCAATGACAGAAACAACTCTCGCAGGTTTTTTGAAGACTGCTGAAAAGCAAGTGAAATCACTCGGGTTAATGAGGCACGCATTCAATGTTTTTCCATTATTCTCCAAGTGATTACCACGTTGACGTTGATTAGTTTAGAAATTATACCTTGGAAACTGCAAAGCTGTTTGTAAGACTTTACCCTTGGCTTTATATGTCTGTATATGTCTATTGATGGGGCTGATGTTACAGAATCATTACTTTTACTCATCGACCAGCTGTCTGAAGATGTTCAAGAGGCTCTGCATAATGAATACATGTATTATCGAGAACAAAATACTCGAAAAATATTAAGCGAAAAAACCAAAGGTTTGATTCAACAAAAATTGTCTGTTAAAAATGACGATTTAAGTTTATTGAGAAATCCTGAATAGATTAAATAAATGAAAAGATACTATACTTTTACATATTCTAATTACTTTATTCTTTATAGAGGTATTCGCAAATTTTGCGTTCTAATTATAAATTACTTAAATCTATATTTAAATAAAATAAAAAATAATTGTAAATCGTTGTCTAAAAATGATAGGTTTATGGTTGCTTTGGTATGTTTTACTTATACCCTGTACAAAAATTATAAAAAGGCGCTTATTATTATTTTTTACCATTAACAAACGGAAGTTAATTAAAACAAACAAATGTCATTATCCACATAACTTTGATTTTAGTACTGCTAATTTTGCCAAATCGACCACAGTGCGACTATGAGTGCCGATTGCGTCCCTTACCTTTCATATGGCAGGCAGCCACCTAGCCCTACACCTACCGTGCGTCATAAGAGTTAGGGAATATTGTCACAAACAATTGGTGAAATTCATTTATATTACGACATTGTTGTATTTTACGTTGCAAGTTGTATTAATACGTTATAATTACTATAAAACTACGTTGTTTTTTCACTGGGCTGTATATTCCACGCTCTAATTTTTGTAGGAATACAAAATTAAAATGCGATTCCGATTATTTTTAATGTTTGAAATTTGAAGAAAATTCGATATTAACCTTGATAAAAATAGTTTCGGGCATATCGCGGTCAGAAGTAGAATACGAAATTTGGGTTCACAAAATTGGCTTTTATTGGCCGCCAAATCGTCGAATCGCGTTCGCGAGGCGGCAGCGTGCTCCGCCGGTCTAATAAAAACGTAAACACAAATAAATAACAATGGAACGTTTTTATCTCGACATATTTACATAAAAATGATCCGCGCGCGTTCCCACCACATCTAGTGTGCGTATTTATAATTAACTGCCGGCCCGTAAGTAACAATATAATAACCCTAACCTATTACAATGTAATAATCGTTGATCGCTGCCGATAATAACAAGCGCGGCATCCTTTAAAAAGGCGATTCGTTCGAAATCGCATTATTTTTGTTCCCGTTAACCGTTTTGACGCCCATTCATCGTGCGTTTATCGCCGTTTGGGACAAAATAAATGCGGTGACGTCATCGAACCGTATGACGAAGCGCCGCGTGACGTCCCGTGTTTGTATGTCGCCCGGTTTTAAATTATAATATTTGTTTTTCAAGTTCATTGTCTTCATAGCGGTTATGAGCGCACACGTTATCCAATTATGCGGCTTTAATGGTATATAATAGATATACTATCCCGATGCGAAAGTTGTTCTTTGAGCGGTAAAACGACCTCTACCTGCAGTAGCCAGCAAAAGGCTGGGCATAGTAACAATTTTTTTGAAAAGGCTTGTATAAAAAATATTAAAAAAGTTCAGTATGGTTTAATAGCAGCAAATGAAAAACATTTTTCTGAAAAGTATTAAATTATTAGAAATTATAACAGCAAAAGTTCAGGGACATACAAAAAAAAACTATTAATAGAATAAAACCAGTTTGTGCTATGTTATTTCTTCCACTAATTTTTTTCTATGCATCTAATAAATCTTCTCTTAATTTATTTTTATTGGTTATGTCATGACACCGAATTCTTTTTCCTTATATATCCCACAAGTGCTCAGTTGGATGGAGATCCAGACTTTGAGGATGAGTTTCAAGCCTTGTATTGTAACTCACAACACAACACGAACAACATGCGCAGTGTGCTTTGGGTCGTCGTCTTGCTGGAAATAATGGTCACCATCTAACCCAAGCTTTTGTGCACGCTCTTGCAAATCTTCACTTAAAATATTTAGGTAAACATTTTCATCCATTGTTCCTTCAATTATTACAAAATTACCTGATGCCTTCATACTCCCACAGCATTGTATTTTTTGGATTTAATGCCTCTCCTGTTTTTCTCCTTTTCACTTTTCAATACCGTTCGATTCAAACACGTTAATCTTGCTTTCATCAGTGAGTATTACTTTATTCCAGAACTTCATTTATGATTCCTTTATAGTCCTCTTCGTGTATTAATTTTACAAACTCGCAGCAGTTCTTTCTAACCAAAACCACAAATTCCCCCAAATTCATTACAAATATGACAACACTGTAGGAATTTATCCGATTTTTTTTTTCGAAAATAATCAGCAATTTTCGTTATTTACTATTTTAACTGGATCAATTTTTCCCTACATTCCAACATATAAAACTGATACACCAGATTTCGCACAACGTTAAAATTTTACGTATTTCGTCAATTTTGAAAAATAATTTTTAGGTACTGTGGAAAAATTTTGTATGCCCTCGAAATTAAAAAACAATTAAATTAAACGTGAGCAGTGTAGTCGGTGTTAAATTAATAAATATAAATTTTATAAATTCCATAAGTTTTCAAAACGGGTTTAAACATTTTTTATATTGTCAAATTTTGTTTTTCATTTTTTTCTTTAACTTCTATATATATATAATTCTGCTTAGAAAACACTATTCTATTGAGACTAAGGAAGTTTTAAATAATATTTATTTGATTCTCATTGAACATGGTGCCAGCAAGCAAGCATCTTTAGAAGAAACGGCCACATTGACGAAAATTCCAACATGAACTGTATGGAAAATTGTGAATAATCCCATTTCAGCCAGGAAAAAAAGAAGCGATGCTGACAATTAAGTAGGTAATAAAAACAATTTGTAATTTTATTTTAGATTTAAATATAAATACATAAATAAATATTGTTTAGTATCTTTCCTAACAAAACCCCCAAATTAAATTCTAAGCAAAGTACGGACCTATTCTGCCATATTCTTACAGCTTGCCCGGGTCTTTGCTTAATTCGTATCAGTTAGTCACTTTCTTATATCTATGAACAGACTTTATATCTGCAAATATTGCAACTTGTCTATAAAATTACTTGCAAAGCATTTTTTTAAATAAACTTATACGTTTAACGCCTATGAAAAATGTAAATAAAGTTAAAATCATAACAGATGACTTAAAAATTTAAATGGAAAAATTGTATAGACAGGTTCATTGCTTCATCGTATTGCAGATGGAATTTTCGCCTCCCAAATATACCAACAAACAATTTGTTTACAAAACTGTATCTCAATGTGTAACCTAAATTTACCCTAAAGAGAATTGCACAGAAAGTAGTTTTGGAAAATGCATAAATTAATATAACTTCTTCCTTTTTAGTATTGGGATTATGAATTTTCCTTATACACCCAAAAGTTATTATATGAATGATAAAAGCAATTCCGCATAAAATTTAGCTGTTTAACACCAGATATTAAAAATTATCGTTTATTGTCTGAAAATTAAAAAAAACAACCTTAAAAACAAAGTACCACCAAAATAATCAAGCCCATTTTGTTCTGAAAAATGCATCGTATGTGCCATAAAAAATATATGATTTATAACCTCAAAGCGCCAAGTAACTTTGTGGATTGCAACTGGAATATAACAAAAATTTCTAAAAATCTAAAAATAATTTCAAAATTTTTTTATGAGCTCCACAGAAAACAAAGATTTCACAGAACTGCTACGCCAGACTTCAAGCGAGATTTACCCGCCCCGTTGGATACCTTGTCGTCCCCATTGACCAAAAGCCGGCAACAAATTTCCCAAATTGGGGGCACGTTACGCTATTTATCGATTCGGGGGAACGGGAGAGTTATAGTTTGACGAGGCTTTGCGTTGGTGTGTAGCCATGGCAACTGTGGGCGTAACACACGGTATAGCTCTCTCCGGACGAGCGCCTCGATTTCGCTTATTCGTTACTTCGCAAAAAAAAAATACTACGCACACAAGTTACCGGAATATAACGTCGAAAAAAAAAAAGTAAACAATACTAGCGGCGCTCGCACCTTTTGATATTGCTGGCGCATTAAAAATGAGTGACGTCACATCTGTCGCGCGCGATCTGACAGTTATTTGAATGCACATTGAAATCGCCGCGCTCGCTTCAAAACAAAACACGTGTGTCTCGATAGAAGAAGCAATTGGATCCGACTTTGACGTTCAGGTCACGTGCATCTTCATCCCAAAGAATTAATTTATAACAAGAGGCGAAGCACGGTCATATTTAAAACAATCGAAATAGGCAGTGTGTCCAATCGAATCCAATGAACCGGCCGCGGAAATTCAGCGGGAAAATACAAAATAACGCTTACCTGAGTTCCAAACCACATCGTTAATTGTTGGGGCTGGACGGCGACATTGTCGCGTCAACCGGCATCTCAATAATAATATGCGAGTCGAATGAGCGAAGAGTAGAAACGGAACACACAGTACATCAACGGTATTAGCGTATACTTGGAGAAACGCACGACACAAAACAACCGAGCACCGTCCGTCACTGGAGCGCGATGGAAAATACGCCAAGTTTCAAGACCAGTTTGAATCGGTCGGGCGCGATCGTGTCGGGTCGGGTGGCGTCGGCCCACCTGCATAGCCTGTTCGAAAAGGTTAGGCGGGACGAACTGAAAATATAATTCCCCGGACTAACAGATAGCGCGCTGTATAAAAGTAGAAAACTGAGCGCGTGTATTTTTTCGAACAGGGAGATCGATAGGACGTAAGCGTGGATGGAACTAAATTTTGTCGAATTTTTCGCGCGCCGTTTCGTATTTTCGCGCACACAATAAAATGCCGTTTGATTTTTATTGACATTTCGCGTATTGGGACAAAAAAGTTGTTGTGCGAAAAATATTAGGTAAAGATAAAGCTTACAGAACATTGAATGTTTTCGCAGAAGCATTCTAAAACTTGGGTATAATGAATTTTCATGATTTTAGAGTCTACAATTATACCGGGTGTCTTTTTAATTGTATGAGTTTCGAAATTTGTAAATAAATACCCTGTATATTATGCCTTTAGTCTACCACCTTCTATATCTATTCTATATATGGCGATTGTGGAATTATTTGACTTTTAAAAAATATATATATGTATATACAAAAAATTATAACAATATCGTAAATATAAAGAAATATTTTTAATATGAATAATGCAAGTAAACATTTTATTTTATATATGCAGACAGTGAATAAATTCTATCAAATTAAAATACCCTGTATGTATGTTAAAGTTAACAAGATTAAATTTAAATAAAAACAAATAAATTTGTCGTTGAATGTTTGGTTGGAATTGTGGGTGACTGCCTAATTGGACCTACCACGAAAACTTACCTCAGAGCTGTATCGCAACTTTTTGGATATCTGGAGAACGTACCATTGACAATAAGAAATTCAATGTGGTTTATGAACTATAGGGCACCTGCCGATTGTAGTCAGGTTGCTCTAAGGTACGGAAATCGCTGGATTGGCCCAGGTGGACTTCACTTATGGCCTGCACGATTCCCGGATTTAAACCCTCTCGATTTTTTTCACATGGAACCACCTAGAGTTAACGTTTAGGTTTACGTTAGTCCTGTGAAAAATGTAGAAGACCTAAGAAATCGAATTATTACTAGGAAGATAGGAAGATAGATAGGATAGGAAGATAGGTAAAGAGGTGTCCAACTGCAACTTGGAGAAAACAACAAATTATTGATTGGTTAACCACCAAAACTATTACATATAGCAAAATTACATTTCCCTATGTTTTATACGACAGTATTTTTCATCTTCTTCAAGCGTCAAGTCTAATTTTATCTAATTTTGAACGATAATAATATTCAAGATATGCCACAACCATAATTAAAGAAAAGATAATGGTTAACTTAGTAGCGATTTAATTTTTGGCTAGTTCTGGCCATAATAGAAAAAATAACTACAACATGGCATATATTTTTGAAATCAGCATAAAGAACTTTTCTGAAATAATATACAGGGCTTCCGATTTAAGAAAATTATCAATTATCAGTTAGCAGTCACTCCTTACATGTAAATATACGAATGTAATATAAAATCTACATATTAAATCCTGCAGCTTCTTTTTCTAAAATAAAAAACTTAGAGGGGGGTAACATTTATAATGGATCACCAGTTACATAATGCCTTATATTGTTCTCTAAAAATAAAATTATTTTTTTTTTGCGAGTATTTTTGCGACTCGACTTTGGCACAACATTTTCAGTGTTGATGAATGGATATTAATAGGCAAAATCCATAAATTTATGTAAACCCCCAATCAATGACAAACAATAAAAGTGGCTTAAGTAATAATTTGTTGTATTCTGTACTCCCTTTGCATACCTAACGAGAATTTATTACTTTTTCCTATTCCTCAGGCTCAATAAATGTTAGCTTCTTGTACTCTTAATCGGTTGCCCGTAGCGGAAGCACAGCTAGTTAGTCTGCATGTGCTGTTATCTCCATCCCCATGATATGAGCGGCTTTTTAGATGGCAGTGTCCTGTTAGGAATCCTACTAGCGTTCCCAGTCGCGCGCGTCTTTTATAAAATGACATTATTTTTTTTTTTATTTTATATTTTATTTAGAAACAATTTTTTCATATTATTTACCATATCGAAATAAAAAAATAAAATCTAAAGCAATGCATAACGAAATAAAGAAAATTCTTAGATAATAAAAAATGCAACAGAATTAAATGGTAATGCATTAATTGTATGGATGATATTAAAAGAATAGTTATATCCGTACATATAGGGTTCAAACTTTTGTTAGTTTTGTTGTTCGGACGAAGCTAGTTTCTGAAGAGATGCAATTCAAAACTTTCCAAAAATGTAGACATCAATATCAGTTTGCTGTTAACATTTGGTAAGAAGTGATCTTTTAATTGGGTCACGTTTTCTACTTTAGATTAACTAGTGAGTGCTATTGTTGTGTATAAGAATTACGTCCTTTACTAGGTAATGTACCCCCGTTAACTACAAGAGTATTAGAGTGCCCTAGTATAGATCAGCTTAAATATGATAACGTTTTTAAATAGTACGTATGAAAACCGCTGGATAATAAGAAGTTTCCCAGATTTATATGCTTGAAAAGAATTGGTCTACACTATCGGGGACATCGAAGACTCAAGAAAACGGATAATTACGTATTGTAATGTCATGATCGAATTTAATTTGATTTATATTCTGCAGCAACAGATACTTTAGTTTAATGTGTCTTCAATGCATGTAATTTCAGTTAGGGATAATTTTGTTATTAGAAGGTAGTAATTAATATCAGAACATTAATTACAATCTTCTAGAATAAATAGGAATTTATTTCTTCTGAGCTGTTTTATTACTTGAATTTCTCACAACTTTTTAAGAAATAGACCGTATCGAGTTTAAAGGGTGTCCATTATAATAATAACACCCTCTGCAGAGTGATGATATTAATTTGCTCCTTTACACTTTTATCACATTTCAGAATTAATTGCAGATGTCCAAAATTGTTGTTATTGTGATGCCAATACATGCATTTAGGAATGGAACGAATGAGGTGAGGAGTGTTTACTAAATATGGTACGTAAGGTAGAAGGAAATAATTCCCAAGAGGGCCATAAATCATTGGTGTGATTTATAATGTACAATATTAAATATTTCATAATAACATTACTAGTATAGTGACCCTACTAAGACGATTGAAGGAAAAATCTACCAATCTCTCCATAAATACAGACACTATATTCCGGATAACATTAGGACCACGTTAACTCCACATCACACCAAACCACCACATCTTTATGGACTTCCAAAAATCCCATAAAGATAATATACCACTCAGACCGATCACTAGCTCAAGGGATTTTGCAGCCAGCAGCTTAAGTAGATTTCTCCTTCAAATCGTCCAGCCACTTATAGGTAAAACGTGAAACTAGATCCTTCAGACAAGTTTATTTGCTTTGACGTTGAAAGTCTATATACCAACGTGCCCTTGGAGGAATCGTTCGATAACTCATGCCATAAACACTGCAACTATTAAACCTAAGATCTGGCTTCGATATGTTGACGATACCCTCATTATCTGGAGTGGAACCGATAGACAGCTAGACTCTTTTCTCCATCATCTGAATCCTTTGCGAACATCAATTAAATTTACTATGGAGAAAGAAAAGAACGGCTGTCTACGGTTTCTAGATGTCCTAATAAGTAGAAATAATGGTTCTATTAACACGTCTGTATATAGGAAACCTACCCACACAGCACAGTATCTAAATTTTGGGTCTAACCATTCTGAAGCAACCAAACTAGGAATAATTAAGACACTGTGCAAAAGAGCAATCACAATATGTAGCGACCAAGCATCTCTCGATGCAGAATTGAATAATATTAAAAAGGATTAGCTTCAGAATGGTTACTCCGAAAAATATATAAACAAAATAATAACAAACTGTAAGCGGGAAACAACACCGGAACCATGTGAGGTAGATACTCTTTCTCTCTTGACGATCGCATACGTGAAAGGAATATAAGAAAAGATTAGGCGAATAGCTAAACAATATCAATATCAAATTAAAACTGTATTTAAATCTGGATCAACATTAAGAAGTGTACTCACAAAAACAAAGCCTGCAACGTCGACTCAAGAGAAAGAGTATATCTACCAGATACCCTGTGAATGCGGAGAGTCATATATTGGCGAAACCAAACGACCTCTAAAAATAAGAGTTGAAAAACATAAGAATTATACAATCAGGGGTGAAATACAAAAATCAGGTATCGCAGAACATGTGTGGACCAAGCAACACAACTTCCAATGGTCCAGAGCGCGGGTTATTCACAGAGAGCAGCATTGGAGAAAGCGCAAATTTAAAGAAGCAGTTTTCATTAGAAACAATGAAAACATCTTCAGCAATCCAAGCGTGGATATACCAACAATTTGGCAACCTCTAATAAGGCGCACTAATGCTGGCGTTCTAGTTGAACAACATCACGCTTGACTACACCCGACTCCGTCATGGTTGAGCGCCGTCGCCTAGTATATAAAACTTGTAGCCTTAGAATTAAGTTTAGTTTACACTTGATAACGGGTAGTGATACAACTACCCGAAACGTTGTATAAGTTAAAAATAAAGACAATGGAAGTTCGACATCCTTTTAGTATTTCTACTGAATAATATATAATGCAAACCATCCAATGCATTTGAGGGATTTTTGGAAATCTACAATAAATAATGCTAAGCACAAATAAACAAAACAAGAAAAAAGTGCACCCGCTCATGAAATACATCTTCAATTTGCCAGTCATTGTAACAGCAATATCCAAAAACATCTTTTCACTTTCAAAAACTCACTTTTCTCACACAAAAGCAATCGAGGTTAAAACTCTCCTACAGACATATCGTCTGTTAAAAAAGGAATTATTCGTTATTTTATTGGTAATGTCGTATATTGTGTAAAATTTGAATTCATAACAATATTATTGTGTGTATGGTGTACCTCTTAGAGACCCCGGCGGGAATAAGTACTGTATAATTCCTCGAAATACCACAAAATTCCACTGGTGTTCTTTCGAATTCAACTAATTCTTCGTTAGTGCTTTAAAATTATTTCAATTTTGAAAATGTATTTCGTTCTAATATAAGTATTGAAACTCACTAATTATTAATTCATTAATTCTTTTTCTTCAGTTGCCGTCTTCGTCTGGAAGGTTGGCAATCATCAAAGCTATACGTATCTTCGAGACTGCTATTCTGAAAAGATTGGTACTGGCAGTGTTGAACCATCCGCGCAGATTTTTGAACCAGAAATGTCTTCTCCTTCCCACTGATCTTCTTCCACTTATTTTCCCTTGCATTATGAGTTGAAGTATTTGATATTTGTTTCCCCCCTAATGTGTCATATGTATAGCAGTTTCCTTTTTTTAATAGTCATTACAAATTCCCTCTCTTTTCGCAGAGCTCCAAAGCTTCGATTTTATTCACATCGTTTTGCTTTAGCGTCCAAGATTCCGTGCCACAGTACAGCACTGATAAGACGTAACATCTCATGATTCATATGTTCAGTTTCACGTTAAGATCATAAAAGTCCTCCAGGCCTTTTCATTTTGATTAAATATGTAATTTTTAAAGAAACTTTCACAGACTCTGTAATACTATTTACAAGGCTAATGCATGCAACCTCGTGCGTCGGTTGTGGATGAATCGCACTTGCTGACGTCTCGCCCATCATATTGTTGACTTTTTCTCCGTTTCACTTTCAGTTAAGCCCTGAAGAAACCAACAGGATGATTGGCGAAACGTCAGCAAGTTCGATTCATCAACAATCGACGCAGGAGGAATCCAGAAGTTTTGTAATTTTAATTTCTAGGTCTTTCAATAGGTTAGCCGTTGTTCCTGGTCAATTTTGTAATGAGCATAAGCTGAGTTTTATTTGTGCGTAGTCCACACTCCTCACTAACTTTAACGCCCGCATCTGCAACGCCTGTAGGTCTTGTAGTGTTTCGGCTATCAGCACCGTATCATCCATTTCCTCAGTTGTTTTTTCTTCTATCTGAATTACAGCTCTCTGACCATAGTATAGAGATTTGAATTAATATTAATATCTCTAAAGTCTAAAAAGCACATCTTTGGGAGATAATATTTAATACGAATAGTGCTTCATAAGTGCCCAAACTAATTCTAAATCCAAATTATTTTGTGATATCTTGTTCTAGTTTTCTGGATATTTTACAATGTATCACTTTTAAGAACGCCTTTAGTTTAGCATTGACAGCATCATAAAGGTTGATGTCAGCCACTATTATGGTATTATCCTTGACTTGTGGATGTGACTAAAGAAATCTCCCACTACGCAAATCCTTACTGGCGCTTTTGTGACTTATTAATTATTTAATTAATAAGTCAATAATTGTCGTGAGTCGCAGTAAGAGTTGTATATTGGTTATCTCTCAAGTTTTCCAGAAAGATTATAGTAGTAAATAGTGGCGGCTACTGCCTTAGAGTCCCCGATGCTGAATAGTTTCTTCTCCGTCCTCTATGGCCGTATATTTTATCCCGAAGAGTGACTCGCAGCAGATCATATCAATTGTCGTTGTTTTATGGTCCAAGTATTCTAGTTTCCTTTGTTTAATTTTATCGCTGACCTTGCACTATCCATGATTAAGCCTTCCTAATACTTCGGCGTTGGTCGGTCCATCCATGATATACTCAATATGTATGTTTGAAAGCTTCAAGTTTTTTCATCGATGTTTTAGTTAAGGTCCATGATTCGACTCCAGGATGCTGGATGGCTTTTCTCGATCACTTTCTGCAAATTTTCATTTCAACTGAGTGATCTCATTGATATTTCTATCCATGTATTTATAGCTGCTTACTCTTTTTATTTGTTGTTTGTTTACTGTAAGTGGGCTCCAAGGGATACGAGTTTTTCGAATTATCATGTATTTTATCTTGTTTGTGTTAAAGTCAAGACAATATTGCTGCTTGCACTCTTTACACTGCGTAATCAGCGTCTGTAAACTTTCTAGGCTATCTGCGAATAATTCTGAAATTTTTATAAGAATTCCAATTTCACTGTCTTGCAGAGCTATCTTACCCCGCTTTTTCACATTTATTCGGATTTGGTTGTTTAGGTATCGTTATGAAGGTCGACTTGAGCCAGCCTTGGGATTTCTTCATTGTTCTAAATTATGACAAGGCGGCAACCACAAGTTAGTAGTAGATTTCAGATACATATTTAGAACTGTCTTGAACGTAGCTTGAGAAAGGCATCAGTTTTGCGCCGCTCACCAATACTACGGATTATCAGAACTGACCATCAGTCCCATGTGCAATGGCTCAAAACATCATGGAATCAGTCAATGTAGCAGCAAAATTAGGGAACGTAAGGTAAGAAAGTTAAAGGAAAAATAATGGAATTCCGGCAATCTGCACGGTATCAAATCGACGCGAAAATAAAAGAAATATTTCCAAATGTTACCACAAGAAAGTCCCCGAAGTAACTAGCTAGAGCAATATCTATAAAGTCGCGACTAAGAATCGGCAATACAAATATCGATTGCGATTACTATCCTGGAAATTATAAGTAAATCAAAGGGTAGATCTTTAAACAGTGATCCAACTTTAAAAACTGAAGTACTATAATTTATGAAACAAATTGGCCCATTTAACCGTATTTAAAGTGAATATATATATGCCCATAACTTGCATCGCATCAGGCAATAATTACAAGGAAAACGAGAAGAGAGCAGCTAATGACCTAGAAGATAACTTATTACAATAAAGAAAAGAATTTATAACATAATAATAATAAATGACTTGGAAAATCTATCTTGCTTTCCTTTAAAGAATGAAAATCATCAAATAGCAGAAGAGTGATATTATTACTACAATTAATATGGAAAATAATTCTGTCAATGTTCTTCATTAATTGTTATAGCACGTATGTAACAAATTGCGTTTGATATTAATTTTTTTAATTTGACGGGAATATATTGCGGTTCAGCAGCAATCCCTAAAACTTTTTATTACGAAATTTAGTAATCCCATAATCTGTTATTATTTTTAATTTGTTAAATTGTGATTTTTTCGGTCGTGGAAAAAGAATAGTATGCACGTTTGGTAAACTCTTTATCTCACTCGTTTATTAACCCATGAGTGACGTGTCATTTGTGTGTAATGGTCGTAGAAAAAGTATAGTATGCAACACGTTTGGTAAACTTTTGAATTCACTTGTTTATTAAAACTTGCTCCGCTCGTGCCAAATTAATTCGTAACTCAAATGCCGTTTGTCCGCACGTGTCCGCATATACTATTAACTCACGGTTCCAACATAACAAATAATGACTGTAACACTACTAATGGCAAAACACAAGTGATTTGAAGATTTCTGAAATTTCGATACTACTAAAATAAAAATACCTCCCCTATACTGATAAACGCTTGCGAATTAGTTTTTTATAGGTTTATATCTCGGTTTATTGAGAGTAAAGGGTCTTCGGTCTACGATACGCCAGGTAAGTGATGACCATTTATCGTGTTTTGGACTATACATCGTGTTTTGTTCTTCGGTTTTTCACTTCTTCGATAATATTCAAATGGTAGAAAATTTCTTTCGGGCGTCTTTTTTCTTAATTGTTTTAAAAATATCACTGGATCTCTCACTCCTCTCCAACAGGTGATGGAAAAGATTTGAGTAGCTCTCCAAACGGTTAGAATATGAGAATCTGTTCGCAAACGCGTGCGGACTGTAAATGCGTCCAAGCTAGTTTGGACTGGTCTGTTTTTTGCTGGGTGTAACGTTCAGCTTAAAGAATAGCTCCTTATGACGTGTAGCTATAAGCTGCTGTAGAAGTAGGATACAATTTCACTATTGTGATCGTTATTATTTGTTATTAAGTGTTTTGTTTTTCTTTTTTCAAGAACATATTTTAATTCTATTTGTGAAAAAAAAAAAAGAATTTGTTGTAGCAAAAAAAAATCGAGAATCCAAACAACCAAACAATCTTAACCGCAACTTAAAATGTCAAATTTGCAATTTAGTTTTTGATTTTTTAAAATACTTCCTAAACTTTTTTGCGCCTTAGTGTATGCAGATGTTAAGATATCACTTCTTACACCATTTTTACACAAAAAAGGTATACCTTTTAAATTTCGCTGCAAGTGATCGTTTTCGAGAAATTTGGGTTTGAAATTTTCAGTACATCATTACCTAAAATTTAAAATAAAAAAAAATAGATAATGCATATAACCGAACTAATCCGCTAGTATAGACCTGAATAGCGATTTTAATATTATTTATTTTGAGATTGTTACAAGAAGAGGGTCGAAAAAACTTCAACGTCAATGAAAACAATTTTATAGAAATTCAAATTTAATTTTA
Organism: Cylas formicarius; assembly: GCF_029955315.1. Classification (NCBI taxonomy): domain Eukaryota; kingdom Metazoa; phylum Arthropoda; class Insecta; order Coleoptera; family Brentidae; genus Cylas; species Cylas formicarius. Next base: position 25,424,665 of record NW_026844214.1, read on the forward strand.
AACTAAAGTAAAATACTAAAACTATTCATAAAAAAAAAGATTACTCTGCGGCAATATGCAACTACGTTATATTAAATAAATCCTCGTTTCGAAACGATTCAGCGGTATTTTAAGTCCTGTGCCATAATTCATTTCGAGTATGAACTACTTCTTCATATACTAACGAATCCATATACCCCCAAACACAAAAATCAATAGGATTGCAATCTGTACTCCTAGGCGTCCAAGGTGTTTGACTCCTACGACCAATCCAACAATAAGGAAATACATGTTATACATATCATGAAAATTTTAACTCTAGGGAAAGATCATCCAGACAATCGATGGATTAAGTTTGCAAAAAATTGAGATAAAGCTCGTCATTTAAATTATTCCGCACCAAACATTTATTTTAAATTCTTGTTGGAAATAGCGTTCACTTGTCAAATGAGAATTTTCTAGATCCCACGCATGTTTATTTCTGAAGTTAAAAGTTAACCTCTGCGTGTAAATGTTGTTTCATGTGTAAACATTATTTTATTTATGAACATTGGGTCCGCGCTATGACGGCCGCGACAAAAACTAACAAATTCCAATCTGGCTAGAGGATCATCCTCTAAAAGATTTTGACTAGGAGTAAAGTGATATGGATAAAGCTTTTCCTGCTGAAGAACTCTACAAACAGAGATCTAGTCTCTCCGGTTCCTACTGCCATTGGTCTTGTAATTATTTCTGAATTTTCATCTACTTGGACTAAAATTGCCTCTTCCAGTTTCGGTGTAATTTTTGGTCGCGGAACGAACGAACCAGTTTCGCCTAGTTTGTCATAAATATTCTCAAAAATTTTAAAATCTGGACGCCCTCGGTTTGGAAATATCTCCAAATAACGTCTATGAGCGCGACGCCAATTATAATTTTCTTGTACGTATATACAAAGTTATCTATTGGCATTATGGGAAAATTAATCGAAACATTTTAAAAACCCACCCAAGCAAAGCATAAAATAAATAAATTCACCAGAAGTTAAGTGCACTTGTTTTCGTCAAAGCTTACTTTCAAAAATTTTGCACTTATTTTATCGTGTCTGTTTTCATTAGAGCCTATTTGGCACTATTTTACTCTCTTTTATTCTGATTTCAAATGCGAATTTCTCGAAAACGCCGACTCAGGGTGAAATTTAAAAGGTTTTCTGTGTAAAAAAGGTGTAAGACGCAAAAAAGTCACGAAGTATCATATACACGGAAATTTGGTGCAAAACTTTCGATTATTTCACTGTATCTCGGTTATCATCAATTTTTGGACTAAGGTAAGTTTCGTTAAATCGTAATATTTTTAACTAAAGACCAACAAATATGTGGGTATAAATATATAGATCACAACTTATCTATATGCTAAGAATATAATTTTTGGGTTTTTAACAAAGAAAAAATACATTTAATTTGCCTAAACTGAGCAAAGACTTATAAATTTATAAAAACCCATAAAGATGGCTGAAGAATAAATGGACAGAATTTTAAAAGTTTGTGTGTACGTGTTGTAGACGACAGCTTTTAAATACGAATATTTTCTGTTGTCATATTTTCCTGGGTACTGCTCCTTAAATTTTCATATTGTTTGGGTGCCTTCTTTTGTTTAATGTGGTCCACGAAATATTTAGCTATTTTGTTATCTTTTTTTTTGTTTGTGGTTGGTTTTTCATCTGAATCGTCCTTTTTCATTTTCTTGTTTGAATTGCTACTACTTAGATTTCTACTAAAATCATTACTATTCTCTGCATCGAAAAGTAATGAAGATCTATTCGAAAGTTTGCCTTCGCCAATAAGTATTTCTTCTAAATCAAATTCTTCAGGAATTGGGTTAAGATCTATATCTATTTAATCTAAGTCTTTTCCTTTTATACTTCTCTATTCACCCTTTTGTTGCAAGAAGTAAAAGTTTCGAAATTTTTGCTGTTTGCTTACATTATCAGATAACCTATAAAAATTCATATGAGTTTTTAGAGTGTGACCCATAAATCTAGAGAGTTGGAGAGAGAGAAGGTCTTCTCTATTCCATTTTTTGCGTTTAAGTCGCTTCCAGCTTGGGTAGAAACTTCATTAGGGCACTGCGACTCTAGGTTCTAAAATGTATGGCTACTGTAGGTGATTCATACATATCAGTAATGGAATCATGATCTCTTATTTTATTTACCGCCTTAACTATAACCTTAAAATATGTGGGACGTAACAAGTCTATTAATTCTGTTATTTCGACGTTATCGTATTTTGCATACATTGATAGTTTTGCTAATCTTCTCATATTTTGTCTTTTGTGCCTTTAATATAAGAGTAAGCATAATTGCATATTAAACTATCCTTTTTTGCTACTAACGATATTTTATCTGCCCTCATTCTCGGAAATATTTCTTTTTGTAATAGTTGGTCATGTTTAAATAGTCCCAACAATAAAGGTTGTTTGGTGTGTTTAAAAAGAAATCTTCTTTTGTAAAATCCTAAACAAGATGGGCATGAAAGAAAATCATCAGAAAATGACTCATCAGAGGATTTTAATCTCCGAACCTGCCTTAAACATTTGCTAGACCTATTTTTGATATAATTTCCTCTCTTGCCAAGAGTTCTCAGTAACTGTCTCCTTTTTTTGGATTTTTTTGCAAGGGACAAAATCCTTTGAACTTCTATTTCACTAAGCTAGGTGCCTTGAAAAGTGACTTACATATTTTTCACAGAAACAGCAAAAAGTTTTTATCTTTATAGTTCTTCCTTGCAGTGTGTTCCAGGCTATCCTAAAAATAAACGACGAAAAATAAATTAAGACATATCAGTTTACAATAGTAGGGACCTCGTATACTGATTTCAAAAGCGGTAAGTTATGAAAAAATTCGGAGTTCATACATTTTTTAATAAAACAATTTTTTAGCCAATTTCAGTATCGAATTACTGGTATAATTAGCAAGAATTTGAAAATTTGATAAAATACTAAATTATTTTCAGTTACACCGGAAACAGAGGTCGATTTGCTTAATCTTAATAAATCTGCTAGCCTTATGTTTTTGACATATTATGAATTTTATGTTAAAAATTACGTTTTGCGATGTCTCCTATATGGGAGCCTTTATTGTTTAATATAACGAAACTTGACCACCGTCTAGGATTGTTCCAATACAAAAATGTAAAATTTTCAATTTTTTCAAAAGCTATAAATTATGTAATACCCACCAAAATACATAATATTTTCTTTATTTCAAAAGGGAATTGTTTTAAAAATCATTATGCAAAATAAGGTTTTATGACGAATTATGATCCCAACCAACCTAAAATTTCCAAGATTTCTTTTTCTGGTTTTAATTAGCAGTTCTTTTTCTAGATAATACCAAAAAAAAACGAGTTAGTCGCCTCGAATAACAAACTAGAATGAAGATAACAAAAATTGCCGTTATTTTATATTCAAAAGACAATGAGTCATTTCCTTTAATTCGAATGTTTTACAAATTATTTTGCAAAAGTTCCAATTTTATTTCAATCGGAGAAATAGGAAGAATATCAAGGTCATCTAAATTACCTTTTGTAACCTAAAAAATATAAAAAATAATGACTAACATTCTTCTGTTAAAGTATAAAAAAGCGCATACTTCACTTTCGGTATCCCCAGAAGTATAAATACCATCGTCTGCTATAACTGGAGGCTCATCTATTACAGGCAAATGACTAACTGCCTCTTTAGATTTTGGAATTGAAAAAATCTCAAGATTATCTAAAGTACTTTTCGAAATGTAACCTAAAATATATAATCAAGTAATGATAAATTTTCTTCTCATTAAAGTGAGAAAGTGCTTCACTAATCTTACTTCCATTATTCCCAAAATCATAAATAATATCGTTTGTTATAGTAGTTGAAGATTGATCCGTTACAGGCCAAAGACTAACAGCCTCTCTTGGTGGAACAATGCTGAGTGGTAAAGTATTATTTGTTGTTACTGTAGAACAATTGCTGGGTATTGTTCGAAGTGCTATATTTGACAAAATATTAATTTTCCCAATGTTGTTGCAATTAGAAATTGTTGAAGTCTCTACAAAAAACAAGGACCAGAATTTAAAAACTGGGGTTTTGAATGGCAAAAATTACTTGATTCGATGTTTCAGGCGGGTAAAAGTGAACATTATTAGACAGACAGACATACTAAATTTTGTCAATAAAATTTAGTTTTCAATTCCATTTAGATCTTATTTTTAAACCTTGCTTTCTGAACAAGAATAAGAATAAATTATATTTAAATGGCTGGAAGTTTATGAAAATAAAAGTGAAATGTAAGGCGTAACCTATTTGACTTGTTAGGAGTTACAGTAATGGTGTTTTCTGCGTTGATGACAAATAAATTCGTTTTAAGAGTAAATAAAATCAATCCTTCCAGAGAACTTGATGGCACTGAACAAAAAGTAAAGCTATACTGTTGAAAAACTAAGTGGTTCGGTATATTTTTGCTTTTTACACGAACAAACAATTTTCGATATGCTTTTCAATTTTTTTCATAGAACATATAAAATAGGAATATACATATTATTACCGCATATAAACAAAGTGTGCACAGCGTCGGTCTGTACAAATTCGCAGTCTAAAAATCAAAGGCGACTTTTGCGTCGTTTTTTGCTTTAATTTAAAAAACAAAACCTTTTACTTTAGATATATTTTTTGCCTTAAAAAAATAGTTCTTTAACAACTGTTGTCATCCTTCTACACCCTGTATATTTTAGGTACAAAAATAGGTACTTGATATTTCCTGCCAAAAGTATATTGGTGGTGTGATTTGAGATTGGCCGGTTAATATTTTAGTGTGAATATGTTTGTTTATTATATGTTTTTTTATACCTACCTTTCTCAAACTGATTTGCACTCGAACACAATATTTTTTGAGTTCGTTGAGACATTTTTACACCACTTAACACGCATTAGCTCATCACAACCTAAAAAGGCATACAGGACAGTGTTGCCGAATTTATATAGCTCAGATTTGTATGGTTCTCCGATATTTTAATTTTATACAATTTTCCTTCGCAGCGCTACTCGCGCATATGCTCGGAACTAAAATTCTGTTTTTTGGAACAAATCTGAGCCACCTTTCCTAAACCACCAGCGTTTATTCTATTGGCAAACGCCAATAATAAACTTGAACCACATATACGGCTCAACAAGGACCGAGCGGCTCAAGTTGTTATGTATGGTTTGCCATCATTGGATCAGGTTTAACAGTAACAGCTTTAACTGTATTGTATATATATATATATATATATATATATATATATATATATATATATATATATATATATATATATATATATATATATATATATATATATATATATATATATATATATATATGTATGTATTTGCAATTATTATATGCTTAAGTTAATAAGAAAACTTTATGAAAAGACATTCCTGGAACTTTGACATAGCAACTAAAAAATTTGCTGAAATAGAAGGAACAATGTGACAAAGGCATAATGAAAATCTTTAGCAATGGTGATGATGTATAGTGGATTCGCAGTGTATGCGATGTATGAGGGCAATCAGATTGCATCACTTAAATAATTGCAACAAAAATTAAAAGAAATCGATTTACTGGCAGCCGTGAAACAAAATTTGATTTAGATTAAAAAATATTGACTAGCGTAGTTGCATTAAAGAGATTCGACGATTGGTGGAATGGAGACAAAAATATTTAGCTCTAATTCATCAATTTCGCGTATTATTTATTAGTTAGACGAAACTTGGTTTTATAAAAAAAACTAGAAACAACCTAAAACCATTAGTAAATAATTATTATATCCTTGTATGATAGTGGTAGCACCGATTCAAACTATTTTGAAGAGTAATTTTATTTAATACACATTTGTTATTTACATAATTACAATTATATAGTACGCAATACAACATAATGTAATTCATATTGTGTTTCAATTTATTTACTACTACCCTGGAATGGTTTGATTTATTGACTCAAAAATGCCTACGAGCACATAAAAACGTAAAAACGTTCATAGCATTGTTACAGTCATAAGTCATGACCATGTATAGTCCGACACACGATAGATCCAATCGAGTACGCCACTGCTTTGTTCGTCCCATTATCCTCAAGGATCTGTGTTTTGGTCTCGACGCACTAGACCAAATCAAATCAAACCGGCCTCTATTAATTATTTTTCAAAATTGGCTCAAATTTCGTACAATTTACACAGTTTGAAAATGGAGGGAAAACCCGCAGGCCTCCGTCCATGTCCCCCGAGAAAGCACCGCCGGGTCGGGTCGCATTCTGGTTTTGCCGTTCACGTGGCTCGGCGTCCCCTATCCTCGGCCGGGGCCGTCGCCCCATCGCCCCGCCTCGACTGCGACTCTGTCTATGCCGCTTCTATCCTAAACGCGACCGAAGAAAATCAATATCGTGTAAAAAGAGCTTATGCTATTTTTGAGTTTGTCCCTTGGGTCCTGTAGTACCGTTTTTGGGAAACACGTTGAACGCGATCCAAAAGGTTAGCATTCTCGACATTTTCGTGCCCGGTTTTATTATCTTTTGGAGATATATTGGCTAAATAAGCAGGGTAGCTCAATAATGCGGAGTTTTTATGTCTCCTTAATAATTTATTTTAAATCCAAAAGTTGTTTGATGCGTTTTAAATAGTGGCAATTTTGCAGAGTATCTCATAAGTATCTCAAAGCACCTAACTTTCTTTTTTAAATAGTACACTCTGTATATCGTTTAATTTTTGTGTTTCTAAGAAATTTTCACGCTAGGCCTCTTAAGGTTTCCCTACATTTAATAAACTCACCGACAAAAAAAATCGGCACCTAATTTTTGAAATAATTTTAATATATCACAATTTTCTTATTTTTGACTTTATTACAATATAATTTTCGCTGGTCGATAGGCCAATTATTTAAGATTGCTTCTGATGAAATTTTGGTTTGGGCAGGAATGTAACGGAGGACGTACAAACCTAATATTTGTGGAAAATGGACCGCTAAAATGCCCCAAAAATATTGAACAGATACTACAGGAAGTTGTCTTTTCATTTGTACCTTTAATGTTGCGCATGTAGTAAATTTTTTTTTGGGACGAGTTGGAATTCGGAGGTTAGAATGGTCACATTGTAGCCCTAATCTGAATCCAATTAAGCATGTTTAGAATGCATTAAAAATGCGCTTTCGCTGCCATTCCAACAAGCTTGCAACTTCAGTACAGCTCAGGTTCGTATTAATTGAAGAATATGAATATGAAGAAGAAATTATCAATTTCATTGATTCGATAGTACGAAAAACAAACTGCTAGGAACACATTCAGCTTTCCAAACCATGGTGTGAACAAGGTTATTTCGCGTACTTTTTCGACAAGGTGTTTGAAACTTAGGACTAGAAACATCATTTTATTTTGACTTACCCTGGTATATAAACATTAAAGCAACCAAAATTCATCAGAAAGAATTGCATCGCAATCTTAAAGAATTGATCTATCGTCCAGCGAAAAAAGTCATTACAATAAAGTCAAAAATAAAAAATTTTGCTATATTAAATTTTTTAAGGTACAGGTGGCAGCGAGTTTAGATTCTCAGATATGTTGATTAATTTAAAAACTTTGAAAGTTATAACATCGTTTTGTATAGAGCTGCCCGTTTATCACAGGATGAAACCTTGTCTCAGATCCCGTAAAAAAAATAGCAAGAAAACTTGTTTAATTTAAAATATTATAATGTTATATATACAGGTATTAGGGTGGACAAATAACAAGTTCCTTATTTTAAATTCAATACCCTGTATATTAAGGCATTTTCGAATTCCTCAGAAGAATGCCCCGGTATGGGCGACGAGCTTACGGTATTATGGAAACGTACAGTCCGAGAAACTTTTCAAAAAATTATTAAGTAAATCAGACAAAAAAAATGGTAGAAGTTATTTTCTGATATGGCCACCAACGGGTGTTAATTGGTTAGTATAGTATAGTTAATGGTATCTTGAATTTTAAAATGCAGTTTCTATTTTTTTTTTAATATTAGCCGTAGTTAAAGTCGGGTATTTTAAAATTAAGGCAAATTCCAATTTATTTTGTTTAATGCTTGGCTCTATGCGAAGAAAGTGGTGAATGGTGTTCGAATGTTTTCTTAAACAAATGCGAGATTTTTCGATCGATATGAGATTTTTAGGTTGTAGTGAAAACTTCATCGCAATTTATTTATCCTAACCTAAAATATTAATAAAAAGTTGAATTTTGGTAAAAAATTCCACTTTACGGGTTATTATTAATGTCTTATTATCTCGAATTGATCAAATGAAATCAATTTTAATATTTAAAATACAAATAAAATTTTATTACCCCTTTTCACAAATCCGTAGCTGACATTTTTATATCTTGATATGCTTAGCTGTTTTTAAATATTTTGTATTTTCACTTACTTTTCCATTTAAAATTGCGCTTAATCACTAACTTGGTCACTAATCAATTGTTAGAGACTAATTTTATTAATTAATCATTCGTTTCAGATTCAGATTCAGCATTTGGTCTTGGCTGATTTACTTTTTTTTATCGTACTTCGTTGCTCTTACTGGGACACACTGTATAATATCCTATATTTAAGTTTTATGGTTTTCAACATATTTTATATATTTTGTGAAAAGTAACGTTTGCAGATTTAAATCTGTCTATATTTTTGGTTTGGTTTATCACCTCTTTTTATAATGTCCATATGCTACTTGCTGTGTGATCTAGTTGTGCGAAATTTTCTTCAACCCATGGTCCTGATATAAGAAACAATAATAACATAACAAATAATGACTGTATCAGCACTAATGGCAAGCGCAGATGATTTTAACATTTCTAAGGTATCGACACTTCTAAAATGAAAATACTTCCCTGTACTGATAAACGCTTGTAAATGGGTTTTTTATTGGTTTATTGATGGGTTTATTAAGGGTAAAGAGCCTTCCGTTTATGATAGTCTAGGCATGACATGATCATGGACTTATCGACCATGGACTTATCGATGACGATAAGTCCGTGGTATTCGCGAGATTCGCAACGGTTTTCTCTGCTGTGACCGTCGATAACACTCATTTAATTTTTTTTGGTCTTCCGCGTGTAGGTAATTAGTTGAGTTGGGTTATATAATATAATAAAAACCGAAATTAAATATTACTATTGTATACAAAAATTATTGGTTTTCCAATTCAAATTTTCAGCGCGAGGTAAACTGTTCTAATAAAATACTAAATATTTGTTTTGATCCTCTGGCAGCAGACGTAGCCTTTGTCTCTCAATCCAATGAACATCGATATGAAACCTGAAATAGGTCTTATTTTTCAATACCTCAGTGCGTTCAAAACTTAATTTAAAAAGGGGTGGGAAAAACTGCAATCTAATATTGGTCCTATAATAAAGCATTTAGCGATCTTTTGTGCCCTCCGGTTCCCTTTCCCATGTCTCCCGATGATTCCAATTCCCTACGTGAAGAATTTTATCGGAGATCCTTCTGACAGCTTTCTGAATGTCTCGTATCCATGAGCATTTTTGTCTTCCTAGATTGAGAATTGAGAATTCTTCCTAGTTACATCCGTTCCACATGACTATCCCAACACACTTGTTTTTCTTCAATTTTTCCTACGACATCCTCCTTAACACCCGTAATTTCCCTTCAATTCCTAATGCATTCTAGTAGTAAAATTCCTGCAGATCTTCGAGAATCAATTTCTCTTGCTAGCAGTTTCTTTTTTTGGTAGATTCAATTTCCAAACTTCCGAGCCATGCAACATAATAGTTTCAAAAATAGCATTGTAAATCAGTTGGTTCCAAATTGTCGTGATGTTCTTAGATCATAGAATGGGATTCAAGCACCGATCACTTTCTTCCCTTTACTTATGAGATCCTGTATTTCTTTTTCACATTTTCTCTTGTCAATCTTTACTCCCAGATATATATGGTATTAGTACAGAATAGTATTATTTGATTTTTGATCGTTCGAACCTCCATTGGCCATCCAACACACATATACTTTTTTTTTCAGTGTTTACCAGTAGTCCCCATTTTTCGTATTTTATATATCTCAGATCTTCCTTGTCATGTACGATCATACGAAATGTAGTGGAACAGTGAGCGATCCAGATCAATTTTAAAAAAGCGATGGTGATAAATAGCATCCTTGCCTTAGTCCTTTTGTTACTTTAAAAGGTGTTGACAAATTTTGGTTAGTGGCAATTGTCGGAAAACCCTACTTCAGAAGTTCTGACGGTATTCCTTCCGGACCACTGACTCTATTATCTTTCATAAGTTTTAGTGCCTTTCATACTGTCTCTCTGTTATTTCAGCTGGTGTTCCCTCCACCCGACAGGCTTTTGGAAATGGCGCCATTTATTAATATTTATTAATGGGATGTTTAGTCTATTTGTTTTGTTACTTTTGTTTTTCTCACGCTTCAGATGAACTCGAGCCTCTTATACATCAGTTGATGCCGCTGCATAGTCTGTCCCACTTTCTATATTTTTCTTTGTTGTGTAGATATTTAAAGTTTGCTAGAGAGAAGTAGTAAATATTTTATGTTATTGTAACACCAATATATGTTTATTTTTATTCTCTTTCCTACCTAGCTAATAAAAAGCATGCACTCATCATACTGTAAAACTTCTTTATTGCTCACTTCCTTTGAATAAGGTTGACCACAGCTGCTATACAGGGCAAGTGATTACGGCAGTATTCTTTTATATATGCATGATTTTGTTTTATCGCAAAATGTTAAATTTAAAAGTCGTATGAAAATGTTATATGCAATGGAAATAGTCATGGGGCACAGTGGATGGCCAAGTAAAGTTCATTCATATTCATTTCATTTTTAGATTCGAATCGTGAAACAAAGTAGGTTTTGTGAAGTTTTCCTTATACCTTGCCGTTATCAAAATAAAAAATAATTTCCTAGATTTTTAAGTAATTCGAACCCTTGAAGAAATCTTAATTTTTAAATGCTTTACTGTAAGCCGAAATTTTCCGGACAATTCATGGAAGGACCTAGGCATTCTATCCTGGCATACTATTTGAGATGAAACATACAGGCTGTTTCGAAAATAAGACTTTCTATGGGAGTTCTAGAAACACGGATTATTAGTGAGATTTGTTAACCCTGTATATTCTTTTATTTTCAAATTTTATGAAAGAAAACCTGGAAGGGTTCGGGCATTCTTTCCTGACATACCATTTTAGATACATATAGAGTGTCTGAAATATTAGATTACGTACGGGAGTTCTAGAGAATGGGTTTATTACGTTTTTTTTAATAACACACCATTATTCTTTCATATTCGAATTCTCCAAAAACACTAACCTAAGTTTGTTCAAGCTTCTCTATACCTATCACTTGTCAGCTTTGAAATAAAAAATAATTTTCATGACTTACATTTACATAATAGCAACTTTGAACACTGTTATTTCGAAGAAGGTTTCGCACATGGACAGAAAAAACTTCGTGTAATTTTAGTTCCTTTCTATTTTGCGTTTTTTCGGCAATCGGCCATCGGCTTTAATAATAATTTCATGAAATCTAATAAAGCCTGATCTTTTAAATTATTATCCTGGCTTGATTGATTGATTATTGGCATTCAAAAAAGTGTAAGATAGTTCAGTTCATTCTGTCGATGTGCCAAACTTTCTTCGAAACGATGTCAAAAGTAATGAAAATTAATTTTTATATCAAAGACGGTAGGAGACAGGTATAGAGAAAACTTGCGCAAATTTGTGTTAGTTTATTTTCTATAATTCAAAAGTTGAAAGGCGCTGTTTAAAAAACTCAAAAAAAAAACGAGTTCCTAGATCTCCATATTTTAATTATTGTTTTATATAAAATGATATGCAAGAAAAGGATGTCTGAGCTCTTTCAAGAACTGTCTGGAAAAATTGGCGTTCTGTTTCATTAAAACACGGAACTATTAAGATTTTTTCAAGGGTCTAAGATGTTCAAAAATCCAGAAACTTAACCACCAAAAATATTAAATTTGAATCTAATGTAGGAAGATATTGTTTTTTGAAATAAGCTGTGACAGATATAACATAGTGTAATTATGCTGCACGGTATCATTCGAAACTAAATCAGAAAGTGGAAGGATTTGTAGCACGACATTCAACATGAAAGACCTTAAGCTACTGTTTGATTAAGCTATTGAGGAAGTGACACCAGGGAATACTCTGTATTTCTCAGAAACAGTATGGGTTCTCGAAAGTATTTGATAAAGTGGACCATCCTATTTTTTTAAGAAAAAATTAGGCTTTGGGATTTAGCGACACACTAATAGATTTTTTCAGATCGTATTTGTCGGATAGGTGCCAGTATATCGAGATTCATGGGCATCACTCATTAAATCTTTTTTTACTAATGAAGCGCCTCAGAGTAATAGCCTTGCGCCCCCTATATTTCTTTTGTTTGTTAACATTTCAAGCATATTGTTTGCTGATGATCTAAAGCTGTTTATAACTCTACAGGGCAACTGTATTGGTAACTGGTGTGTGGTTAACAACCTTACTTTGAATCGAGACAAATGTTTTATCCTGACTTTTTTGAACAAAACACATTTCGTATTTTTCAATTATCTTTCAAGTACCTTGCCATTTTGTATGACTCCAAACTTTCTTTTGCGGCTCACATAGAAAATTTATGAAACGCTGTTATGAAAAGATTTATTTTCTGCAATACACTTCAAACACTGTCCAACAAATCCAAGCCTGAGTACTGTGCGATAATTTGTTTCGTTTTTTACGTTTAACATATAGAGGAACTAAAAACAAAGAAAATTTGTAAAGTTTTTTTATTTTAAAATCGATTGGGTGTTTCCGGCAATGGATATTGAGCAGTTAGTACTTTTGGAAAGAATGAATCTAACATTCCTAAACTGCTATGCAATTTATTAAGCACTCATTTTCTTATACGAAAATTGACTGTTCGGAGCTATCACTAATTTTAAATGATTTTTTTAAAGGCACAGTGATAAGGTTTCATAGCTCCAGAAAAGGGCATCGGTGGGCCCAAAATGTGGTAAATGGCAGTTGAGTCAAGAGTTTATTTCACACGAGCAGAGCGAGTTTTTAAATACATTTTTGCAAAGCAACACATTCATGGCTGCAATTCACTGACTTGACTGCCAGAATTAAAGCCGGTAACATCTCCGAAAACATTCAATTGCTTCCAAAGCCGTGTGGTAATATTCTGGAAATGTGGTTCAGATCCGTGGGAAACGAAACTGACGTGGTGAAATGACACTTTCCACAAGAAGAAAAAGAAAATCTTGACCATTGAATGGAGGAGAGTAACGAACCCAAAAGAAAGTGTCATTTGAATATCTGCTGCACCAAAATTCTTTTTTTAGGGAAACTGATATATAAAACTGTTTGATAAGAGATTAGTCAATGTTCACTATAACATTCCTGACACTTTAAAATAGCAAATAAAAAAATTGCTAATTTATATTTTTTAATGCAAAATTTGTCTGCAGGTCTTTTGAAAGGTCAACCTTACGTTGATTTCTTGATAGTGGTTTGCTAGAAAGAAAGGAATAATGTGACAAAGGCATAATGAAAGAGTTTAGGAATGGTAATGCAGATCGCATTCGCTGGGAACTGTATGCAACAGAATGGTCATAATCAGGAATCCTTGCAAAAAAAATTGAATATAAAATGGTCGATTTACTGGCAGTCATGGAACATTGCGCTAACTTCTGCACAAAATCGGATTTAGATTTAAAAATATTCACAAGCGTAAATGGATCGACACCCATAATACTATAAAGAAAGGACGCCAAAATTTTTCAACGAACTGCATTTTGAATGCATCTAGAGAAAAAAGAATATCCATTTTACACTGATGTTGGGTGCCAAACGCTTTGCTATCTTCAACAAAAGACATTAAAGACATGGCAAATTACCGTATCACTGCGATTTGAATCATATAGGGACCAATCATATAGGATCAATTAATGTCAGAAGCAATAATATAAACCGAAAAACGTTCGTCCATGTAAATGGCGCAATTAAAACTCAGTTTGAATTAATACCAGAGAACAGTTGGAGAGAAAGTATTAAATCATGCGCTTGAAGTGAAAAATAATTATAAAAATGCTTGGGACAACGTAAAACTACTTATTACATCCTTGGATGATAGTGATAGTACAGATTCAAACTATTCTGACTACTAATTCTATTTAATATGTATTTATATAATTCTAATTATACAGTACGCAATACAACGGAATGTATTCATATATTTTGTGTTTCAATTTCCTTACTACTACCCTGGACCGGTTTGATTTATTGGCCCCATGACCTTTTATCGTGTTTCAGACTATAACAAAAAGAATCAGTATAAACAATAAAATGTTTCTAATTGTTGGAATTGAATGTAGCGAAGTATGTCCCTCTAAGTTTTCGGAGCTATGTGGTTCAATAAATATTTGTCACAACTTGAAACTTCAATTGAGTATAAAAATAATGTGTGCCAACATTTTCTTATGATCCATGCTGCAATGCTTCACCTTGAATCACGAATTACTGAAAACAGTTTTATTATAACATCCCGAACGCGCTCTCTTTATTGTTCTGTTTAGTGTTCGGCGTAACATTCAAGTCTGTACTTCTGTGTCATAGAAGTTACAAACAAATTACATAAATAAATCAAATAGAAAAATACGGATAATTTTGAAATTCAGTATAAGTAAAAGACTAAGCAATTTTAGCAAATTCGGCAAGATATACAAGCCAACAGAAAGTATCATTAATGGTGAAAAGCGCAAGACAAGCTGAGTAGAACATAAGTTTTGAAAAATATAAAAATACTTATAGTTTATAGTTTTTATAGTTTCGATTAGAAAATTTTGATTGAAGTTAAATTTTTGGCGACTTCTTCTACCAAAATTCGTAGAAAAAAAGAAAAAGAATAGAGTTGCATCCCATCGAAGTTTTACTATTCATGGGTTATCTGATGTCCTGTCGAACTATTGATTTCTTCAGTTCGTATGTTTTTTTTTTATTTTAGTAATTGTGCCCAATAAACTAGAAAATAACTTTTTTCAAATATTTGTGATACTAACGGCTTCCAGAAAGGTGGGGAATAATAAAACTTCATTAGGCATATACAAAGGAAACACAGAGTGACCGAACGTATACCTAAGCCACTTTTATTGTTTCTAGCACAATTATTTTTGTTATCAAGTGCACCCTGGTTTGAGACGAGAGTTGATTTAACCTTGTTTTTATTCAGTAAATTTGAAACTTTTTTTTATTAAGATTTGTTCCACTCTTGGTGATATGGTGCAAAACTGGCAACTCAAATCCAACAATGAAACGTTTCGAATAATATATCCGGTATGTTTAGTGATTTAACCCCCAAGATTGCCAATTTTACAGCGTCTTACTCCTTTTTGTGGAAATTTCTGAAAAATACAGTTTATACCAACTGCTGACCGGAAGCGATTCAAAATATTTCTCTCGAAAGACGACAACCAAATTTTAGATTATTCTAACATACATAGCAATCCAGCAGGACGTTGATCGTTTATCTCACGATAAAGAAGGCATAAAAGTACCGAATGTATGACCCGAAGACTTTCCAGATTTTCTAGAATTTTACCAGTGGATGCTCAACCATCAAGATATTTGAGACAAAATTTTATGGTCTGACGGGGCAACATTTTCAACATTTCAATCTTTGGGCAGGTATTATAGGTAAATATTAACAGGCCTTTTATTTTTCCAAATGAATTAGATGCTAATGTTTACTGAAATTTCCTTACAAATGATCTGGCCAAATTGTTAGAGAAAATTCCCATACGTCCTCGCTTGGAGACCATCTTTCCGCATGATAGAGCACCGTCACTTTGGACAGTGTATAAGAAAACTGATTAGATAAAAAATTTTCGCCCAGTAAATTGGCCAGCTCAGTCACCTGACTTAAAGAAGAGTTACTACGAGAATTCATGTGGCTGGAAATCAAATTAGGAACAATATCTTCGAGATTCTTCGTGCACCTCAAAATATTACAATAAGATCGTGGCTATTCAAAATAATGGAAATGAGAACTTAATGTAAACTAGTGATGTTATTTTTTGTAAAAAACTTCCACAGGCTACTGTAGTACTTTTTATAAAACTTCTGGATTCATCCTTCGTCGGTTTTTGTTGAGTCGAACTTGCTGACGTTTCGCCAATCATCCTGTTAGGTTCTTCAAGGCTTAACTGAAACTGTCTCATATTTTACTCTGTGCCTGCTTATATATTGAGGTCATGAACACAAATGAATATCAGGAAAAGAATCAAGATATTCTTACAGACCGATTATATCGTCAACTTCAAAAAAAAACCTAAGTCATCTATGCAACCTTAAATCTGTTATTAAGGCTTCTTCTCAATCAAACTTTGTGAAAAAGTCTGTCACCCCTTATGAACAATTGAAAAGCATTACATTAGATGCACAAGATATTCTAGTTAATCAGACCTAACATTGGGTCATTGTGTTTACAGAAAACTTACGCACACAGACCGATACTTTAATGCATGGTCACATCACCATCCGGCCCAAAAATCATCGGTTATCAACTCTCTTATTTACAAAGCCGTAAAACTATCTCAGCCCGAGGCACTGAACCCAGAATTAAAACACCTTACCTCTGCTCTTCTCTCTAATAATTTCCACATTAAAGATATTAAGCGTTCCATCACAGAAAACACTTCACCGCAACCTTCCAATAGCAATGAGGCCGAAAGCAATCCCACACTTGCAACTAAAGTTCTAAAGTTATAAAGAAATGTAACGTCAAAAGAAGATTTACCACTTGTCGAAAAATCTCTCAACATCTTCGATGCCAGGAGTTTGCATTCCATGCATATGCGGAAAGGAGTACATTGGAGAGACTGGACAAAAAATATCAACTAGGCTCAAAGAACATGAAAGAGCCTTAACAACTAAATAAACTCATCAGTAGTGGCCGAACACAATCACGAAACCGGACATAATATTTTATTTGATAAAACTAAAATTCTTGCATGTCATCAATTCTTCTACTAAACTAATCAGATTCAAAACGCCAAAATTACTAAAACGCTGGAATTTCTAATCTTTATCTCAATCTGTTTCGGAAATATAAATTAAAAAAAAAATCAGATTCATTCCTTTTAGGACTTGTATCTCTGTTAGCGGGCGTTTCTCGTTTATATAAATATAGAAATAGAAAAACTGCCTGAATAATTAGAAGAGAATATAGAAACATTATTTATAACGATAGTTTATATGCAGAAGAATGTCACATATTTGCATATAGTCCAGGGCACAATAAATGTCCTACCACACACCCTTTACCAATAAAAAACCTATTTACAAGCGTTTATGAGTACAAAGAGATATTTTGATTTTACTAGGGACACCTCAAAAATGTCCTTATTTGTTATGTTTAGACCGTGCGTTGAAGGAGATTTCGACGACGGAATGGAGGAGAGTAAGGAACCAAAAAGAAAGTATTATTTGAATATGTACTGCAAGAGAACCGATTTAAGTAGAGTAAATTGATATAGTACTGATATTTTAATCTTTATTTATTTAGATTTAAAAATATTGATAGGCGTAGTTGCATTAAAAAAACTCGACAATTGATGTAATGGAGACAAAAACAACTTTCAGCAAAAAAAAGACGACTGCTCATTAGACTACCATCAGAACATAACAAGTGAAATTTTGGAAAATTGGGTAATTGGGAATTATCCCATCAGGCAAAGTAATGCTTTATGATAATGCTACTTATCACAACTTTTTAGCTAAAAAACTACCAACGATCAACAGCAAAAAAGAGGTATTGAGAGAGTTCCTTAATCAGTGTGACCATTATTTTGAAGATATACAAAAAAACAATTAGTTGAAGTTTTAAGAACCAAATCTTATGATAAAACCTATTTCATAGACCAGATCATAAAAAAATCACTGCTATAGAAATGAAATGACATATGCCGAATAAAAAAAAATTAGACCCAATAATATAAATTTATTTATCGTGTGTCGGACTATATACACTCAAATATGTGACATTTTTCTACATACACACTAACGTTTTTAAATGCGCATTCATCAACGCTGGCATCAACATCAGCCTGCGCATCATTCCGGCAATAAGCAAAACTGCGTATTTTATACGAGCGTTATTGCTAGTTATTGCATGAGCGCAACGCGGACATCAACATCCGTCTGTACGGGCCTTATAGTTTGTAAACAATGTGCAGGTTACGTAATTTATATACACGAATACAGAACGAAGGGGTCTCAGGAAGATAAACAACGCTTTTTGCTCAGGAACCGATGACGTCCACTGTACTCTCTGCTAATTATTCAATCAACGTCCGTCTGTAGGAACCTTAAAGAAGTGGCAGACTTAGCATTAGCAGCATTAGTTTGAACTAATGTGTTTAAAATGAAGAATAAAAAAATAAAACCTGCCACGTGTGCTGTACAAATTGGGCTTCTGCAACGGCAAAAGTTGCGTGTTCGCGTACAAAAATTTCTGTCGGCGATTGAAATGTGCGTCTTAATTTTTGAGGGTACAGTAAAATGCGTGACGTTCTTCTGTATACACATTAGCGTTTTTGGAGGCACATACACCCACGTCCGTCCCTAGAGCCCTACAACCACCTGAGAGAATCTGAAAGGTCTGTACATTGCACTCTAGAATTCTACAGCCGCATTCGATCGGTTCGAGCGGGTAGAGTGCGATGATATAAACCAACAGGTATGGTCTGTTCATAGATATAAGAAAATGACCAATTGGTTTTAAATGGGATTATCCAAGGGTGGTCATTAACATACAACGCAACAAGATTATTACCTAAAGTTTCGGAATTTACATTCAGGTAAAATTGTGGTCCGTAATAGAAAATAATTTTATAAGCTACCTGTGTTTAATATTCTTTGGTTTGGTATACTACTTAGTTTAAGTTTATTAGTAACCATTCTTATTTCGTGTGTAATACAGCGTGTGCTGAATCGTGTGCGAATTATGCAAAATATGTGCGAGTCTAGTGTATCTCAGGAGATTCTCCCGCCCAAATGTAGAAAAAACTATTCTATTGAGACTGAGTTATAAACAATGTTTATTTGACTCTCATTGAACGTGGTGCCAACAAGCAAGCATCTTTAGAAGAAACGGCCACATTGACGAAAATTCCAACATCAACTGTATGGAAAATTGTGAATAATCCCATTTCAGCGAGGAAAAAAAGAAGCGATGCTGACATTTTCTAGAGTGTAGATGAAAGTGATCAATATATAATTCGGCGTAAAATTTACCAGTTATACGAGGAACAAAGCGTGTCTACATTAGATATCTTAATTAGGAGGCTTGAAAAAGATAAAACCGATGTTAAATGTGGCAGAACTACCTTATGGAAGTGTATTCAACACATGGGTTTTAGTTGGGCAAATTCTGTTAAACATATAGAAAAAGCAGAACAATAGTATATTCATATTGCAAATAATATAGAACAAATAATAATTAGAAATTTTACGTAATTTAAGTAGGTAATAAAAATAATTTGTAATTTTATTTTAGATTTAGACATAAATACATACATAAATAAATAAATATTGTTTAGTACCTTTCCTAACAAAACCCTAAATAATTAAATTGTAAGCAAAGTACAGACCTATTCGGCCATATTTCATTCTTACAGCTTGCCCGGGTCTTTCCTTAATTCGTATCAGTTAGTCACTTTCTTATATCTATGAACAGATTTTACTAAGCTAGCTTTTGCAATCAGCTCTCCTAAACACACTTTTTTCTCAGAAAATTGAGGTTGATGATGGATTCCTTTATTAAAATGGCGGCGGGGGTAATTTTTATTTTCTTTTTTTTTTCAATAAAACCAAATGCTGCACAGTTGAATTTTTCACAAAAATTTGTCAAAGGTGATAAAAATGCGAACTTCCAAATTATGTTTAAATTCATTATAATATAATAACGAGTATTAGAAAATCAGTATTAGAAAAAACTTCTGAAATTTTGAAATACTAAAGAATTACTAAAGATTCTCTATTAATTTGAAGGTCGTAAAACTTCTAATTGTTCGACCATTTTTGTTTAAAATTGAATAGGATATCTACATTTGTTAACAAAATTTAGATGGACCATTTTAAAAGCAGAATCTAGAAAAAAAAACCATTCAAGTCATTACCAACCTGTGTGGTTGTTATGGCTATAGGTACGACCACTATTTGGTTGCATTTTTGCTGGTTTGCAGAAAATTGTGCTTTAAAGCAAACAGTTAATCATGATTTACCTTAATTTGTGATATTTTCTATCAAGTTATTGTGGTTATTTAAAAAAAAAACATAATACGTACAATACAGATTTTTCAAATTGCGTAAGTTAAATAAAAATATGTACGTATTTGATTTTTCTTAAATTCGTAATCATTTTTTTTTAACAAACCGTTCGCAAGATCCAACTTGGCAATATCTCAAGAACTACCTATAACACTGTCATGAAATACAAGTGATGAGGAAAAATATTTTGTTGTATAAAAGTGTCGACTTAAGTAAATGATAAAAAAAAAGTTTTCTTTAGTCCGTTCTCACTTCAAATAATTTATTAGAAATTGTTTCAGTTTTTTTAGCTTATAATGTATGGGCTAACAGTATATTCCAGTTTTGTTCTGGAGCAATTCAATATAAATATAAGAGGCGCACTCTTTTCAGAAAGATAATACCTGTCAAATGCGAAAGTTATATACGCAATTTTGACTTTTGACGTAAACCAACTGCATATTTTTATCTCATGGAACAGATATTTGAATTCCAAACTGAAAAATTGAGGTTTCGGGCACTTTTAACTAACATTTTCTATATCTTCTAAAAAGAAACAAAAACTATACTGAATTATAGACGGCGACCGCAAGAAATGAAACTTTGAAAAATTTGGTCATCGTCAATGGATTGTTTACGTCAAAAACCAAGATGGCGTCTTGTCTTTGATATTTGATCGTTTTAAGCCATTTATCCGGATTCTTCGTCGAGAGTTGCGTAAAAAAGTATTTTCAAATTCGAAAATGTCATATACGGAAAATTCCATTTCGAGAGAGATACTGAAAATGATTTTCGACCAAAACTAACCAAATTGGTCTGTAGAAAGTAATAATTTCGAATTTAAAATGAAAGAGTCTGTTAAGAGAGACAAAAATATATTCAGGGTTTAACAGAGACAGTGAGCAACAAGTTTTGTTAAGCTTTTCCCTATATCTACTACAAGTACTAGAATCAGTTTCTAACGAAATAAAAAAATATTTCGGCATAGAGTCTGGCAAGAGCAATAATTAAAACCATACCACTAAGCAAGTGTTCAAGAACTTCTATCAAGAGATCCCGATTATAATTAAAACCATACCATTAAAGAAGTGTTCAAGAACTTTTACCAAGAGATTTACTGAGAATTGGCCAATTATTCTACCACTTAGACTGAATCAGGTGTCATATTTAAATTTTCTGAGGAATCGAACTGAGGAGGCTTTTACTTGATGAAAATCCATTTATCAAAATAAATAAGAACTAAAAGTTCAGATTTTCACGAAATTATATATTTTGATATGACAATTGTTTCGACAACACCGTGTCTTTATCAAACTGATTTGATTTGATAAAGACACGGTGTTGTCGTCATATCAAAATATATAATTTCGTGAAAATCTGAACTTTTAGTTCTTATTTATTTTCTGAGGAATCATTTGCCTGAGCTATATAGCCTGTTTTAGTGAGAAATTGTATGTATTTCCAACACGATGAGACACCAGCGTATTGTGCTGTCTGTGTTAGGGAATATCTTTCGGAAACATACGGTAGATTGGTCACGGAGGTCCAGTAGTATGGCAACACCAAAATCCCCTGAATTGAATCCCTTAGGTTATTTTTTATGGAGATATTTATTTATAAGACAAACAATTGAAGAATTGTTAGAACCCATTCAACTAACATTCGTAAGAGTATTTGTGCCCGGGATGGAAGATATTTAAGCTGTAGGCAGCCATTTTCACCACCTACCGCAATTTTATTTAGAAACGTTTAATTATACTTACTTTAAATTAAGGGTTTTCAAAATATTTAAAAATTAATGATATTCAATCCAGTATATAACACAACATAAATGCATTGATCTCATTAAATAAATCTAAATCAACAAACGTACAAGAGGTAGCCGTTAACAGGTACTAAACATCCTTCTTAATGTTGTTATTCAAAAACAAAGTCAGTAACGAGCGGGTTTTTGTTAGAAAGAATTGCTACAGTCGTTTTGGTTAGTTAATTGGATAAATTTGCAGTAAATAAAAAAAATAAAAATTCGTTTACATTTTGCACCTACGAAACGAAAGGAGAAAAGTATTATTTTTACTTGAGGCAATCAGTCTCTAGCGATAGCACATGTTTTTTGAAACACTCTGTAGAGTCACTATAAACAAATCTTAAAAACCTTCAGGAGATTTCAAAAATGCACTGATTCCATTTTTCACTAAATTTAATAATACGATTTTTAAGCAATTTTTTAATATAAAGAAATTTTGAGTCATCGCCACACCCCTTGAGCTGTAATTTTTCTAAATTGTAAAACAAAACAGCGGAATTTTTCGCGATCACATTGAAAAATATATATCCTACTTCGACCATTTTGCTAATTAAATTTTGCTTTAAAATATTGATGGGGAACCGATGATTATATGAAGAAATTATTACTTGGATCTAATCAGATCTGCCTTTGCGAGACCTTTAGATATTACAAAGTATATGAAAACAGATTACGACAAATATATCAATATTTGTAAAGAACTAAGTACATACCTGTAAAAAATATCGTCAAGTAGCCAAAGTCAAAAATACGAAATAGAACTGCCACCACTAAATGAAAAAAATTAAACTGGTCGGAAAATTTTAATTAAATTGAAACTTAAGTTTCCTATTAACCTATCGAATGTTGCATGCCTACTTTTATTTTCAAAATTACTCTCTGTGGTAGTAGCATTTTTATTTTAAATAACCATTAAATATTGTTGTCTAAAATATGAACATTAGCTTGCGGAAATAGTCAAATGAAGAATATCAATTGAATTCGAATAAACATGCATGTAGCTACATAATGTCCCGGCTCAATCGCGAGTAAAATCTCCATGCCTACGTGTTCAAACAAAGTTCAAAACAAGTTGCCTTACATTGGGATCTCTCGCTCTAAATGGTAATTTTTCCGCTTTCTGCGAAATTAGCGCATCATCTAAACTTTCGATAACGATTATTGTATTTACGAGGACTTCAATTGAGAAACAATTTAACGACGAGTATGCCTCCACGCGCGCATATTGTTAATTCTATTCTTGGGGAGTCGCTTGGATATGCAGCAGACCTGTTGCAATTAGATTTTAAAAATATTTTAACTACACGGTCCCAAAATCCAAGTAAAAATAAACGAACAACGGACCATCTAAAAAGCCATTGTTTTTGAAACGGCCAAGACAGCCCACGACGTCGGTCATCGAGTATCTCGACTTTTTGAATCGCAGGACCTCGGAAGAAGTGGTTTTCTGCCGCTTTTCAGCTCAATTCAGTTTTCGTTCTAATAGCAAAGAGCAATGCCTAAGTTATTATCAATTACTGTGACTCAGCCGTTTGCCGGCCCGTTCACAATTCACACCCATGCATAAAACATAGTCTGTCCTCGTCTATTCCGGCATTCGACGCGATCGTTGAACGGGCCGGGGTCTGGTTAGGTTGGGTCGTTCGTTCTCCCTACTCTAATAAGTTTCTCGTAGTCGGGTCCTTGTCGGCCGCGTGCGGCCGGCGTTCTCCGTCCCTATCGGCTGACGTCACTGTTTCACAGCACACTGCTAGGCTACACTGTGCTGCTTTCACGGAAAGCAACAACACAAGCGACCCTCCAGTCTATTTCTCTCTGCAGTCGACCAGACGGGTGGCGCACGAAAGCGTCCACGAAACAAAGCCGAACAGGTCGACTATTTCGTCGGCCTGCTTCGCTAGTTACATATAACCATGGAATGGATAATTTCGAAACTTCTACTCTGTATTTCAGGCATAATAATGGAAATAAGATAATCAAAATTTTGCGCGTACGTAAGCTGGGACCGCGGTTCGTATTTGCCGCCAAAAATTTTATCAATTTTTGCGGCGGTGCGTAAAAGGCGACCGGATTTTTTTTTTTAAACGGGGGGACGCGGTTTGAAAAAGGGCGCCGCGGGCAATAAAAACGAGAGGAGGCGAACGGGAACACGATCGGCGCCGCTCGCATCTTCGTGCCCAAGCGCGACCGCGCTCGCAAGATTGCTTTGTTAATGACGATAATCTACGGAGCCCGAAATTTTATTAAATCAGAATAGCGACTTCTGTTCAGTTATCGGCATCGTTTAATGTTAAGTTTTAAACTTTCGTCAAATAGGCAGAGTTACCCTTAATGGTGCCCTTCCACATTTACAGTATGAACTTTCTCAGGCCACATACTAGACGTGGGCGATAATTATCGATGTTTGTTGAATTTAATCATCGATATTTTGAAGAATTTGCGTCGAAGTTTTGCTAAAAATTTCAATTACAAATTAAAAATACACAAAAATGGAAACTTGGCGAGTCACCATGAAATGGTACAAGAAAATATTGCGCAAGAAAATTTCTTATCGGAAATGACCAGCTACTTGGAAAGCCCACTTCAGCCCTAGAAAGTGGATTCTCTATATTGGTAGAAATTAAATATATACTGAACGGCTAAAATATGGAAGAAATTCATTTAAAAATCATGTATTGGGTTTCAAGAAAAATGCTCCCACGATGCTTTTTTTTGCAGTAAGCAGAAAATATACAGGGTGGATAAAAAAGTAAATTGTGTTTAGTGGATTATTTTTAAAAGCAAAATAATAAAAAACATAAATTTTACTTTGAAATGAACAGATAAGTCGCTAGTACCAGTGAAGTTCTTAAATTGTAATAATTACGTTTCTATCAGTAAAGAAAGTGAATATGGCATCTAAATGAAACTCAAAAGAATTGAAAATTAAATTTTTCTTCGATATCGAGACAAAACTAGAACTCAAAAACAAATTTGTAAATTTTCAACGCAAAATATCCAGAAAGACCCATTTACTGTTGAAAATGCTCACTATGAATTTTTTAACGATCTGCTAATCGGTTTAAATGCTACTTCAAAACATTACTCAAGATATTTTAATTCATTTGCCTTAATTCTTATCTAATTACAGATAATCCAAATTTTATGATTTTTCCTCATACAGTTTTGATTTTAAATATCCCCAGAGGAAAAAATCCAGTGGAGTAATATCTGAAACCTCTTGCAAGCCATTTCATTGATCCCCTTCTACCATCCACCAACAAAATCTGTCTATCTGGCATATCAAGCTGACTTGGAATTGAGAAAGAAACGGCGAGAGTAAGAATTAAGTCATTTAAATAAGGTCCAACAATGTTGTTATTCAAAATCGCTGCTCAAACATCTGTAAAATGCCTAATTGGACACTTATCTAGCGTGTGGGAAGTGTCATTTTACTACTACAGTTTCGTTTCCCACAGATCCGAGCCATTTTGGCCATTTTACGGCACGGATTTGGGAGCAATCGGATGTTTTTGGAGATATTGTTCATGCCTTCGTATTCGTATTGTTTTGCGAAACTAAAACTAACAGTCGTAAAAAAAGTACTCACTCGTTTATCCTCGCTCCGCTGCCCTCTGCTCGTACCAAATAAACTGGTACTCAAATGCAGTTTGCCACAATCATTGATCATATACTATTATTTACCGTACCATTTAAACAAAACGTGGTTACCATCAAAAAATGCATAGCTTCACAAAACTGTAGTCTGCGGTCGAGATCATCTTCGTTCAACTGCTGTAGCAATGTAATCTTGTACGGATGATATTTCTCTTTTTTCAATACACGCAAAGCTTCTAATAATTTTTACTCACTGTGGTTCTTGGAATGGTCTTCTTCTTGAGTCCTCGTTTTGTCTACATATCCAATTAAATTTATTACTTAGATGATAAACTGAACTTAAAATTTTTGCATTTTACGTATGTTTGACAGTACCCATCTCCAGGCCTCGGTGGAAGTCAATATTTCGAAAGTGTGCTTCAATGTGCCATAGAACTTTATTCTAGATTCTCTGCATGATTTGGGTATTTCTTGTGCTACCACGTCCCCATAGTTGAATCCCTTAAGTGCTTCTTGGTGTAAGGATCTGTTTATATATAAGTAATTTATTGTGTGTTGACAGAGTGTATTTTCGCCTCCGCATTTTCTTGTATCCGATTTCACGTTCTTCTCGTTTCCTTTTGATATGAGCTTTCCAGCGACGCTTTGCATCTAAGATTAGTCCCAAAATTTCGCTCTGTTAACATGTGGTATCTGTGGTCTGTCAATCGTTATCTTTTGAATTAATTTGATTGATTTATTCCTGTTTAAGGTAATTCTGCATGGCTCAGTTATTAATTTTATTAATTGATATCTGCAGGTTATCTACTGCTTCTTGCTGATTATTATGATTATTGCCTATCGCCAGAATGTCCGTGCCATCAGCAATGTAGCAATAGTGTCATTTTCTAGTTGAAGAATGTCACTAGTGTACACCAGGTATATGACTGATCGAAATACACTACCTTGTGGCACATCCTCATGTACTTCTGTTATAACTGAATGACCTTCATGCTTTATTCTAAAGACTCGTTTTAATATGTACGAGCCACGTCTAAAAAGACGGAAGGACACTCTTTCTTTCCTTCTAATGATTTTTCTATCAGATTATCAGTTATCCTCAGTAACTGGTCCATTGTGAAGTATCCTTCTCTCCTTTCTTTCCTGCACTATAGGATGGGGTCTTTTGAATAGTATGTTCTCAAATAGCGTTGATATCACTGGTAATAATGATACGAGGAAACTTCGTTTGGCACTTTTTCCGATTTAGGAACCATTATGATTTCAGCTACTCTCCATAAGGTAGGTACATACTTGAGTCTGAAAGCTGCATAAGTGTCACCTTGACTATGACTTTTTTGCTAGATACTTTAGGATTTCACTTGTAATTAGGTCATATCCAGCAACAATCCTCTGAGTTTCATTTAGTTGCGCTATATTCACTTTTTTTACTGACAGAAATGTAATTGCGACAATATAAGAATTTTGCTGGTACTAGCTACTGACCTGTTCATTAAAAAAAGAGGTTTGCTACATGGATTATGCCTGAAATTTGCGCAAAATTGAAAAATGGATTTAAAAAAAGAAATTTGGCATTATACGTTTCTTTTTTACGAGGACTCCTTTGGCACGGCATTTTCAGTATTGATAAATCTGTAACAACAAACAAAATCCATAATTTGACTCAAACTCGGGTGGCACTATCTGCATTCCAGGAACGACAAGAAAGAATTTTGCAACGAAATTTGTCAAAGTATTCGTTGGGTCACTCTGTAGTCAACTGGCTTGCCTAATGAGGTTTTATTACTCTACAGTGTAGAGTAATAAAACCTCTACACCTTCCTGAAATAGATTAAAATCAACTTTTAATTTTATGATATGGTTATATAATATAACAATTTGTGTTTTTATATTAATATTAAAAAGCCTATCGAACAAAGAATTAAACGAGGCAAATTATGAGGAATAGGGAGAGTAGGACGAAAATTATAACAGAGTAGATATGGATATGCTAAAAATGTTGAATTCACCTCTTAACTAATAAGATCGAGAAACGGTATTTCCTATTTGATAAATTGATAAACGTTAGAAATTCAGCAAGCGTTTGTTGGCTGCCATTCCAGAGAAGGGATATATGACGGAAACCAAATCTGCTTTCGTTACTCATCTATTTTATAATACACGAGTAGCACGGAGCATAATTTGTCTACGAATATACATGTCAGTATTTTACATGAGTGCCCAAAGAGTAAAAAACTTGATCTTCTGTAAATTGTAAATTAGAAATCACCAAATCCAAAAGGAGTCCTATTCTCGATTGCGTTAATGATGCTTCGAATTTTGAGCGGACATTAATTAAGTGTATGTTTGCGGTCCAAGATTGTTATGGGTTTTTATATTTCTTAATAACAACATTTTTTATTTCGTTTTATAGATTATTTTATTCTTATGAAAGTTACTTTTATAGGTCTGATGATGCCCGTGTGGGCGAAACAGGTGCAGGTTTTTATCAATAATTATTTTTGAGTCCTTGGCTTTGGAGTTTGATTGAATCTTTATAGTTTTCTGAAACCAGCTCTTATTTCAATGAAATTGTAGAATATGAACCAACTAAGAAGACGCCCCAGACACTACTTATTACTTTCATCTGTCCCGCTTTAAAATATGCCTGTTCTCGTCGCATAAAGTATTCCAATAGCATAGGTTCCTTATTTAATATTGAATTGATAAGAATCAAAACCAATATAGAACAAGACGAAAATAAAGCGGCGCTTATCAGACTTTTCGCTAATATACTATTACAACTTTTACTTGACAAAAATGGTAGATATTTAAATTTAAAATAGAATTGAACTGAGGATGAAAATTCGTTTATCAAAATAAATAAGAAGTTCAGATTTTCACGAAATTTTGTATTTTGACATGACAATTGTTTCGACAACATTGATGATGACACATTTGATAAATTTAAAATATTTGTTAATGTTATTTTAAACTGGCGTATGTGCTTATAATACTTCCTATATTTGGTTGGTTATAGTTTGCGACAGTCCTTTGTGTTAGATTTATCTAGATAATTTGTTTTCCATTTAGTATAAAGGGTAGTTTAAAATTAATGATTCTGACGTGATACACAAAAACTGTGAAAACTTTTTTTTTCACATGGATCACCCTGTATATTATTTAAAATTCTAAAAGATAATGTTTTCAAAATATTTGCGGTAATTCTAAAACCAAAGTCAAAAAAGTATTTTTTCTAATTTTAATTTAATTATCCAAATATTCTCATAGTTAGTTAAAATCGCTTTCAATTCATATATGTGCCTATACCTCAATGGTAAGGTGGCTCTTTTATAATCGAGATTTAAAAACTGAAAAAAAAAAACAAATTGAAATGGACATTATTACGTGAAATTCAGAAGAAGCTTTGAAAATGTGCATAAATTAAATTAAAGGCGTGTAAGTCAGGATACGTTTGGTTACGTTTTCTACATTTTAATCCGTCGCCACTTTCCACATATAACAAAAAAAATCGTAATTTCATTTGAAGAAATTTTTATCCATTTCAGTTCTATCGTCCTCAATTAGTCTCGTTAATAAAATATTTCTTTGTCAATGCAATGACTGTTGTTATACTCACAAATATGCCCAAATAATTTGAATTTATTAGAAAACTGCTTTTAATTTCGAAAACCATTGGGGAATTTTGACTTACTTTTGGTTAGATTTTTGAATACTGATTTTTTGTTGTTGTATACATTAGCATAAATTAGATATGTGTTAAAAGAAGGAACTATTGCGAAGCGTTGTAATTTTAATAGTATATTATGCAACAAGAGTGTGTGTGTGTGTGTGTGTGTGTGTGTGTGTGTGTGTGTGTGTGAGTGTGTGTGAGTGTGTGTGAGTGTGTGTGAGTGTGTGTGAGTGTGTGTGAGTGTGTGTGAGTGTGTGTGAGTGTGTGTGAGTGTGTGTGTGTGTGTGTGTGTGTGTGTGTGTGTGTATGTGTGTGTGTGTGTGTGTGTGTGTGTGTGTGTGTGTGTGTGTGTGTGTGTGTGTGTTTGAATCACGAGTTTATTTGGCACGAGCAGCGAAGCAATTGTTTAATAAACGAGTGAATTAAAAAGTTTAGATTTTGCAAAGCAACACGAATACAATTCACTGACATGACCGTCAAAATTGACAAACGTCAAAATTTAAGTCGTGCCGTAAAATCTCAGAAAACATCCCATTGCTCCCAAATCCGTGCGGTGAAATCGCGGAAATGGCCGAAGTGGCTCGGATCCATGAGAAAAGAAACTGACGTGGTAAAGTCACGCTTTCCGCACGCTAGATCGGTGTATAATTAGGTATTTTACAGAAAGGAGTAGAAAAAATATTTTATAATATTGTGTAGAGGACTATATCCACATAATGAATAATATAGTTGTAGAAATTAGAAAAGAATTTATAAAACTGCACTTTCTAACAAGGAGAAAATTATTAATTTTTCAAAGAAACTTCCACAGGTTACTGTAATACTATTTATAAATCTTCTGCCTTCCTCCTGCATTAGTTGTTGATGAATTGGACTTGCTGGGTTTCGCCAATCATCCTGTTTGCTTCTTCAAAGCTTTAGTGAAACTTTGCTTCTGGCGAAACGTCAACAAGAGCGATTAATCAATAACACAAGAGGAATCGAGAAGATTTTTAAATAGTAAGACGTGCCAATTTTTTAGAATTTTTTTTGAACTTGGGGTCAGTTTTTAACGACGCAAACATTTGTCATTGCCTATTTGAACACTGACTCATTCGGCATTTTCACGGCCACAACGCGAATGAAACCATCTGGAATTACTTTTACAGAAAGATATGCAAATGAAGATGGGGTGTTACATAGTACCCCAATTATGATGTAAAATGGACTTGCATAATCGCTCCGCCCGTGCCAAAACAAGTGACTCAGGACCTACGGATGCGAGCCACTTCGGACATTTCTGGGATATTACCCATGGGTATGGGTGCAATCGGATGTTTTCGGAGATATTACCCACGGCTCGAATTTTGAAGTTTGGTAATTCTGACGGTCATGTCATACGTCACTCAGTGAATATATTCGTGTAGTTCTGAAAAAATGTACCTAAAAACGAATAGCAGTAGAGAAAGTGTGATAAACTTCTTGAGAAACTCGGTGTTTAATACGTGTTTTTAACGCTACAACAAGAACGCAAGAGTAGAAAGATCACGCGGTATTAAATGAGAGGACTCACATATGTGCGCCGTTACCACACCAACCGGATGCCATTTAGGACCATGTAATTTTACCATCTCGTCAAATCGGAGCGTTCTGACAGCAGCATCTATAATGTAACACCCCACTAAAGCGCCCCGATAGAAAGTTCCTATTCCAGGAGCAAAAAGTATTGGACGAATACTCATCGTTTCAGGCCCAGAATTTAAAGAAACATTTGTCTACTCCAATATTGACAAAATTGTTGATACATCAAAGCAACCGAATTTTGCAGTTATCAGAAACCTAAGAAACTTCTAAACCGACAACATAGGAATTACAAAGGCGGGTTCTCGTCAAATGATTAGAGACTACCCCTATTCAGTGTGCGTGTGGACAATCTTTATCGCACTGTGTCCAACATCTTCTACGTGAAACATTGGGCGTCCGTCTGCCTCCTTTATGAAGTCGCACTAAAAGTCTTGTAGATTAGTGTTCATTTAGGTCTATGATTCATCGCAACATGGCGATCCTCAAGCCCTTCCAGCAGTTTTTTAAACAGGAAACGGAACTCACCGAGGCCATAGACGTGCTATGCTGTCGTACTCAGGAAGCTGTTGATTGATGTTTGGGTCACTGTAGAGTTCCATACTATCAAGTTATTCAAGCAAATTTGTTGTTTTAACTAGAACACAGGAACTGCCCATCGAATATTACCGTGTCGCATTCATTGTGATTGAGGATGTGCCAATTTATTCAAGATGTTCACTGGACGGCTCTTAGCACCAGATCTCGTAGTTCCATTTAGAGAAGGCGAAGATAGACAGAATTGATCTCGTGAGTAATTGATTCCTTCGACAATTGACCGCGAAAAACACTGGATATCCGGTTTTGGATCGTGAAGTTCGGTGAATTTTATCCCCCCCCCCCCCCTCCTCAATCATCCTAACCAACCACCATCTTTAAATATAGCGCCGGCAGAGTCATGATCCAGAAATGTAGCTGAATTTAGAAGAGGCGAAAACACCAATTTCCTCGCCACTAGGAGGCAGCCGATTAAGATTACTAGGAGCTCAATTCGTTGAGCTGGAAGAAGTTTCCAAACTTCTCATGAAAGAGGTACTATACTTCCTTGAGAGTAACTTTACAATTCTGATTGCAATTTTTTTAACGAAAAGCGTAGGAGACAGTTATAAATAATTAATAATAAAAGTTGTTGCAATCTTTCAGTGGGAATTGAGATAAAATACAGGGTGCTCCATTCGAAAAATCAAAATTGCTATTGGTTTCGTGTAGATCTGACAACACTGCATTAACGAAAATATATCGAAAAAAGTTAAAAAACTTCCCA
This sequence comes from Cylas formicarius, assembly GCF_029955315.1. NCBI lineage: Eukaryota > Metazoa > Arthropoda > Insecta > Coleoptera > Brentidae > Cylas > Cylas formicarius. Next base: position 25,456,931 of record NW_026844214.1, read on the forward strand.
CGATAAGTTTGGAATTCGGGGACTTCTGAGGAGACCTTATGATGAGTTTTGTTAGGTTTCTTACCTATTTTCAACTGTTTCTCAGATAACTTGATCTTTTTGAAAAATTTTGCAGATTTATTCCTATTTTTAACAGTAGAGCTTTTATATATTTTTGATTGCTGATAAACCCTTCAGCAATAGACTAAATCAGGAGAGTAATACTAACCGATTAATTCATATTCACCCGGCAAATTTTCGGATAGCAGGATGCAGAATTCAATTCTGCATCGACTTGCTATAATACAGTGAAAGAGAATTAACCACGAAACTATCAGTTTCCGCTGTAAAGGTTTTTAATATAGTACGAGATATTTTGCTAGAAAATAGGTTGGAGAACAATAGGTGGAATGGGTAATCCTGGTTTGTGAATTTTCTCGTTTCTATGGAGTTTCCAAATAATTTAAAAATATTATAAAGGAGTTAAGTGCGTGAAATTTAGGGACCTGCATTTTAGCGAAACGGTGTGTGGATAGGCCGGCACAAAAACTCTCAATCAGCATTGGGAAACTTTATTTTATATTAGAAAAATCTATAAGTGGCTTTTGCCATACAAAAGTACCCAACCTACCTTAACAAAAGATCAGGCAAACATCAGGTGAAGTGTATTGACACAATACGGCGATATAACAGTCCACAGGTTCTCTTGATATGAGAAATATCTCAAATTACACAAGTTCTAGAAAAATAAGCACTATTGGGTCGGATGCTGGCCCACAACTATCTTCTTGTCGGGCGTTACCGGCTGTTGCTCCATACTATAATCCTATAATTGTAGGAGCGTCCTCTATCAAATTATAATTCAACTCGCAGCCACGAATAAAAACATATATATGACACACATGTCATAAATTTGTTTCGCTACAGCGTGGAAGACCATTTCCCTTCCCTTTTGTACGAAACTGTCATAGATGCATGAGCCGCATCAAATGTATTTACGACCCCTATATCATTTAATAGTTATTCTTCTTCAGAATCAGAATCAATATCGTCAAAACCAAACATTCGGTTATGATAGGTGACACAACTCAATTAATTAAAAAAAACACATGGTTTGATCTAATTTTAGCTTTTATTCAATTCTTAAAAGAAAATATTATGTACAGCATAAAAATAAATATTTTCAGTAAATAATTTTTCGAATGTACAAATATTACTACAATATGTATTCGCAAATCCATGATAATCAATAAAAAATTACAAATATATTTGACCGAACATAGAAATCAAGTGGGTCTTGAAGAAACTGAGATGGGGAAAAATCAAATTACTTTATTTTTAAAAATTGGTGATAAAATTAAAATTACAAGTTTAGACAACTATAGTGGAATATTATTGTAGAAATAACGTTTGAAAAACAAAATCTGAGAGTATAAATGATATAAAATAAATTTGTACTAGATTGAGGAAGCACTAAATCCACGTAGAAGAACTGCACTTAAGATATGTAAAAATCCCACCCTTTCTATATATATATATATATATATATATATATATATATATATATATATATATATATATATATATATATATATATATAATTGATAGATCAATTTTTAATATACAGTGTGTTGAAAAAAAATAAAAGGCGGGTTTTTCCCATTTCCATCGAAGAAGATTAACACATTTATCATTTTTTACGTTTCCGAGAAACCATCATCAGCTTCGATTTTTTTAATATAGACCTATTTTCTCCTTCAGTTCTTCTTTTCTTTCTAAAAACGATAATCTTTTGCACTATCATAAAAATGCGGGACTGTTTTTTAAAAAGGAAATGATGGCATGCATATACGGACGTCAAATTTAATACCGCCATGTTGGAGGAGTAAAAGTTGCTTTTGCGATTAGAAAGGTAGAGAATCAAAAATCATCTCATTCAATGCGTCCTGGTCAAAAATGATGTAATGCTTCCTCATTTGCAAAATTGGATATTTATCAAAAAGTATAAAAATTAAACAAACGCACCTCTGAAGTATATTTTAATCTGTGGTTCAATACACACAGAAAAATTTTAGACTTGGCAATACAGTAACATTTTCCATCTCGCTTCCATTCATTTAAAATCTCTGTATAGCAATTTTTTTTTTTCAAAATTTTTTCAGAGGCGCTACACACTCCACACTATGTTAAATATTGCACACGTTTTACCTGGCGATCACTTGATTTCCCCACAAACCTATTGTACAGTTACCAATATATCGCGAACCATCATGAAACTTAACTAGCAAATTAAATCAACTTTTCAAGTCACTTATCTTATTTTTTATAAATTAAACCTAAACCATTATCTTTTGGAGAAAACACTGTTAGTTTAGTCCTTTTGTCACGCGCAAGCCATTTCCTGCTTAGCAGTTTTGAGTGCTGAAATTTAAAACCCAAAAAATAATATTTTGTTTGCTCGCAAATTTCGTTATTTACCTTCTCTCTCACGCCTTCTGATTTTCTTTCTCCGCCTTTCTACGGCCGCGAGTTCCGTCTTTACGTCGGCATAGGTTTTCCGCAACTCGGACAGCTTTTGCTGTAGTACGGCTATTCTCTGGGTGCTGTCTAAACTGGGATCTAAAATATTAAACAGAAATCTGAAGAAAACGGAACGAAATAATAATGCAAAAACGTAATGTGAACATTGTCCCTTTATTTCTTTTCCAATCTACATCACTTGCGACGGACTTGTTTATTTACAGGGTGGGTCAACTCGAATTATGAGCAACTTACTAGTTCAAATGAAAATTGGTCATCTGCAACCATTTGTCCGCCAAAACTTTGAAACTTAAACAAGTCTACGTAACTTTTTTATTTTTAAAGATAAGTGAAATTTGAAAAAATCATCTCCTAGGCAAATTTTTATGCAAAATAAGAAAATATCTAAATTTTGTACATATTTTAAAAATTACGGTTTCAAATTAGTATGACGCATCAGATCGGTAATTGCCTCATCGACCCAAATGCAATTTAGGCCAAAATTTCGATCTTTCCCTCATATTTGCAAATACTATTTTTCTATTATGGTCGTCTGGTAGTAGATAATGCATTTTCCTAGTTTTGTAGATTTTGTAGTAATCATCCTTTTAATATTCGCTTCGCTGAAAATCTCAACTCCAACCAAAGCTTCGAAACTTATTGTAGAGCATTTAGGATGTGGTGGTTCGAGAATTCGAAGTCGACTTGACTTGCTAGTGCCCGGACGATTGTTTATACTTGATTTTGTTGTCTTTGCTTGCCGAGTCCGAGAGACTCGCCGGCAACATTGTATTTTATTTAAGTTGTAACTGAATTAGTTACCAATAAATATCTGGAAAGTCTTGTATTAGTCCTATTCCTGCAAACCGACCAATCCACATAAATTCCTGAGAGGCGGGGAACTATCTCAAGGATTTTGCGATTATTTCCCCGAACTTTAACCGTTTAAAAATAACTGCAGCTGACTGCCTACGTTCAGGATACCTATCAACGTATAAATTAGCGGCAGCGTTAGAACTTTCCTTGGCATCATGATAACATTTAATCATGTCGTATTTTTGATAATGTTCACACATTTCTTTAATAATATAACAATAAATATAACTATTTAACAATCAACAAGACGTAAACTTTATCCGATTGACTACTGACTGCTGACAGTTGCTTCGAAGTTTTGCCAAAAGCTTCATATTTAAATACTGAGTTTATAAACAATAATCATATAGCTACTACAGGTATAGAGGCTCTGTCTGTGCCAATAATACAGGAACTTATGATGCAACTATGAAAAAAAAAATTGACAAGTTCCATTCGACACGCACATGCGCAAGATTTAAAGTCTGTTTCTAACCAATGACCTTGCGATATTCAATAACCCGCATGGCCGCTGACAGATCGTTAATAAGTTTAGATGCGGCATTTTTACGTCAGTATTTTCTCAAATTACACCTAGATCTGTTAAAGTTAATTGTGTAGTAATGGTAATTTGTATTAGTAACACGTTTGGTAAACTTCTTGTTACTCGTTTATGAAACAGTCGCTGAATATCATGAATAATAAAAATTATAAGCTAATGTAAACTATGAAAGAAAAATATGATTAAACTAAACATTAGTAACAACGTACAATTTGCAGTTCTACTTGAATGAAGAAATTTACTTTGTTTTTATGAATTACAATTTCGTCAGAGTCTGTGCCCCAGATGCATCTGATTTTGAAATATAATAATAAATTATATAACTAAATTTCTGAAATTCTAAAGTAACTAAGTTTGTTAATTTTTTTTATGATCAAATTTTTTTGATGCGTTTCTGTAGAAGAACAACCCACATGAAAAAAAAAGAAGAAGGAAAGACAGACAAAATATGAATTATTTGCAAACATTTTCAGATACTGGTCCAATTGTTTCCATTGTGACCAAAAAGGTGCAAAAACTAGGGCCCAGTTTTTTCCCATAAAAAGCACATAGAAACTTAGCTGAATTCAGGAAAATAGTTAACTAAACTTATCAAATTTAATAAAACTATTACTTATGAAGATCGCTTCTTGAAAAGAATGTAGTTATTCACAAATAAAAATTCAGAATTTATTCTAGACAATCCAGATCAATAAATGCTTAACAACAAAAAGTAAACAAATATTATTTCTTGTTGTTTTGGGCCGCTATTTATGAGTATTTTTAAAATTCAGGCCACACTAGATCTTTAAATAATAAATTATTTTATATTTAGATTTTAATTTAACATTGCCACTCAGAATACCCTTTCACAGTTTTTGAAAAGAGGCCTTATGAGTAATTTTTATATATTTTATTCACTAATATGCGCATCCGCGGTCATTTGGAATCTGGTTGTTAACCAATACCAAACGTCATTTCAAACCAACCTGTAGCCTTTTTTACGGCAGTATTTTTTCAAGAAATTTAAGAGGCATGCGTAGATCATTCCATATGGCTACTAGAGATATAGAGGACCTGTCTAATGCTGATAATACAGGAACTTATGAAGCAACTTTGAAAAAAAAATGAGAAGGTTACCAACATCAACAACCAACATGTTCACTAACAGATCGTTAATAAATTTGGTTGCTGTATTTTCTCAAAATATGCCTAGGTGTGTGGAAATAGCTGTTGCTGTTCAGGTTAGTGTGGGAAATGTGGAGGCATGCGCGGAAAATAATTCCCTTCTCTGCGGCGCATCAATTTTTACCGGAGTAGGGCTCTACGAAAATATCATAGCCTCCCGAGACGACCCAATACATAATATATAAATTTTCCACATAACCCAAAAAAAATTTTTAAATCGGCGGAATCAATCAATGAAATCTGTAAAATCTTTCTACTAAAAAATAGGTATGCTGTATTGGTCGGGTTTGATGACGTGACTAAATGTTTATTTGGTATCACTTACCGAATTCCACAAAGAAATTATACTTGGAGGGTCTCGGCGATCTGGATGACCTATCATAAACGGAAGTGGTGCTTCCGGGAGTTGTGCCACCTACGCTTCCTCCGGCCGAATGTTCAGACGCATCGTCACTGTCGCTATCTCGTCGATGTCTGGTCAGCGGCTTCCGGCCGCGTTTCGCTCCGCATGCCGGGGGCATCTGAGTGTCTTCGGAGGTGCGCAAGGAACGCCTTCTCTTTCGGCAGCCTAGCGGCGGACCGCAAGGGTCAGACGGTCTTTTCGTGATGGTGTAATCGAGTGTCATCTGTGTATCTGAAACAGAGTGGGAAAGTAATTTTATTTTATTTATTAAATTGAGGGGATCAACCATTTGCAGCACTTCAATAACAATAATTATAATATCTGTCTGTATCTCATATCAAATCATGTATCACTTAAGCCATTTGTTAGAAATGTTTGTTCTCAGAGTTTGGGTTATTCAAGATTTCTTTTCATTTAATATTTTTGAGGTCACTCCGCTTCCAGATATATCGGAAGTCACCATTAATATCCTATCCTAATTTCAAATGTATATTATTTTATTTATGGCTTTCTGAAGAAAGTTTATGATTAATTTAATAGGGATTCCTACCAACTTTATACTGTTTCTCAGATATCGTGATTTTTTTTTGAAAAATTTTACAGATTATCCCTATTTTTAACAGTGGGCCTTTTATCAATTTTTGATTGATGATAAATGCTTTTGCAACAAACAAACGGAGAGTAATACTTTTCAAATCCGTATTGAAAATTGATTTACCGCATATAGGGAGTCAAAAATAGCAGGAGCGTAATCTTTTGAAATCCGTATTGATAATTGTTTTGTCAAAAAATTGAACAACCAATTAGATTATTTTCAAAGTCAAAAAAATTCAATTTTTCAATCGATTTGCTATAACTTACCGTATAGCTATTTTCGACGGTTTTTTTTATATCTTTTACAAGTTCTGAGATAAGGGTCATCCTATAATAAACGGACCACCCAGTACTTACAGTTCATAATTTTGTTAGGAATAACAACATACAAAAAAAATTAGATTAGGTAATTAGCGACTGTGTTATAAGTTTGCAAAAACTTTTATTGTATAAATGAGTTTTGATCTGTGTGCCCATTTCACAATGGGAACAGAAAGCGACCAAAAACACAACTTTTGTTACATCAATTTTGAGAGCTTTTAATATTACATCCGGAATATGATCGAAATATGATCTTTAACACTTTCACATAAGGTTATCGATATGATTGCAGTTCCAATGAGGATCAATATATTTCTTTTTCAAAAATAATTTCCAGTATTTTGTCTTGGCTCATTTACTTAATAATTTTTTTTTTAAATTTTTTGGATCATCCGTTTCCCATAATATCGTACCTCGTCGCCCTTACTAGAACACTGTATATAACTTTAAGTCATCAGGAAAGATCAACCGAGATTTCCAGGTTACCTTGATACCATTTTATCCTTAATATAAGTTTTTTTAAGTAATTTCGAATTTATAATTCGTTATTGAAGATTTTTAATTACTTCTTATTCCTTTCCTATTTAAGTGCAACAGATCAGAAACCAATGAAAACAAAACAATTTGCCTTAAAAGTTAATAACAAAGTTCTTAAGAAATAATGTTAAAACCAGATTTACCACTCTCAACATCTTCGGCACGTCAAAGACAAAATTCCGTTTGAGACAGTAAGAGTTGGAGAGATTAGACATAAAATATCAACTATGCCAAAAGAACATGAAAGAGCCTTTATTCTATGGTAAATAAACTCGATCAACATCAAATCTTATTCGACCAAACTAAAATTCTTGCACATAATGAATTCCTCTACCAAAGAAAAATCAGAAAATCCGTAGAAATCTCTAAAGAAGAAGAAGAAAGTCTCACCAATACGGGAATCAGTCATATCGTCCTTCTAGCCCCACCCCCTATGTGACTTTGAAAATTTAAAAACAGAAGGCTTAAAAACCACAAACAATGGAAATATTCCAGATTGGATAATTAAATACTCCGACTTAATTTAAGAACTGACTTTTTTAGGTCGACCCTTAAATTCTGAGCCTTTCAGATTTTACAGATTAGTGAATTACGCTAAATCTTAGCTGAAGTGATTTATAGTGAATATAGGGTAAATATTTGAACTTATTATAGGATTAATAAAATAAAAAAAAAATGTGCATTGGATTTCAAAATAATAAGACCCACACACTTTGAGAAAGCAGATTTGAGAACTATCACAGCCAGAACTAGTTAATACCGGACTTACCTTCTTCACTATAAGGTGACAGTTTGACCAATGAGGTTCTAGAGTGAGTCGCGGGAAATTCCGATTCGCAGTCGACAGATTTTCCGCTATCATTTGTGTTTGGTGAAATGTCATCGGGCTCACTGAAATTGTTTAAAATCATTTTTCAATTTTGCACATTAAACAGTTTATTGGTAAAAAATTATACAAAGTTCTGTTACAGATCAAAAGAGAAAAAACATATTTTTTAAAATTATTGTTACAACTTGCCAAAAATCCAAAGTAATTAAATTTAAAGTTTAAATTATATTTATACAGGGTGAGTTTTTTTTAATGGCGACAATACGAACACATTTTCTTTTCTGTCTAAATGGCTTATCAATATTACAGGAATGCCAACCATGCGAGAATAGTATGACATAGGTGAGAATGAAAATTACTATGATGAGCTGTTAGCACGGGTTCCCTGGAAGAGCTAGAAATAGTTATCGGGATAACTTTTTTGATAATGTAAAGTTGATCAATGAGAGTTGGTTCATAATAACTGAAGGATGATAACTTATAAAATGTTTTGTGTTAAGTTTGTTCCCTTGTACTTAACAACGAGGGACCCCATACTTGACCTGATGCTTTTTGGATTGAAATGAACATACTGATCATGATCAGATTAGAGATATACTGGTCAAATTTTGAAATGTATAGATTGACAGTTCTTTTAATAGAATGTTATGTTGTCATTCAACAACACTATTTCACAGGTGCACAGACGGCGCTGCGTTACCGACTGAAAAATTTCTTATATCACAACCATCTTTAAGAAAGGAAGAGATTTACAGAGGTTAATCCCAACGAGTATATAGGAAAATTTTAAAAAAGAAAATAGAATCTGAATACAAAAACATGGAAGTAAAAGAGCAAGCGGGGTTTAGAGCTTTAGGGTCTACATCAGATCATTTGTATACAGTGACACATGAGTTAGAGAAAAACACTATCAAAAATCAGGAGGTACATCTCTTCTATATAGATCTTAGGATATTACAGCATACCTCTGCAAAAATTGTGGGAGCGCTCAAAAACATATATGAAAACATAACAGCTAAACTCATTATCTGAAACCATACCAATAACAATCAAGGATTCCGCCTCTTGCCTGTATTACTCAAAATATATCTCCAGGAAGCCTTACAAAAATCGTTGAGCAAATGCAGAGGAATGGGAATCCCATGGTGTAACAATAAAAATACTTTATAAACCCTTTTCCTTGCAGAAAAGCAAATACTTCTAGTCCAAGATCATGATCACCTAGAGCAAGAAGACTATGGAAAATGAAAGAAAAAAAACGAAAAGTATGACAGTAGGAGGAAAGTCGAAAAATATAATATTGGAAGATGGAAAAATGAAAATGAAAAATTGCAAAGAGTATAAATATCTGAGGGTAAAAATTGCATGTAACGACTCACTAGATGAGCAATACAAAGAAATTAATAATACAATTCAGAAAAGGAATATCCATGCTAAATGGGGTTCTGTGGAACCGAAGTGTCCCCAAATGTAATTAAAAAACTATATAACAACACATATGGAAGTGAGGTATGACAAAAATAACAAAACTAAAAACGTGCTTCTAGCAACTGAAATGGACTTTCGGAGCAGATCCGCTGAAAGATCAAAGAAAAAAAAGTTAAAAAACACAGCAATAATCAACGACATAATAAGGAAACAGCTTATACTCGTACAGCGAATGCACAAAAATCAAATACCGAGAGGACCATGGACAGTGGAAGAGAAATTAAAAGAGGAAGACCCAGAGAATGAGGGAATACACAAAGAATTGAAAGAAAGAGGAGGTTGAGCATCGGTAAACGAAGTAGAACGTTCTATATATATGTTGCATATATGGCTAAAATATGAAACAAATTCATTTAAAAATCAAGTATTTAATTTCAATAAAAATGCTCTCACACGTCCATCATATTTTATTTTGGGCATTTTTTCTGCAGTAAATAGACAGTAGATATACAGGGTCGATCAAAAAGTAGATGTCGATACCAAGTTACTTTTTTTTTAATTGAACGATATTTTTCTAAATCCATTTTTGAATTCTGTGTCAAATTTCACGCATAATTCATGTTGCATATCTTAAACCTATTTTTTTTTATGAGTTAAAGAATAAAAAAACAGAAATGTAATTTTGAAATGACGGGTAAGTAGCTAGTACCAGTAAAGTTCTTAAATTGTCACAGTTACATCACATTTCAGTAAAGAAAGTGAATATTATGCTATATATGAAATATGCCTCTATATGAAATTCAGAGAATTGAAAATTTAATTTTTATTGGATATGGACACAAAACGAGAACTCAACGTTTAACACAAAATATCCAGAAAGACCCAATACAAGATCAACAGCGAGTAAAAGCGAAAAGTTATAGAAACACATTTATTTCTATAGGTACCCTCCCGATAAAGTCAGGACGCAAAAATGTTTATACAGGAAAATTAAAACTTACTCTCTAGGCGACAAGTTGCTGACGGTAGTCTCTGGAGTGGTAGGCGGGGTATTATCAATAACTGCCTGGACATTGTTGCCTCTTCGTTCATTGTCTGCGACCGGGGTAGAAGGAGCAGGCGATATCCTCTTTTGCTCCAACAACATTTTGCTGTTGCTCATACCTGGGGCACTGGCAAACGGAATTTCGTGAACCTAACAGGAAATTATCATTTGTTTACTACCTTATAAAAGCTGTACGAGATATTTTACCGATGAACTACTCTGAACGTCGTTCTTTCCAACAAATTCGGGCACCGGTGCTGGACTTCGGGGTATTTCCTCTTCGCAAAATAAAAGAGAATGCAGGTTCGACTCCTGCTGGTCTTCTTCGCCGGGTTTCTCACTTTCGATCACAACTTCTTTAGACAGAACTTGAGGCTCAATCGGGTCTTCGATTTCCATGTCGCAGTCCTCGTCCTGAATACTATCAAATTTGAAATTCCTCTCTTCCGATTGGGATTCAATCTCCTCGTCGGTTCTTTTTGGTAACGACACATTACTGATGTCGTTATCTTTCGAGTCCAATAAGGGCTTGAGGGAAAATTCCGTATGGGACTCGTCATCCGATCTCACTATTATAAGCTGCTCAGAATCGCTACTGTCACTGTTAAAATCTTCATCGAAAGTTTTGCTGGGAATTCGTTTGCTCTTTCGAGGTTTTGTCTCTATTGCTGACGTTTTCGATTCTTCGGTTACAACTTTTGTCTCCAAAGAAGCACTATTTTCCTCCTCTTTGTTGGTTTCCGTCTTTTCTGTCTCAATTTTCACTTCCTCCACCTTTAGAGTGGTTTCGTTTTTCCCCCGCTCGATTTTAATATCCGCGTTAATGTCGCAATTAAATGTGTCCGGAGGATCCGTTTTGACGAAGCTCTTGGTCTCGATATTGTTTTTGATGAAGCTGAACTTCTGCAGAATTGAATCGGCGATTTTCGTACCAGTTTTGACAGTAAGCTCCTTTCCAGTGTCGTCCACTTTTGGGTCTAGGATCATCGGTGGTTTGGATACTATCGATTCCAATAACGAGCTGTCCGTCTCCTGTAAGGCTGGAGAAATTAGTTTTGCAGCAAAATTGGTGTCCTTTTCTTCAGCTGGTTCAGGTTCCATCTCTAGTTGGGTGTCATCAGAACTTTCCTACACAAAGACGTACATTGTTTTTAGTCTTCATTGTATTTTGAAAACTTTTCAGTTTAATAGAGGAGCAGCGGGTATCATGGAGAACAGTTTTTTTTATATCTGATCTTTATTTCGAAGGAAAAATTAATGGGTTGAAATTTTAAAAACTAAAGCGAATGATAAAACTTTTTCAAAGGGGAAAATAATTATAAAAAACTTCGGACGTCATTAGTCATGCCCGTTTATCGTGTGTTGGACTATACCGAAGGGAACGGGAAACGACTACACTAACTTGGAACCAAAACATAACGGCCGTCAGTCCCGAGCATCTCTTAAATAAGGAGAGCATGCGAGGAATCTCCGGGTAGAAAACTACAAAGAGAATAGGAACATGGAATGTAAGAACTGAGTAAGGCTGCTAACTTGAATAAATGGAGAGACTCTGGGATGCAGTAAAGTGAGCGACGTGGCCCAATGCGGGTATGTACATGTGTTATGGGAAAAAATGCAATGTATTATTCCGCAGTTAAAAACGAACAAAATAAAATTGACTTGTTGGGGTATATATATATATATATATATATATATATATACCCCAACAAGTCAAAGTAAGTACAGATGCAATATAACAATTGTTAAACAGAAACATGGTACCAAACATACTAGAGACTTCAATGCCAAGATAGAAAGATAGAGAAAAATAACATAGTGGGTAAGTTTCGCCTTGGAAAAAGGAATAAGACAGGAGACAGACAGTTTAATAAAATTCTGTAGAGATAAATCAGTATATGTAGTATAATGAACCGCTTTTTAAAAGTAATACTACACCACTAGACGCGTGGAAATCTCCAGCCTTAGAAGTAATTTTGACGAAGCAACATAAAAAAAATACAGTCATATCATAAAATGCTAAGAATATCCTCATATATGTCTCCATCTTATCAGGGAAGGCAAAATCAATATCAAGAGGGGACCAGAAAGAATAATCAACTCCTGGCTTAAGAACCTGCCACAATAGACAGATATGCCCTCCATAGAATTATTTAGAGGAGCCACAAATAAGATTAAATACGTAAATGTAAGATAAGGCACCTTAATAAGAAGATTATTCCTAAAATAATTTTATGGTTTTGTTTTTTGTTTTTTTACTTTTCCGCTTTCTCTGATTTTGGTTGCGTTATTTAAGTTTTTGCGTCATTGTATAATAGTGATTGCCTCTAGATTTTTCAACGAAAAAATAATCATATACTTACGACCAACATCTCCTCTTTTAGCTCACTTGGACCGTCGATGACGGGACTCGAAGCGGAAATGCCTAGTATCGATAACGTTTTCGCCTCTTCTTCGGGTTTAATTTGGTACATCAATGGCGTCGCAAGCAACGTATCACAACTGTCATCGTCTGTCGATGAACTCTGAGCTATTACTCTCTGTATCTGGGCTTGCAGCATATCGTCTTCGTCGCTATTCATGGTCTTCCCTTCGTCCGTTTTCCCGCTGGAAAACTCCATGTCAAGAGTGTTTCTGTCAGGTGACGGCTTCGAAAAGTTCGACGTGAATAAATTTTCTGATCTGGTAAATATCTGGGTTTGGGACTCGCAATCGGAAAGCTCCATATCTCTGCTGTACTCGTCCGCCACTTCAGGCAATTCTCTGAATAAGCTTAGTGGTTCTTGCAACACATTTTGAGTCTACAATAACAAGCCTCCAATTAACGAGCAATGGTAACAACAATTGGGAAGTATCAATTAGTATCTCAGCCTTATTTAACTAGAACGCGGCTTAAATTTAAATGCACCCCTGCGTTTTTGGAAGCTGAACAATAATTGTCAATTTAAAAACGTAAAGGTATGCTCATAATGTGACCATCATAAACAGGAGAAAAATGAGCTGCGAGTACCACAACAACATTTTTTTCGAAAAGGGGTATCTCGTTTATTAACAAAGATAGTGCCATGCGAGAAACAAAAGGTGTCTCAAATGAATCAAACATATATTTTTTAAATGGATCAAGCTGTATATTTTTGGATAATACGATTGAGTTTGTCAAGAACATCTTAAAAATATATGGTTGTTTTTAATATTAAGCCTATGATTTAACTTTTGAAAAATATTCGTTTTTGTTACTTTACAATGACCGGTTATTTTAAAAAGAAAATAACAGTCACGTCACATTCAGAAATTGTGAAATGTGAGCCAATATTAAATTTTAAAACTTTGAAAAATACATGCTAGAAGCTCTAGAAGTCTATTTTAAAAGGTTTGCATTATTGTATTTCCTTCTATTGAAAACCATTTAAAATCATTTATTACTTATAGATCTGCAGAACGATTTTTTTTTGTCAGATAAAAACAAATTTTGATCTTGATATTGCGAGTCTCAATGTATGATTTCTGTCGAACAAGATGTTTTATTCATTTTTTAAATGGTTTTCCACATGATTTCTTGAAAAGATTTCAATCCCACGGTACGAATCACAAAGCTCAATTCGCATCATTACAACTTTGTTAAAACTTACCGCATTTACAGGTTTATTGTCGGTCGATTTTTCGGGGCTGCACTTGATTAAATTAAAACTGGGCGACTCCACCAACTTATCGAAGGGATCCACCTCCTTAGGAACATCAATTGCACCAACATTTTGCTCCACTTCAATTTCCTCCTTCTCCTCCTCCTCCTCATCTTCTGAATCTGCCAAGATTTCCCTTATGGGAATCCTGCTGTAAGTCCTCTTCTCCATGTGTCCTTCTTCAGATTTATCTGTACTGGACTTAATGAGCTTGGCTTTTGATGAATTTTCCAGTTCTTCGAAAAGCCTAGGCAGACGCTTCTTAACGTTCTTTTCTTCCACTAATTTGGATCTTTCAAACTCAAATGGCTCTGGTTCCTTGAACTCGTAAATGTCGTCAGAATTTAACGACTTTTCCGCTTCAGCCAACTTAGGATCTACAATTCCTTCGGACTTGTCTTCTTTTTCTATGGGCGGGGATGACGCATATTCATCAGATGACTCTAAGCTTTCTTTTTCAGAGTTTTCTCCACTCGACACTTTTAGCACTTTGGTGAAACCCTTGAGCTCTGATCGGATTTGATTCAAATCAAAGTCGCGGCCCTTGGGATGGGTTAGACTATCTTCCTCGCTCTCATCGGGAGATTTGTCGGTTTTTTTCATTCTCTTTACCTTCTTTGGAAGAACCTCTGCCCCCTCTTCTTTTTCTGCATCTTCGACACCTTTAACAGGCTCCTTTTTCTTCTCAGTTTTTGGCTGAAAAGCAAACATCTTTAGAGTGACCTTACCAAATTGGAACAAATCACATACCAATAATGGCTTAATTCTGTTTTTGTATGTATCTTCAGTCTTAATGCTACCACTTCTTGTGCGTGGCAATTCCATCTCATTCTCAGATATGTCACTCTCGCTGTCCGATTGTACTGATATGTCTGTTTGAGCAGATATCCGTCTCTTCCCAAAATCTGATTATAAAGAAAAGACACATAGAGTTCCAGCGGTAGAATTGGTGTTAAGACAAGAACCTTGTTTCGCTGCCAATCTATTGGACCTAGTCATGGGCACGGCAGGACTTTTTGTTCGACTGCTTGAAGAGGTGACACTAGCTGGACTGCTAGACCTTGGGGTTTGGTCTGAGGCTAGTCGACTGGATACGGAACCGCCTCTCGCCCTTTTGGAGGCGGTAACTTTGGACGAGGTGGCCACTGGAATTGTTTTACTGCTTATCGAGGGTGTGCAAGATTTACTCTTCTTTGCTTTAGTGTTGGCGCTCAAGTTTTCAGCTACTCTAGTAGTCGGTATCCATTCGTCATATCTAATAAAAATACAATATAGTATAGATTTTTATTATAAGCAAATGAAATATTGTTCATTTAAATATTGTTAAGATATGGACACTAGAAAGTGGTTCAAAGTTTAGCAAAAGCAGATGGAAATAACAATAAAAGTAACAGCGTAATTTAAGATCCGTTTGTACAAGGAATGAAAAACGAAATGCCGGACTTGACGCAACATATGCGAAATATAAATAATAAATAAAAAATATAAATAAAATAAAATAATATAATAATAAAGAACCCTTCCAACAAAACATCAATATTGAAATTGACAGGTAACAAAAAAAGTATTTGTGCTTCAAAACAGTGCCTCCTCATGATCCTTTTATTTCAACTCTAGCAAATCCCAAATAATAGAAACATTTTTCTGGGTTTCCTTTTTTACTATTTATAGTTCTGTAAACCATTTGAAGTCTTTTGACACATCATTTAGAGACTCGGTTAGCCATGTTTCTTATCTTAAACTAGACGAGTTTATTGTAAATTTTAGAGTGGAAAATTATCAGGGCATAAATAACTACTTATTATTAACAGACAGAATAGCTAATATTGTAGCCAAAGAATTTTTGGAACTCCAGAAACGTGGAGCTATATCTCCAAATTTACCATCTTAAATCAAGTTAAATAATTCCTCAGAGACGTTTAAACCTATTTCTATCAGTTTTCGTAGCACAAATTATGTCCGATATTGACTTTTTGACAGGCCTATTGTGCAAATACCTTGTGTTCCATCCTGTATAGTGTACCAAATAAATAGTGCCGGTCTGATCTTTATCAATATCCACCACTTTGGCCTCGTAAGTCACTTTAGATTCATTGGTAGGCCCGTAATACACACTCAATTTGTCCCCAATGTTAATATGGCAAGACAGGCTATCGGTGGTTGTGGCGTTATCTGAGGACGACTCACCAGACAGTTTTTTTTTACTTTTGGTCTTTTTATCCTAAAAATAATAAAAATAGATTTCTTAAGGCATGAACAGAGGAAAGATTTGCCAAACTTACATCCTCTTTACTAGAAAGCTTCTTGGTTGCTTTGGCAATCGTTTTTGGAGTGCCCTCTTTAATCAATTTTGGAGGATCTTTCAGTTCCTTGGATCTTGATCTAGTCTGCTGCACCTAAATTTGAACAAAATAAAACACACCTCAAACCTTAGTACAATGACCTTTACTTTTTCTTCCTTTTTATCCGCCTCCTCCACAACTTTGTTCAATAACTGTTTCGGCACTTCAATGGGTTTGCCTTTTTTATCCTTGCTCGATTTCCTGTCTTTCCTTTTTGGCCGACTAGTTAAATTCTCTGGGTTCAACTCCGACGTATCGGTATCCCCGTTAGTGTCGCTTGTATCATCACCTCTTGCTCTCTTCTCCTTTACATCAGTTTTCTTTTTGACTCTTGGATCAATTTTCTCAGTTGGAGCTTCTTTTCTTTCTTCAAGCTTATCGACAAATTCCTCCTCCTTTTCGGGCTTTGGACTGTTCACTATCAAAACAAATTAAAACCACATTTTTACTATTTCCACCTAAATCTTACCAGGTGTGCTTCTATCTTTGTCTCGAATCAGGCTACGTCCTGCACTAACGGATTTTTTGGTTGATCTTACAGGGTTGTGCATAGTTACTCCCAACGCCCGATAGAACGTTTCATAACTCTGCAGACATTTCTTGTATATCAACTTTACTTGACTGGCAACATTTTGACTGTTGGGCATTTTCAATTTTTCAGTCACCAGCCGCCACTTGTTGTGATTAGTTACGCGATTGTAACCGCCCATTTTTTGAACCAATCGGAAAAGCCGGTGAAGATCGATGTCTCTGTTAGACACTGACGGGGTTTTGTTCATCGGTGTACCTGAATCATCCATGAACTTGTAGAGTTGAGCGACGAACCTGTCCTTTTCTTCACTGGGTTCATCGTCGGATGTCTAAACGAATTATTAACTAATTTATAATTTATGGCCCATCTAATAACCAAAGACCAGTAGAAGTTTTAATGAGAAGTACCCTATTTATAAGATTTGAAGAGAACTTTATAAGTTTTGGATACACATTAAAAGAATCAAGGATTTTGCCAAACCCTGCGACAATCAGAAAACGAAATTAATATTCCAGCTTGTTTTGACGCTTATCCTGAGTAGTGTCAACGTTGTGTAACACAAAATAGGTATCACAGGTAGATAAATAAAAATCACGATTATAAGTTTCAAAATGTTCAAGCTTTCAATCACAAATTTTCAAAAACGAATAGAATTGTTTGAACTGCTTTTACTTTTAATTAAATGCCAAGAAAATAAAAATAAATAATCAGAGTCATATGGACAGATGAATAAAAATTTAGCAGAGATGGACTTTGTAATAGCACAAATAATCATTTTTGGGCCTCTGAAAATCCGCAGATCATTAGAGAAACTGGATTCCAACAAAAAATTGATTTCAATATTTTGTTTTCCTTTTATTTTTCGAGTTCTTTGTCTTTTGTTAAATGTAATTACAAAATTCATCCTGCCTATGTGCGAAGCTTTCTTCTTTCTTCCAAATAACTGCGTTTAATGTTGGTATCACGTAAAAATTATATAAATTAATTTTAATTTCAAAAACGGGCACAAAATTTGGTTAATTTCTTTCATAAAATTTGAAAATAAAAGAATATACAGAGTTAAAAAATCTCACTAATAATCCGTATTTCTGAACTCCCGTACAAAATTTTATTTTCGAGGTAGCCTGTATGTTTCATCTTAAATGGTATGCCAGGAAAGAATGCCTGTCCTTCAAGGAATTGACTGGAAAATTTCGGCTTTCAGTTTAACTAAAGCATGGAACTATTAAGATTTCTTCAAGGGCTCAAAATTACTTAAAAATCTGGGAAATTATTTTTTATTTCGATGACGGTGAGACATATGTGGGAAAGCCTTAAGAAAATTTACTTTATTTTGAAATGATATACACGAGGTTCTATTTATATTTACACTAAGCAAGATGTTGCCACGTTTATATAGAAGCTTCAACACAGCATATTTGAAAATATTTTAGAGCCTCCTTTTATATCACCTTGGTTAATTTGAAGTACATCCTTTGGTTCATTTACCAGATACTAATAAAGCCCGAAAGGCATGTAGCAATTTCCACTATTTCTCTCTACTAATAGATAAAAATTGCTGTGAGTATGTGTATGTATTTTTAACTAGTATAGTATTTTAACTAGAATTTGCAATTTTGGTTGAATTTTGCTTTTAAGGTTGTTTTTTAAATTTTTATACAATAAACTAAACTTTATGTAAAATTGTTTTTGCCACAAATATAATAACTTGTGAGTGTATATGGAAACACCATAATCCCAATTCTAAACTTCTATGGATAAGTTTGAGAGAGTAAGTACTCACTTAACTCTAAAGTAAAAAAATTAACATAGAACTATTTTTAATGTTGTCTTCACAATAATTATTTGATTGAAAAAACAAGGTCACAAATTATCCGCCTATTGCACTGCATTTATAATGAGCAAAAAAAATTGCTTAGTAAAAACCTAAAAAAAGTAGCTTAAACTATAGTAAAAGATTTGGAAATTTGATAAGATTTTGTAAGAAAGTTATTAACATCTTAGCTATGCAGAAAGCTTGTGATACACTAGATCAGCCAATCCTTCTTGATCAACTGAATGACATACAAACAAACAAAGAACATTAATTTGAGATGAGGACAGTCAAAATCTTGAGGTAGAGGTGCCCACAGAGCACACTACTTTTTCATGTATGATGGCTAATTGTTCCTACTGGGTTCACTGAGGGGAGGGAGTTTAATTTTGCGTCGGGGATGATGCAGCCGCATAAGCGGGGAGGATTATGGCATCAACATTTTGAAAAATTAGATGTAGTTTAAAAATGGATAATGGAAATTTTATTATATAAAGATAAAAATATTCTACTGTACTTACTTGCTTTAAAGATAGTATGTAATAAACGATAAATTGATTATACATTAAAGCTGTTGCCACATTTATGCTAACATAATTATAAATCAAATATTAATCAAGAGTCTAACACACATAATACAGTAAACAAAAAGGTTGTCCCGCAGAACAGCAAGAATTAGTACAACATATTTGACTTTGATTGTTAATGTAAGATTATTTATTTTGTTATTATTTTTATTGTTATTATTATTTATATTATTTGATAATTATTATTATAGTATATATAGCATATAGACAGTATACCTCATAGTACATGGATCTTATCAAACTTTCAATTTTGTTGCAGAGTTAATTTCAATCTATGAACAATTATGACCTATATGCATTGTTGGCTCACCTGTGTGTACTGAGAATAAGAGAGGCTCAAGAATTATAGTTGTTATTGACTAAATTAAAGTTAAGTTTTTGGATTCTGTTATCACTGAAGTAGGTCAAAAAGTTTCCCGCTGATTTGAAAATTTTATAATTAGTACAATAAAGTTCATAAAAATTTACTATACAGAGAGAGAGTGGTTATAAAAGGTGAATAGCAGGTTATACGCTAATTGAAAACAAAGAGTTGGAGCAATCTGAAAACTTGGTAGTTTAAATTAAGCAGCAACTATATATGGATCTGAACTATTTTCGAACTTGCGATAAAATAGCAGCTTCTTTGATATTTAAAATAGGACGCACTGTATCTGATTGTATTTTCCGCTACATTAGTTCTATATCTAAATGAAATATAAAAATGAATTGATTTTGTTATTTTTCTTGTTTTCCTTTGTGAAAAGTTACAACTATTATAAACAGGCAAGATCAGGCTTGCAAATGTTTTTTTCCCTAATTTCAGAAAAACAAGAGACTTGGCAACAATTTAGGCAAACCAAAGAAATTGTTAAAATCTTAAAAACTTTATAGACAAATATTTATAGAAAAAGCGTACTCTGGATGAGAAGGAGCAAAACTTGATTAAAATTAATTTATATACTCACATCTGATGCATTATCTTCATTAAAACTGTCAGGGGTATTGAATAACGAGGTTTTATCCCAATGCAAGGGCAAATCATTGTAATCCAAAAATCGTATTGCCTTCTGGACAGCTTCCATTAGGGCTGGGTTCTCTGCTTTTTGAGCTACTTCCCTATTAAATTCTGACACTTCCTTTTTGGGAACTGTATAACTGCAATATATTCTCCAATAATGCCAATTTTTAATTTAAAGTTGATTCGGCTTACTATCGTCCATCTTTAAATGATCTAATTAAATATTCATCCTTAATATTCACCCTTACGGTAAGCTGGGGTGATGGAACAACCACAACTCCAGGAAACCAACTGTCCTTGCCTCTTTTCTTTTCTGAAGTTTCAATACTCACCACCTTTCCAATATCATGGGAATAACCTTCGAGATCGGGGTTATTTTCCTCTTGGAATTCTTCGTCACTGCTGTCATCTCTAAAATTGAACATTTAATATGAATGAGACGTGACAGCAATTAATGTGAATGCCTACTTTAGATGTCTATTTCTTCTGCCTCTCCGACCACCCACTACTGGATTGCCAAAATGCTCAGGATGAGTTAAAGGTAATTGGTCCAGGGTTTCACTTTCATTAAAGTGCCTACCACTTTTTAAACATAAGGCTGTTCTCCGGAGAGTGGTTATGTCCCCATCATCAAATACTATAGTGAGAAATAAAATGTAGTAAATTTGATGCGAGTGTAGAAACCCAATAAGAATATTTCGCAGTTCAGTTAATTGTCAAACATCCCCTCACCTACTGTGTATTGACTACAATCTTGTATTTTAGTAACTGTGGCTTCAACATATTCTTTCCGATCTGGATGTTTAGCTTGAACCACCTGCCCTACTCTGAGAGCTCCTTTGATATCATTATCATTAATGGTAGCCATACCCAATCCCATCTTGTATGTAACCTAACCAAAAAAAAACATATAAAACATAGGAAATGAGTGTTATATCCATCACTAACTTTACATTTTACCATTCGAACTACCCTACTGACTTTAGCTTCACAAAACGCCCCCTTGTATTTAGCACTGACTGCAGTCCCAACTGATAAATACGGGGGATCGTCAACTTGCTGAAAATTATACATTTTTTAAGAAACTTGTGCAATCAACAAACTTTTAACTCACCATTTTGCTTTTGCAAAGGCTGAACTCAGCCCAGATTTTATCAAATTGTATTATGGAGACAAAATTAGGGACCGCCAGCCTTAAATATGCAATGAACACGTGGAAATCAACAAACGGGCATTTTTCACGAAATATACCTGTTTAAAGCAAAACATGTTGATTTCTAAATAGAAATCCAAGCGGAAAAAAAGGACTTAAGTTGAATTGTCCACCGAACCGCCAAAACAGTTACCACCGAAAATTACCCATTTGAAGGAACTTTACACCAAGATTTGGCCTAAAATTTTTCATGTTTTCAATCGACTCACTCCAATAACAGCAAAATTTTATTATGGCATTAATAGAATGCAACACCCCACTACCAAACTGTCACCTTGACTAAACTCAAAGAAAGCTTCTTCTTAACAATTTATGTAACCACACCACGTCTATACACTCGCTCATTGCTAAAATCGGACAAGGATTCTTCTTCTTTCGCTCTTCACCTTGGTCCGACTTACATCGCTGTCAATCAAAAACATTGATTGGTTTTTCAACTTGTCAAAGTTATTTAGAAAAATTTTAAATTCGGAGAAAAATTCCAAAAGGTATAGGATAATTTTAATGTTAAGATAACATGAAAATGAAATGAAACGCAAGGTTTCACACAGAAAATGGGTTTTACTGGTTCATTGACCTTAACTAAACTTGTCATAGAAAAGGTTAGGAAGAACATGATCATCAAATGACATTTAAATTTTTTAACTAGACATAACCAATCATTTGAAAAATTGCTGTTTGTAATGACTGTCTTAAATTGATTGATTAAAAAAGTAGGGACGATATCTTGACTCGCGTTGAATATTAGAATTGTGCGGATTCCTTCATAAAACGTTGTCTTGTCATTGTTTTTCAGCAATGGATGATTGTTGGAAAAAAAGAAGGAAAGAGAAACTAGGGTTTCTTCCTCAAAGAGAAAATGTTTACAACGAATTGTTGCCCTACTCAGAATCTCTTGATGAGGAATCCACGAAATTATTTATCGACATTAAAACAAACTTAGTTAAATCAATATTGGCACAGGAGATGAGACCAGGATGCGCCTTATGGACTTCGAGGTTGAATAAGTAAGTAGATCTTAAGTTGATGAATGAGGTAGAACCCTTTATTTTTATTTTAGATATATTAAGATATATGGAATGAAATTCTCAAAGGAAGACCATATAGCTTTAATCAAGTTATTTTATGAGCTGGTGACAATCCCTGACCTAGAACCTACACGGGTTAATAAATGTGCATTAACTTTGACTCAGTTGCTTAAGTAAGAAGTATTTTGTGTTCTTCAAATATTTATTTATTTATTTATTTAATTATCAACGCGCCAATCTCCCAATATAAAATAGGATTCACATAAACAAAATAGTAAACAACAAAATAAAATAAAATAAAACAAAATTAAAACAGAATGAAATAGATAGATGAAGACCTTCCCTGATATGACAAACATTGGTTTTCCAAAATATTAAATATAGGTATAGTTAGTTGACACGACAGTAAGGACACTTATAAGAGTAGCGAAGCACTAACACAATGGTATACAATACTATTGCGAGAAAAAACGAAATAGTTTTACCGACAGTCTTTAAGTACTTTTTTTACTCTGGAAGCAGTCAAGTTGGTCCAAAAAGCGATTCGCCAGTGCAGCTGACCTAGTAAGAAAAGAACTCTGCCGATAGTTAGTATGGTGGAACTCCATCTGGAAGGAGTGGTTTATTCTGGTCTGACGGGGGGGAATGAGAAGTGCAATTTTACATAAAAGCTCAGGTCCATGGGAATTTGAATGCAAAAGCCTTTGAAAAGTGTGTATAAATGGCATGAACGTCAGACCCCCCCTCTAATGAGTTCAGCAGAAAATCTGTGAATGTGAGCAAGTTTTGCTCTGTGAAGCAATAGGGGAGAAATCCAAATTGTTGGTCGATGAAGCAACCTTTAAAGCCAGCAGATAAATAGTCGCAGACTAAACTTTCGAACACTTTAGGAAAACAACTCAGGATACTGATGGGCCTATAATTGTTGACTTGCGAGTTATCGCCGGATTTTAGGATAGGGGTAATGAAGCTTGATTTCCAATAATTTGGAAAAGTTCTGGAAAGTATGAAGCTGCAATGCTTAATAAGATATGGTGGGAGGCCATCGTGACTGAATCCTTTGTTTTTGTCTAGAGTCGACAGTTTCTCGTAAATAGATGAAATTGATATGTTCAAGTGTGAGGGGTTGACATCTCCAGAAGATAGTACATCTTCAGAGACACAGTCCCCGTTACTATACATATTCGAAAAAATGATCTGTGGATGTTGATTTGCCCCTCGTAAATTACTAAAATTTGATATTTTCCTTTTGTTTATGCATTTATGTTTTATATAAGGTATAAGGTAATTATTATGGATATTAGATTCACTTGTTTCTTTGTAGAAATCCATTTAACATATTTTATTTTGCCAGATGGTAAATTAAGATTCATAAAAACTAAATGTTAAAAAAAAATAACAATAACCAGTAAATTTAATTCATAATTCCATATTGAATGGTTAACAATAAAAATCATTAATTTACGTTAAGTTCTCAAATACGTTTCCATTATTTTGAATACAAAGTCACGATTTTATTTTAATGTTTTGAAATGCACGAAGAATCTCAGCGATTTTTCTTAAATTAAGTCTCCTTGGTAACTCTTCTGGACTAATTACTTCTGTGGTATAAATTGAATGAAACATATTACCATACAGATAATAATGTAGTGGGTTTAAGTTGGGCGACTAAGCTGGCCAATTTACTGGGCCATCTCGACCTATCCAAAATTTGTAA
This sequence comes from Cylas formicarius, assembly GCF_029955315.1. NCBI lineage: Eukaryota > Metazoa > Arthropoda > Insecta > Coleoptera > Brentidae > Cylas > Cylas formicarius. The sequence goes on from NW_026844214.1 coordinate 25,481,083, forward strand.
AATTTTCATCTGTTCAGTTTCTAACACCTTGTTTAAAGTGCTGGTGCTCTGTCATGCTGAAGAAATATCTCCAAGCGAGTACATATCCAAATTTTCTCTAACAATTCAGCTAGATGATTTGTAACGAAATTTAAGTAAGCATTAATCTGTTTGGAAAAATAAAAGATGCTATTAACGTAGTACCTATGATAGCTGCCCAAACATTGATAAAAAACCTATGTTGAAAGTTGGTTCGTTGAACAACCCTGGAATTCTCATTACTTCAGATGTGGACGCACGAGGGAGCAGAACAGTAATCTGAGAGACGGAACACTCTGGAAGTCCACTGTACAAAGCTTAATGAGTGTTAAAAGCTTTATCTCTTGAAAGTGTCGCCTTGTAAGACCATAAGATTTTGTACAAAATATTCTGATGGATTAAAATCCACTGGCAAAATTCTAAACGATTTAAAAAGTCTGTCTTAAATTTTGTACTTTTAGATAATAGTAGTAAGCGAAAAATGTATTTAGTTCACTTTACAAAAGTGGAAAATAACGGTGAAACTTTTTCTTTTCGTAAATTATAGAAAAATGTCTATGTGAAGAGATGGAAATTTCATATCAGTAGACTTACAATTGTTTTAAGAATATTGGCGATATCGGCAAGGGTTCTAGTGCTATTTGAGTATTTTCATCATATCTGTTTACCACTCCTTCACAATCATAATTTTTTGTAGGCCTTCTTGCTCCTGAGATTGAATAAACGATCCACGTTTTGCGTAGTTCCGTACAACGGCACGCTCGTTACCATTGCAATAACCATGATTAAAATGAATATCTGCTAATCGTCTGTTCGAAAAACGATCCATATTTATAAAAAAGAAATAAAAAATATTCAAAGAAACTTCACAGGCTACTATAATACTATTTACAAAACTTCTGAATTTTCGAATTTGTTTACACTTTTCGTTGAGGTTAAACTTGGTTAAATTTGTTGGTAGATACTTTGCAAAATTTACATGAAAAAATACATGCATCGTGTCTACCGGGCTTAAAGGTTTTAACGTTTTTATGATTTAAATTTTCGTGACCAAATTTTAAAAACAGATGTTATTCTTACAAACTATACTCTATATCAATTTTATTTCCCCACCATGATAGATCTTGTATACACATACAAAGTGTCCTGTCTGAGTTCAGGCGTTGACAATCATCGTTGCCGCCATTTCATGGAATCTATCTCTGTCTGCAGCCATTCTAAAGAGATCCTCTAACTCTATATTTTCAACATTCTGCGGTAGCACCATAGGTCAAAAGCCTCCAGCTTTCATTTGTAGAGCAAAACTGACCATATATAGCATACAAGCACCATTTTCCGTGTGCACATGGATAGGTCTCCATTACATAAGACTGGTTTCTAGGATGTGAATGTTTTATGGGTTATTTCAATTCTTGTTAGAATCTCTTCATCACAGATTCTCTCGGAATTCAACAAGCTGCCAAAATATTAGAAGTGAATTACACGTTCCACAATGCCGCCATTCAATACTTTCGCCTTTCCCACTATTATCCATTTGGTCCTACTTATGTTAATGTTAACTTCTCTGCTGCGGCTAGCCTCTTTAATTAAATTTAGGATATTCTGAAAATGCGTCAAATTCTCTGTGAGTATGGCGGTGTCATCATCGAATCTTATATTATTAATTACTTTTCCTCCAATCTCTACACCTTCTGTCCTGTTATACATAGCCTCCCGAAATATTTGTTCCCAATTGAGCATTTTATTGGTTATTATCCACCTTAACTGTATCTACCTGATGATAGAGAATCCCACCAACTCCATATAATCGAACAATAGTCCCTGTCGAAAGCCCTCCCAAAGTTCACAAAACATATATAGACACTCTTCTGAAACTCACGCATTTTTGTAACCGCATGCAAGTTAAGGCGTCCTGACTGTCCAGGGCATTGCTAAACCCAAATCGCTCTCCTCTCAAAGTGTGTATATGCAGTTTGTAGAATTCTCAGCACACTTTTTGAAGCATGACTCATCAGACTTACCAATTATTATATATCAATTTTTAGGAAAAAATACTTGATCACAAGAGATGAATTAGAATTGGAGTGGAGGCCATTGTATGACCTCTGCTTGAGAACATTAGAAAAAAGTAAAACTGACATAGGAATGTATAGATACTTTACGACGTTCGAGGGTAATTTGTTCAGTATGATAAGGGTGTGCAGGATGTAAGTGCCAGTTACAAAACTAAAACTGAGCGTATTATATTGTTGGGGATTTCAGATATTTTCCCGCGTCATCGACCCAAGAAATCTTAGATGAGTTCAGACCAAAGTTATGTCCGTTTAATAGCGCCGAAATTTCCAGCGCCATTCAGTATATGGAACTGTTTCTGCCATCCGCAGTGAAACCGGAAGAGGCCGATATTAGTTACAATTTGTGGTTCAATGAATTTATGAACCTTTGGGAGGTGTGTCATAACGCCGGCACATGGGAAAATGTAAGATAATTATTGAAATGTACAGAAAGATAAATATATTGAGTTAAATTGCAACATCACCACACTAACGTTTCACCAATAGATTGGTTATAGAAATACAAGTAAGGAATTAAATTTAAAAAATTGCCATAAACAAATTTAAAAAATAAACTTGAAACATCATTTAATTAATTAATTCAATTACACAATATTTTGATTCGTCGGAAAATAAAACTTTTTTCCAATCTCTTGGTGTCCATTGTCAATGTGTGTCCTTCTACTTGATGCTAAAAATTGTGTTGCCGAAAGAAACTGAAAAAGTTGCTTCAAAATATGGAGAAGAGATGTACCTCCTGATTTTTGATAGTTTTTTCTCTAACTCCTGTGTCACTGTATACAGAGGATCTAATGTAGACCTTCCAGCTCTAAACCCCGCTTGCTCTTCTATTTCCATTTTCATCTATTATACTCAGGTAAAAGAGCAGGAACCCTCTGTGCGTGATGCGTGGTAACTGTTGTTCATTTAATATCCTCCGTACAGTTGATGCATCAGTATTAATTCTGATGAAAATTTCCTGGGACTTTTCTTCAGTTGCCCTTTAATAATATTTAGCGCATCAACTTCCAATCCGGGTGTTCATACTTCCGGGTGTCTGCCAGTATGAAAACTTTTTTTTCCAAACTTCCAAATTCATGTGGCTTCCAAGGTTCCAACCGATTTCCATTTGCGTTCCCGTACATAAAATGAATATATATCTGCCATTTCTGCGCTAATTTAATTCAGAATTATTAAATTAAAACTCTTATTATTGATCACTTAAATGATTAGATAATCAATTTTTGATTAAATTAATCGTATTTTCTATCCAAACTAACTGAGCAATGTCAAAAAAAGCAAATAATAAGAAACGCCTTAAAAAGGACAGCAGCCACTAGATTTTTTTAATCTAATAATTTTTTATGTCGTTATATGCTTCAAATTTTGTTTTTTTAATTTGGAAATTGTAATTTTTATGAAAAAATCGCAGGACACAAAAGTTTCTAACTAAAATATATATTTTTTGTCATTGCATAAGTTCTTCCTTAAATGTAGTTGAGAAGAATATTAGGGGTAGTTTAATTGAGTCCCCTCCACTCATTTAAAAAAATGAAAACACATGAAGAAAGTGTGTTTTTATAACAGCAATTTTTTCGTTTTATTTTATTATTCTATCTATTTTCGTTTTAAAGATAAAAAATAAAACCATCATCCTTCTGTCTTGTTTGTAGTGCGATATCTCCATAATTATTGGATTTTGACCCAGGAACAAGGAAGCGTCCCCTTAAGTTTTGCGCATTTGTTTTGAAACACCCTTTATAATAAATTTCCAAAAACAGTATTTTTTTAGATAGCTGTGTCTAACCGAATCAAAATTAAAGTTATTTTTTAGGATTATCCATGTGTATTATGTTTTGGTTTGCAGTTCATACGAACGTCTCGCGATTTTAATTATTCACAAACAATAAACTTGCAGTTATGAACATTTTTGGTAGGCGGTTATAATTTTTTTATTATTATTTTATATATCGTAATTAGTGTGCTTTATCGACAAGAATGGTTGTAATACTAGTTCAAGCACATGGTTGCTTCTGGTTTCAGCAGATGGCCCAGAGAGCCAACAAATATTCTGTTGTGATACGTGAGGTTCATCTTAACTAATCCACCGATTTCCGTATCTTAGTGTACCGTACTTATCAATGAGATTGATACGCAATAAAGTTGCCCCCCCCTCCATTCTACACATTACCCCACTATTTAATATTGTTTAGGTTTTTAGTTTAGTTAAGTCCAAATCTGCCCCTAGAAACAAAGCTGTCAAATTTCAAACAAATTCGTAAAAAGATATTTCATTTCATTTAAAGAACATTATTTTAAAAAAATTAACACCCAGTATCTTGCAAACAATGCATTTTCGGACCTACATTTATGGACACCTTCTTTATAAGTTGATCTGAGGAAGGACCCTCCTAAATATTGCCGCGTCTTTTTTAAACACTCTGTATTTGATAATAATTGAGAATGAGATGTACGAGCCAGATCAAACGGTTTGGTCGTTTCAGCACATGATGTGGATTTTGACGGGACTGGCTCGATTTCAAATTGGACATATCGACTGGGAGCCCTACATAGCGCAAATGTTCGTAAGATTTCAAAGAACGTTACAGTTGCCTGTCAAGTTTAAACAGCGACAAGTTGGCAAACAACACAAAATCGACGTGTCGGCCATGGCGTTGTGGATTGTTTGCGTCCTGCACAGCGACCATAATTCAGTTTTTTTCCATTTAGAAAAGTTTATGCGAACTCTGGAATCTTACTTTTATCCAGCTAATGTCGGTAGGTGAGTAACTTAAATATATGTTCCTTATAAATATTGCCGATTATTTTTAAATTTTCATATCCTTTTGTAAAAGTAAATACTCACGAATTAAGTCATTCTAATACCATATTCCGGGTGGTCAATTAAGAAAGGCTCTCGACACTATGTTGACAAGTAATAGTCGCAAAGACTTGGGGTGAATTGATAAGCTGAAGGATTTTTTATCGATCTCCTCTAAGAATATGCCCCTACATTTGGATTCCTCCTGCGTCGGTTGTTGCCCAGTCGAACTTGTTAACGTTTCGTCAATCATCCTGTAGACTTCTTTAGAGCTTAACTGAAAAAACTGAAGCCAACAGGTTTACAAGTTCGATTCAGCAACAACCGACGTAGGAGGAATCCAGAAGTTTTGTAAATAGTGTTACAGTAGCCTATGAAAGTTTCTTTGAAAAATTCTTCTATACAGGTACATCTCGAACGTTTCCTAGGTGATTGATTGATCATAACAGTCTTTAGAGTCCAATTCTCAGCTCCATATAACAACATGGAGCATATATAAAATTCTACTTTCTTTGGTTCAATTTTACATTTAAGTTGTGTTTAGAGAAGAATAATTTTGTTAATCCATCTGAAGAGAAGCATCTGCGTGACTGAATATCATGAATTTTGTCCTATTAACAGTAATTTTTAGACCGATGTCCCATCCTGTCATGTTTACACAATCCAACAACTATGAAAGGTCCCGAATACGATTGCACAAGATCCCGCACCGTTATATCCGGGTAGTCTAACGCCTCCGTGAATGCAACATTCGTCTATTAATTTTCAGGTTTTCTACTATCGATTTCCGATGTTCTTAGTATATTCAAAAGGGTTCTATGCTGTACCCTGTCGAAACCTATTTCATAATCTATGAAACATACATAAATGTATTTCTAAAGTCAAACGGAGTCTCATTCTGTTCCCCCTCGCATCTACTTTTTATCCTTCTAAGTATTAGGAAAGAAAAAAAACCTTCAATGTATGATTTACTAATTAATCTGTATTCGTCACATCTCTTTACCCGTCGTTTTTCGGGAGGATTATAAAAACACATTGTTAAAAAACTTAACCCAAGTACGGATCTGGTTCTTCGTGGATCATTTGCAAGATCTCTACTGGAATGTTGTCTGGATCAGTTGCTTTCTTAACTTTGACTTATTTTGTGGCATGCAGAACTTCGGATTTTAACATTTCTGGGCTTTGTTCTTGCATTGTTGTTTATTGTGTCTAGTTTTCACTTTATTTTCTTGTAAGATCTTAATCTCATGTTCACGAAATGATTTCCATTTTTCCTCGACACTTTCAGGCTTGAACCCGGTCCATGGATGTAAGTTTTTTAAGTATGAAAAATAAATTAGTTTTTATCAGATACTTCAACGGAACGAATGCGTTATATTTTTTCCTTCAGTGAGGGTGCTTTATATGTAATAATCAACATACATGACATGAATATACTGCAAAATATAATTTTCGTACTCCCTGCTCTAAAATATACAATTATACACACATATACTCGCCCTGCTCGTGTCTGAAAAAACTCGTAACTAAAGTGTAATACTTTTTACAAAACTTCTAGATTCCTCCTGCGTCGGTTTTTGCTGAGTCGAACTTGCTGACGTTTCGCCAATCATCCTGAGCTTGACTGAAACCGATGCAGGAGGAATCCAGAAGTTTTGTAAAAAGTATTACAGTAGCCTGTGGAAGTTTCTTTGAAAAATTAACTAAAGTGAAGTTTATAAAACTTATTGCATGATCATTATAAACAATATTATACCCACAATTTGCAGCATATTTTGTGATTTCTCACAAGCTACTGTAATACTATTTAAAAATCTTCTCTATTCCTCCTGCGTTGGTTGCTGATTAATTGAACTTCGTCACCTTAAAAAAGATTCTTCATTAGAATCTGCGAAAAAATCGGTCGTCCTTCGCGACTCTAAAATTATTCATCTCTACCGACTCTCTAAGATTCACAAACTAGAATTACCTCTTCGACCTATTCGACCTATCAGTAGTCATCGTAAATATATTTATGGAAGCTATTGTGAAGAAAGCCCTCGACATTTACCACCTAAAATCAAAACTATGGAACAGTTACGTTGATGAAACTTATTAGGGGGGCTACAGGAAGGACATGAGTGTTGTCTCGGATGACATATTGGTGAAATATAAAAACCTAAGTCGGAGTTAAGATAGTTTAGTTGTTTGGAGATTTTTATGGATTCTCGAATTTTTCTTTTGTAGAAGAATTGATTACATACAAGAATTTTAGTTTGGTCGAATAGGATTTGATATCTGGTTTCATGAGTGTATTCGGCAAAATTTATTTGTTGTAATCTTAAGGTTCTTTAATGTTTTTATTGCCTTGTTCATATTTCTCGACCTGTTTCTCCAATATGAATGGAATACTGTAAACTCCTGTATTTTGTGATGGAACACTTAATATCTCTAACGTGGAAATTAATAGAGAGAAGAGCATAAGTATTTTAATTCTGGGTTCAGTTGAATAACGGAATCGTTTGAGATATTTTTTCGGCTCTGTAACCAAGAGAGTTGATAACCAATTGTTGGGCAGGATGAATGTGTATTAAGTTATCCAGTTTAGGTTTTTCTTACACTTAATGACCCAATGTTAGATCTGATTTTTTATTAATAAGATTATCTAAGAATAGGAGATCATTATTAGTTTGTAATGGTTAAGAGAGATTCTTGAACATGAGGCAAAATAAAAGGATTAGTTTAGTTTTAGATGGATAGTTGAGTGGCGATAATGACCCATTGCAGTTGCTGATATTTCTTCATAAATTTGAGCATTACAAGAAACAAAGCGTTTTTTTTTTTAATTAAAATGAGAAGGTAAATAGTATTGCAGTAGCCTGTGGAAATTTCTGTGAAAAATTGCTAAAATATAGTTAATAAAGTTTTTGTTCAAGGTATTTTTCTTTGTTACCTACCCAACTATCCATTATTTGAGTTACTTATGTATCAATTGTATCAATGTTACTTACCTGTGTATTAATACCAGAACATAAAAATGTGACTTGAACTAACTTATACATTTCACTGCTCTCCACCACCATCTTTCAACTTGCTGCGTTAAATTTCATAAAGTACTTTCAGAGTACTCAACTCTGTAACCCTGTAATATTGAGAATAAATAAAGTATATTGGCTCATTTCTTACCTATAAGAGTTTGTAGCCTGGTAAGAATATTTTTTCGCTATTCAGGTTACGAATTATAGTCTAAATTACTAGGTTACGGTATTCAAAACCACAAAAAATCAATATGCATAAGAAAAAATTACGTTGATGGTTTTCACATTTTTTAGGTGGACGTTTAAACTGAGGGAACTGTTGCGTAAACTTTCATATTACTTTGTTCAACGTGTGCACAATGAACGTCATAAAAATCCGTCCTGGGACTACCAGGTTCCACAGGATTATAAGCTTAGGGAGGAGGACATCGACAGATTTGTCGAGATTTTGAAACCGTGCGTGGAACAAGCTATGTTTTCGAGGCTTGGCTCCCAAGATGTCACATTAGCTCTGTCTTATTTGGCATCACTGAGACCTAAAATTATAGTGCCAATGACGTTAGATAAACTATACGCGTCCATGGATAGTTTAACTGAACCTCATAAGTTGACATCTTCCATGATGGGTGTTATCGCGGTGGGAAGGTAAGTAGTTTTGGAGTTTAAAGTATTATTTGAAGTATATCAACAAGAAAAGAGCGCAAAGTAATATCCTCGAATAGACAAAATGGGGTACGCATGACAAAATGGTATCAGTTTAACCATGTATATGTATGTATATTATATATAAAATTCTATAAATCTACTTAAGAATGAAAAATACTGATTATTCTATTAGGTAATTTGCTATGATGATTTTTTAAAAAATGCTGTCCCAGGTGTCCCAGTTAGTGAAACGAGGTACCATATTGGGGAAACGGAGGGTCTTAGAAATTTGAAAAAAAAAATTGAGTAAATCGGCCAAAAGATGATGCTGAAAATTATTTTCGAGTTTCTAAAATATCCACCAAGGAGGCGTAATTGTTATCTTGAATTTTAAAACTCGGTTTATACAAAAATTTCTAATGTTAACCATGTGCGTTCTATTTTAAAGCTGTTTAGAGCTGATTTTCAGGCATATGGTTCAAGGTCCTCGAAACGACTACCCAGAAGGACCCACCCATATTATACCACTCTTAATAGCCCTTTTGCCGGGCATAGACCCGAACGATATCAGAAAATCTTATGTGACTTTCAACTTTATGGTACATTTCGTCAACATGATCCCCTTGATCAATACTTCCGACGCGTACATATACTACGATGACATGACTGAAGAGGAGCACATAGTTTGCGAGGCTACTGCGAACTTTGAAGATTTCGTGTTACAATTTTTCGACAGGTTGATGCTGTGGGTAGAGTCAAGCTCCTTGGATTTTGTCAGACTCGAGCAGATGACGAACAACAACAACATGAAAAATAGAACCGAAACTATTACGGAGACAGCTATTGGATCCGTTGTTAGTGTTATTTTGACTCAGTGTTCTCCTGATATATTCCAGGTAAATTGTTTTAAGTGCACTGAGGTATAAAATTAAGGTTGGTTTCTCACCATTCTGCCTGTCAGAATTGAGAGTGACATGACATGAATTTTAATAATTGTAAATTTTCAAATTTTATTAGTTTTCTAAATCAACATTGTTCTTCTTCATGTTGATTCTCACTGGATTGTCAAGTGAAGTATCTCATATTTTGAAACCCGCATTATGTGACCCAGAAAGATGATCTTTATTTTTTTTAACATTTGTAACCGTTTTTGTTCATTCTGATAAACACTTCTGCAGATCTTGATTTCGGAGCAATAATCGACGGTACAGCAGCTGAAGTTTGTACCCACGTTATTATATCTTGTAACCCTGTGTAATTGTTCTCCATCTATATGGAGGTGCTTTTGCAGGCCATTTTTCTTTTGTTATAATCATGTATTTGTTTTTTTTTGTGTTAATTGTCAAACCAAAATGTTGACTCACAGTGATGACCCTTTTCTATTATGAGTTTATTTCGATTAGAAATTACAAAAGCTTTTATAATAGTCATGTATTAGTGCAAAAATTAAATTTACATTACATCAAGATACATTTTAATGGGCGCCCTAAATGCTACCAAAATAAACGAAAGAACCCACTATAATTTCCTTCTCTGTGGGTTAACGTCAGCCCTATGCAGAACATGGTTAATGACCCGCAGAAAACCCGAAATAACTCACAAAAAACGATTGTTCGCCACATCTGCATATTTCCGTTATCCTTAAATTTGTCGAAAAGGAATAATGGCATTCTTGTAGATAAACTAAACTGTCTGCTTTTCCCAAGCACTTGCCAGCTAGCGAAATAAACGTACTTACTCATAAAATAACAAGTTCTATCCCACTTCTGACTTGTAAGATAATAAAAAAAAAACATGAGGATTTTGCTAACACGTATATTTAGTACAATAATACTCGCAAATAAATAGACCCCACACACCACACAGACCGCAGATGGATTAGCAATAGGAATGATCTCCATAACGCCATACAGTTGACTACAATCATATCAAACATATTTAGTGTATTTTAATTCATGCGAGTATTTAACAATTACCTGGGTCATGCGTTACCGTACAAGCACTTGGTTAGCGCAAGTTCGGCTATTTAAAGTCGCTGCATCCAAACGACCATCAGCCATTGGTTCGACGATTTTCCGTATGAACCCCGGAAGGCGGGTACCCACCTGTTAGCTTGGTTGACGGTTTGTGTTCGTACTGCTGCCTCTCTTAACTGGCTCGCCCTCTGCCCCCAGCAACTACTCTCTACGGTCTGCTCGCCCTCAGGCCCCCGACTCCTACCCTGGAAATCTAAGCCATATCTGGCCCACGGCTGCGTGATCCTCGGATCGACCACATATAGTCAGATAGTCCTTTGGACTCTCGGCTCCCCCTTTGCCTCTCGTAATGTGCCAGGCATGCCGGTACTAATTTTGTCTTGTAAGTTCTGTTATGTTGCCATTAAAGTTAGTGTTTTATAAAGCGAGTGTTTTTATCGAGAGGTCTACTACAGAAGGTTGTGCCAATATATTTAATCGCAGTTGAAGTGGCGTTTACACTTCATCATATCTACTTGTTTTCATCAAATTTCAGTTTAAAAAGCATAAATCAGAAAATGTCGATACAAAGAGAGGTTGTGAACCATTGGGCACAATCTTTGCCATTATACAAACGATAATATGATAAAGTTGTATGAACATTGAAAGTGATAGCACAGAGAGTACAGAACATCGCGTTGATATTTCTTGGTTTGGTTTCTGACATTATTTGCAATTTGAGAAGTTACTGTTTAGTCTAAAATATACAATTATGCACGGATCAACCGTGCGGAAAGCGAACGTCAACTTTATTCAAAGTTGCGGTCTGACGGTCACACTACTGTACACTACATGTAAAACTTCAGTCACAATTACAGTGTCGAAAGGAATGGAAGGCATTTATCGAGCAATTTTTACACCACTTTTATGAATGGGGGTTATAATGCTTACTTACAGGAAAAATATTCTGTGTGTCGTCTTTTCGATTGACTTTTGTTTTTTTTTTGCTTCTACTTGTTTAAATAAATTTTCATTTTATTTTAAGATCCTTTGTTTACGTTTGTTTCAAACTACTTTCTTCTAAATTTTGAAGATATAAATAAATATACCACAAAGGAGTAATATTTATTTTTAGGTCGCCTTAAAAAAAATGTACAATTTTGTAATTAGTCGAATATTGGAGGTGCAAGTCTCAGGAAAAATGGTAGCAATAGCGTGTCATTGCTTTTCAATGATAAATCCGAAGGAGACTTTGAAGCTGTTTGTGCCTTACCTGTGCGACATACTTGAAGAATTGTTACGTGAAAATCCACACATTTCTACCGAGGAACACGTCGATGCAAAATTTTTGTACAATTTGTTAATACTATCTGAGGTAATTTGTGGTCTTTCATTTAATAATTTTTGTAATTGCGTTGATTTCAGCTGGTCGATGGTAAAGTAGAGCTGCTCAATTACTTAGACCGTCTCACCTCCATTTTAGATAAGACGTTGCATATGACCTGCCAAGAGGTAAACTATCTGTCATCTCGCATGCTTGAGTTGTTGCTTTATTCTCTAACAGATATACGTCCCAATGAAAATCGAAGTTGCGGAGTGGATTACTCCACTTCAGTTAAGAACTTTTTGGCTATTAGGTATTCAATCTGCTTTAAATATATTTGTTGCAGCACTGACTTTTCGAGACTTGTAGGGAATGGGGGAAATCTCAGAACGTCAAAGATCTTAAATTATCGTGGTATGTCCCGGGGGCGAATGAAGTGAAAACAGTAGAAATGCTAGTCTGGAGGTATTTATTGCCAGAACTAAATACTTTAACGAAGTATTCTGGAGGCGAGCTCATCCTGACTAGACAGGAACTTAAAGCGTCATTGGTAATACTCGTCTCGATATTATCTTGTCACTTGTTGTTGCCGATGTGGGACGAGCCAGCTTACCAATTGTACGTAAAATTAAACGTTGAATAAAATGTCGGGAAAAGGCGATACTAACTAAAGATTCAGACTTTGATTTTCTCTATTGGCATGTTACGTTAAATTTGGAATTCTCTCAGTTTTCAAGTAGTGTTTGTACAGGGTGATCCATTATAAATGCGCATCCCCTCCGCTCTAACTTTGTGCGTTCATGTTAATATAACACGGAAGAAAACTTTCAGTTGTACCTACAACTTATGAACGCAAAAAGTTAGAGGGGACGAGATGGGCATTTATATATAATACAATATGGTTTTATGAAATTTAATTTAAATTTCACGGGTCACCATTTTTTTATTAGTTGTTTCATTATTTATTTTATTATTACGGAAGTAGTTTCTTTGTTCTAAATTTATCAATCTCGCAATGCATTTAAACGTATTTATTTATCACTTCTGAGAAATAAATACCTAAAGATGCGAAAAACGCAAACCATTTCAAGCTAGGATGAAGAATTATACGTCTGTTTGTATTGGTAAAATACAGAAGCGTCTTATATTTATTACGTTGTAAATACTTCCGTATTTCAAAAATCTCTGCTCGTTGAGATAACCATTGTTTTTTGTTATTTTCTGATACTGGCAATGAACCAGGATGTCTCGAAAACAGTTAATTGCAAAAAATAAGCCAAAAAATCTAATATTTTGTAGTCTTATGGTAGAGAGACCTGAAATCAACCTCTATTTTCTCATAGGATTTTATGGATATACGAATCATTTTATTATAACACCAGGAGTACCCAACACAAAAAAATTACACTATTAGTGTACAGAAAATCCAGACAAATATTTTGAAGTTAAACCTTCTGGGCGTCGTTCTATTAATGTTTAGTGTGGAATTAACAGATCCAAATTGTAAGCTCGCTATTTTATGAATATGCCACTGAGTGAAGCTGCCGAAATTATTTAGAATATTGCTTGAATAACGGACTATCTCAACAATAAAGATAGAGAACAACGATATGGCCAGCTAATCCTCCAGACCTAACGGTTCTAGACACTTTTTTATGGAGTAATTTAAAAAATAAAATTTATTTTACTGGACAGCATTATAATAAAAGAAGGAATTAGAACTGGAATGAATAATATAAACACCGATCATGCTAAATGGATTAATCAAGCTATAGAAATACTAAAAAAAGAATATCGAAATTTGACCGCATACTATATTAATTGAATAATGTTGTTAGCTACGGGTATGTTATATAATTATATTAATAATTATTGTTATTGCTTATATAGTAAATATTGAATATTAAACAGCTTATCATACGTGTTTCTGTCAAAATGGCTTAGTAAAGACGTAAAAACAAATCATGAAGCGACGAATAAAAAAATGGCGATTTTGCATCTTAAATATCAAAAATAACCATAATTTGTTATATAATTTTGACATCATCGTTAAAGGGCTCTCATATAAGGGTATAATATGTATGGCATTTTATGAGAAAAAGAACCGGTTGTTACCTGATTTTTTTTACCCTCCTGTATAAGTAAACATAACATGGAAAAAAACTTTCAGCTATACCTTACAACTTTTGTATTAAACTTCGTTTTCTAATTTCTAAAGGAAAAAAGTTAGAGGGTGGACATTTATAACGGATCACCTTGTACAAAAACCGAGATCTCTTAGCTTTAAAAGACGGAAGAAAAATATTTCAATGTAGCTTGTCCTACCAAATGAGCCGTTTATTGTAAAAAGAATTTATTTCCCGACGTTTTCAAAAATATTCCCTTTATTCAGAACACCAGTCAAACTAATAGTGACTTCCATTAGGAGAGCGTGAACCAAATGTATCGCTATCCTACATTACCAAATCTCCAAAAAGCCATTCCGACAAGTTCTTAAGTGGTAGAGGGCGGGAGTGAAAAAGATAGAGGTTTAAAAATTGGGTTGTGGTGATAGGAGGCTATCGTTTCTATTGTCAAAATGTTTGTGACCTTGCGGCGTTTTATGGGGTATCTCGTTTATTATTAAAGTGCTGTGCTACATTTTCTAGAAACCAAAGTTATTACAACTAGAGAATTTTGATGATAGTCGTTTTGATTTTTAAGATACGGGATGGTTTTGCAAGCTTTGCATTTTGGGACATTCCTCGCATCTCGTTTTTTACGAAAATTTAATAGCATATTCAATTTTTTTCCATTATTTTCGAGAAATAAATCAAACATATATTTTTTAAATGGGTCAACCTGTATGTTTTCGGATAATACGATAGAGTTTGTCAAGAATATCTCAAAAATATACTCTATGGTTGTTTTTAATACTAGCCTAAGACTTTCATTTGATAAAAGGTCAAAACCAGATATGTGAGCCAATATTAAATTTGAAAAGAAGCTAGAAGTCTATTTCAGAATTATTTTCGAGAAATAAACCAAATTTAAATTTTTTGAAATGTATATTTTTGGATAATACGATTGAGTGTTGGCAACCCAATGTTTAAATGTCAATATGCTTTTAATAACCGGTCGAGTTGAGCAACCCCGTATAGATGATCTGCACTTACTAAATTTATCAACAACTTTTCGGTTTATTAACAAGTAACACATGGCAGATGTCATTTTAGAAAATTTTGAAAATAGGTTTTGCGTTAGCTTTTGTCCTTAAGTGGCTTCAGTTGTATCGAACAAAGACTTATGATTTGAGGTTGTTATCTGATGTGATCAAAGTGAACGCGGAAATATTGCGTTCACTTTGGTGAAGATTAAAGTGATTTCAATCATTTGGCACATATGATGAGGGAAGTGATTTTAAAACGAAAGTATCGCACAACCAGTTCCGATAGAATCCATTAGTTCAAGTCGAAGGAATACATTCATTTATAACACTGATGGTATTTTGACATTTGTCAGTTCTCATTGTCACGTCACACATCACGGTGTGAATGTTATTCACGCTGTTTTGCCAAATTGCTGCAGAAAATGTAAAGTATGTGACACTTTGATAAACGTCTTTATTCTCTGGTTTATCAAATACTCGCTCCGCTCATTCCTAAACAAACTCGTGACTAAAGTGTCGTTCATAAAATTTGTAACAATATATTATTTTAGAGTAGAGTCGGTATTGGAACCTTGGGCGTTTAATCTAAGGGTATCAAACGACGTATCTATTTCGATGCCAGATGGAAGCAACATCAGGAAAGCTATAGTAAATACAATGCACTCGCTGCAGAAAAAACTACTGACCACTGACGAAGGTGACACACAGAGTATCAAAATGATTATTGATGTAAATATGAATTGAATTAAGTGTATCCGACATGGTTCTCAGTCCAAAACAATTTAAGGTATATAATATCGTACTGTTTAACAAAACACGAAATCAGGACTTTGAGTTCCATTGGAAAACGTTCCATATGGCGAAGAAACTGTTAGAGGACAGGGTGCAGCAAAAAAAGTTGCACCTCCGACACCTGCTGATTGATCGGGTGATGCTTCAGCAGGAATTCAGGATCGCGAGTAGAAATTGTTCATTTACGCGAACTCACAAGCAAATCCTTGAAGATTTTCTCGAACTAGGCGTATCTCAATACAGTGAAGTAATTGTTGTTCATTATGATCACATACCATCATTTATTCAATATTCAATTCAAGGTTAGGATAGCGGCCCAATCGAGGCTCTACCGGATGATATCTTATTTTCCATATTGTTCGGTGATCCTAACGAACAAGATCAAAGAAATTCTTCTGATTAATTCGGAAGAAAACCACGAAAAATTCAAGGGTTGCTTATATATTTTGCTTGGTCCCAAAGGTACTCCCATAATCGCCAGACACGACTGGAATTTCATCAAGGAGGTGTGGCCCTTGGTCATTCGTTCAATGCCTTCGGAGAAGCCGTCTATCGTGAAACTGGTTACGGGTTTGACTGATGCTGTTTACAAGTATTTTCCTACAATAGCGATTAAATTGATGATACCCGAGAGGACGCTGTCAGCTGCCTACCGCTTGGCGGATACAAGGCCTTTTACATGCGATTTAAGTAGTTTTAAAAGATTTATAGACGACGGCAAGATTTACTTAAAGAAAATATCGCTCGAGAGGGAGCAGGCTTACAATCAGACCATCAACAACCTGTTGGATGCTTGCGAAAGCGGAAATTTGTAAGTAAATGTAAATCTAATGTATTTAATATAATTCTTATGAAATCAAGTTAATATTATTAAAAATTCATATTTAAAAAAAAAAAGTTAAATTTACATATCAAAGACAAGACATCTTGTTGGTCAAGGTTCTGTTAATTACATAATCTCAAATTGTCAACAATTCTTGGTGTGCTTTTGCCTTAGGTGATATTTCTCGCACTAGCGAATTGTACATCATTTGTTCCAGGCACTGGCGTTACAATGCTATGGCTATAACCTTTATTAAAAGTCTAGTACACTTCGACGTCCACTATAATCCTAGAGTGGTGAAATACTTCCTTCAAGCGACTATAAGCGAATCGCTTAACATTCGGAAGAATGCAATGAAAGTTCTGGTCTTTATTACCATCCAGAACAAACCGAAATTTAAAAAAATCGATTTCAATCCTTTCAAGTACTCCAATTGCACCTACGAGACCAAATTCGTACCGGGCGAGCGGGAAGACAACCTATGGTTATTATACAATAGTAATACTTTGCCTAAAACTGTGAGCCAATGGGAGGAGTTGAGATACGTCCATGATCAGATTACGGGTTACTATGCGTGGCCCAAAGAAATGAAAGTGTACGCACCTCCATCTCAACAAAAGTCCGCGGCCTCCAGGATGGAGATGCTGAGTCAATGCGAGAAAGAGTTATACGGATTTTTCAGCGATGCTTCCAGCGTAGATCAGCTAGTTAAGTATTTATCTATGGAGGACAGGAAGGGACAGGATCAGTTCAACGCCTACAGATTTCTGGCTTTCAAGGTTAGTTAAGTGACTATAAAAAAAACTTGTGTGAAAGTAGTCGTTATATTTACTGAAAAATAGAGAAGAGTTATAGATTTGACGATCGTAAGTATTATTGATTTGCAGAATAAAGCAATACAACCATCGGCCAAAAAAAAAGCTTACTTTATTTTCAAAGTTGGCTTTCTCATGACGATGCTACGTCAGAAATTTTTATTCAGATTAGAATTTGAGCAAGGTGCAACAATAATACGAAGTTTTTTGTCCAGAGATTTGGAACACCCTGTACAATCCAAAACCGGGGCAGCTGTTGTCAATTGGAACAACATTACCTCTGTTTTTATTGCAGACTAGGTTTCAAAGCGAACGCCTCGAATAAAGCTGCCAAGGCGCAACAAAGAAATCTCAATACTGAAATTTCGTCAGAAAACCAAAAAACAAAAATTACAACACAAATACAACAAAAAAATATCTGGTGTGCCTTCGTCCCAAAATAACTTCGTTCGGTCGACGTTGCATCAAATCAATAAGGTCTTACTGTTTATAAAACTTCTGGATTCCTCCTGCATTGGTTTTTGTTCAATTGAACTTGCTGACGTTTGGCCAATCCTGTTGGCTTCTCCAGAGCTTCACGGAAACTGGCTCGCAATCTTACTCTGTACCTGCTTATATATTGTTTGAGGGGAGAGGAACTACAGGAGTGACATGAACATTGCCTCAGATGACTGATTCCCATATTGGAGACAGGTAAAGATCTGCTGTAAACTTCTGATACTACAAACGAAATTTTGTCTTCGACGGATCAGTTTCAACATTATTTCAGATATATTAAAATCCGAGAATCTGGAACCAAACCTTCTCATCTTAATTAAAAAATGCTTGTCTCAAACATATTCTTCCTACAATGGTGAAATTTTTTAACAAACGTGGGGGGAAACAGGGATGGATTTTCCATTATCACCAGTCATCGCGATTATACTTATGGAGGCGTTTGAGAAGAAAGCCTTCCATCTAAAACCAAAATTATGAAAACGCTACGTTGATGTTACTGTTATTATTTGAGCTGATGGTCAAGAATCCCGACTAGGTTTTCTTAGCCATTTAAACTCTCGACACCATAATATAGGTTTTACGTTTAGAAAATCAGTCCTAACATTGACAGACCGATACCTTAATGCATTGTCACATCACCATCGTGCCCAAAAATCATCGGTTATTAACTCTCTTATTTGCAGAGCCGTAAAACTATCTCAGCCCGAGTCACTGAACCCACCTTACATCTGCTCGTTTCTCTAATTACTTACAAATTATAGATATTAAGTGTTCTATCACAAAATATCTTCAAAACCTTCCAAAGATAATAAGTCTAAAAGCAATTCAAGCAAACATCACTGATCGCATTTCAAAAGTTTTTAAGAAATATAACATCAAACCCAGCTTTATCACTTGTCCAAAAATCTCTCAACATCTTCGACAAAAGACAAAATTCCGTTTGAGATACCAGTAGTTTACAGCATTCCGGACAAAAAATATCAACTAGACTCAAAGAACATGAAAGAGCTTTAGGACTAAGATAAATAGACTCATCAGAATTTGCAGAACACAATCACTAAACTGGACATAAAAAATAATTTATTCGATAAAACTAAAATTCTTCAAAATAAATAAGAACTAAAACTTCAGATTTTCACGAAATTACATATTATGACATGACAATTGTTTCGACAACACCGTGTCTTTATCAAATGTAACATTTGATAAAGACACGGTGTTGTCGAAACAATTGTCATGTCATAATATATAGTTTCGTCAAAATCTGAACTTTTAGTTCTTATTTATTTTGATAAATGGATTTTCATCAAGTAAAAGCCACCTCAGTTCAATTTTACTAAAATTCTTGTATGTAATAAATTCTTCCACCAACGAAAAATCCACGAATCTATAGAAATCTATAAGCAAACAATCTATAGCAACTGACCGCGACTCAGGTCTTTACCTGTCTCCAATATGGGAATCAATCATCCGAGAGAATGTTTATGTCCCTCTTTTAGCTCCTCTCCCCTCAAACAATATATCTTAGCAGATACAGAGTAGAATACGAGCCAGTTTCAGTTAAGCTCTGCGGAAGCCAACAGGATGATTGGCGAAACGTCAGCAAGTTCAATTCAGCAAGAACCGACGCAAAAGGAATCCAGAAATTTTATAAATATTTATTCTTGCGAAATGGCATCAAATTCTTACTGAATGAAGGCTCTTGGGTAAAGCAGGTCGGTGACAAATACGTTTTCGAAGTTACCATCACAGAATCTCTATTACAACTTACGTGTTCTGAAATTGTACAATCCACTAATCTTTGATTTGGACGTCTCCACACTCATTCCCGACAAAACCGCGATTTATCCGTGAAAAGGAAAATTTAGGAGGATTACGTCTAAAAGAAGCCCTAGTTTTCTATATAAACATTTGTCGAGGAACGTCCCCTAACGGAGCTAGAAGGAAATATTGGACCTTGACACAGAATTAAATTTCTAACATAAGTTGTGAAAAATAAGTCAGAATTTCTAAAAATCAAGTAAGAATTTCTGACAGGTCTCTCGTAAGGGACAATACTAAATGAAACATTAGATATATAGGCTAGTTCATAAAGAATGGGCAACCTCTAAACTGGAGTTTTTTTAAATTTGAAACTTATTTGGACGTTGCTCCTAGACCGCGCTAGTTCTACCATATTATTTAGATAAACGGAATATTTTTTTTTCTATCTATCCAGTTCTTATAGTGAAAATCTGAAAGAACTTCCAAGTTTTCATGAAAAGGCTAGAATTTTGACCTATTTGCATTTAAAAAGTTCAAGGTATAATAAAAAACTGATATTTAACAATAGCAATTTTGGTAATAGTAGTGACAAAAACTTGATATCAAATGTTGGAATTTCATAATGCGTTGGTATCTAGTACTTCCAGTTTAGAGATTGCCTATTCTTTATAAATTCCCTGATATATCTGATGTTTCTATTCGCAAAGTCTCTTACGGGACACCTACGTTATAAATTCTAGCTTATAGAACTTCTGACATATTCCTCAAAAATTTACAAAATTCAGATAGAATTTTTATTTCAGAACTTATTCAAAATATTCGAGGATGCATTTCTGCCAATATTAATGCCTCATATCGAACGTCTAGTGCAGGACAACCAAGAGGCGAGCCAGAGATGCGCCGCCGAAATGATAAGCGCCTTAATTCGCGGATCGAAACATTGGCAATACAGCAAGGTAGAGAAAATGTGGACAAACCTCATTCCTATAATAAATACAGCGATTGTGAATATGCTCAACGAAACCCAAACGGATTGGGCTCTTTGCATATCTATGGCTTTACAATCTCGCGATCCCAATCGAAACCATTGGTTGTTGGAATTTCTTATGGACGAGCCACTGAAGGATTCCACTTCATTCGTGACTTGCGCGCGACTTCACCTGTTGTCCATCGCGGTCAGCCAACAGTCATGGCGCAACGCGGAAATATTCAATAGGATGTTCAATTATTTCAAGCCGCATTTGGCCCACCCTTTTCAGAACGTTAGGGAAAAAATCAGTTCGTTTTTGACGTTCATATTTGGCAAGGATCTTGTTTTCCCAAGCGGTAATTCGACTCGGGGGCCGAAGATCGAAGAATTTTTCGACGAAGTGTTCGGAAAACTCGAGAGGCTGTACGAATACATGCTGACCAAGTCGGATAATGTCGGAAAAATGGAATCGAGCTCCGAAGTGGCACTTGCCAGTAGTTCGGTTGCCAGTAAAAAGGAGGAGCTAATAAGATTGTTTAAAGTTGGTAAGTTTGAGATATACCAGGTGACACAAGAAAGTGGAAACACTCTGTAAGCGGTTTGACGCAACCAATTGAAAATTGAAATTTGGGTGGCTTAATATAAACCACACATACAATTTTTCGACACTATGAAGTCAGTGAAAGCGGAAACTGCGGTACCTAAAAGTTATCTTTAAATGGAACTATATTTTTCAGATTTTTGGATGCTGGAACCATACTACTTAGGATAATGTCGTTTTTCCAATCTTAACCTTGACGATTGTATTAACCACTAAAAGTACAGTTGAGTTGTTTTCGCGTTTTCGAACAAAAAACAGAAAACAGTAACAATCAATAAGTTCAACTTAGTTCAAAAAAATTGCTAGTACTAAACAAAATGATGAAAATGATCGCCATTAAATTCGTTGTAGACACTACTACTTAAGAATTTTCGCATGTCTTTTTTTAACTTCCCGTATATTGGAAACTAAGCATTTGCAGACGTACCTTTCCAGGGCATTTAAAAAAAAATGCGAAAAACTTCAGAGGGTCATTGCTTGTTTAAAATAATCGGTAAAATCCAACCAATCGGGGATGTCGCGCTACAAATATTGCGGAAAAATAACATTTTTTTTTTTCTTAAAATCTAAAATAGATAGAACAATAAAATATTACGGGAGTATTATCATTACTAAAGACCAAAATCGTCAAGTCATCCAGAATGGTGGAACAAACACTTGATAAAAATTAAGAAATTGCTGTACCAAAAATAGCTATCAAGAAGACAGAAAACTCTACCCCAGTACAAATACAGAAGTGAAAGCAAAAGTGACAGAATGAAACTAAAAGAAGATTAAATGGAATTTTAAAGAACCGTCAGATAAAAATGAATGAATTTACTTCCAATTACTATAGAAGAAATGGAAAAGTCGCTGTATGAAATGGAAAATGGCAAATCTGCAGGATCTGGATGATCCCAGTAGAATTTGTAAAGCAAGGACCAATTTATTCTTAAAGAAAAATTGACAAATTCTATAAACTTTCCCAGTTTGGTTGAAAGGTTGTATGGTCGCATTAAAAAAGCTCATTGACTCATATCTCGATAATGAAGAACAGAGTGGCTTTAGAGCGGATAGGTCTTAGATAATATATTCACATTAAGACAACTTTTGGAAAGGAGAATAGCAAGAAATGTCAATACCCATTTAGTGTAGATTTGTAAAAGGCCTATGACAGGTTCCCCTGTCCAAACTTTTTGAAATATTGTAATGGTTCACTAAATTCAGCATACCTTAGTTATATTTTTAATCATTATAAAAACTCGATATGCTGTACAATAACAAATTGAAATAAAAAAAGGCTTAAGACAAAGATGCTTCCTTTCACCTACACTTTTGAAATTATAC
This sequence comes from Cylas formicarius, assembly GCF_029955315.1. Lineage (NCBI taxonomy): Eukaryota > Metazoa > Arthropoda > Insecta > Coleoptera > Brentidae > Cylas > Cylas formicarius. The sequence continues at coordinate 25,503,654 of NW_026844214.1, forward strand.
GCCGTGAAAGCCCTATGAAGATGGTGCAGAATATGTCATGGGTGGTCAAGTAGATAACTACTTACTTTTTGCTGATGATCAGGTGATTATTGCAAATGGTGCAGGCGACGTACCATACATGTTGAGAAAATTACTAGAGGAGTACAAAAACTAGGTCTAAAACTTAATCTCGAGACAACGGAATATATCATAGGAGGATGACGAAATGACTTTGTCCATATTTTTTATGTTTTTAAAACGAATGGAGGTAATTAACAGCAACAAAATATATGTTATTTTTTGTTTTATTTAGAAACTCTTGCCTCCAGCAATTTTGCATAATACTTACCGTTTGAAAATAAAAAAACAAATTCCAAAGCAATGCACAACAGTATGAAAAATGTATTAGATAAAAAAATCTAGTGGGCCGCTGTCACTTAAGGCGTTTCTTATATTGCTTAAATATGAATAAGTTAATCAATAATTTGGTATGTAACATTTGATTGTTCAATAATAAGATTGAATTACACTAATGCAGAAATGGATATGCATCTTATGTACTGTCGTACAAATGGAAATTCCTTGGAAGGTTTACTTTTTTTTTAATTTGAAAACTGGAAGTTTTATGAACAAATTGGGATTGGAATAGTCTAATTCAATCTCTATTCATTTTAATAGAATTAAAAAAGTTTAGAGAAAGTGTATTTTATAACAGTAATAATTTATTGCTCTATCTATTTTCGTATACGATAAAAAGTAACAGTTATTTAACAATTATTTTTCCGCCATATTAATAGTTGGCTTTCGACCCGACGTTTATACATATAGTAAACCACTATTTATTTTAAACAAGGAATCAGCCCCGCATTTGTTTTGAAACACTCTGTACTTGAACTTTTTTTTTGATGATGAATGTTTAGCCGAGCTTTGGGGTATGTTTGTTGAAACACCCTATATATAGGTTTGTGAGTCTGGTTGGGAAACGCTCAATTTGAAATTATTTAAAACATAAGTTTTCATTTTAATCAAATGTTTTTTTTTGTGCAGCAATTTTAGTTATTTTTATTTTGAAAAAGTAGGTAATCTGTGTCTCCTTATTGAAAATTTTCAATAATTGTAGGGTTGAAAATCATCCCGCAGTTTTTAAATCCAATCTATTTTACCACTTTTTTGGCTTATTGTTTCATCTATTTTTTATAATTCATAGTTTTTTTTAGTATCCAAATTTGTATCAACGAGCATGGTGAGAGCGAATTTTGCAGCAAGACCAGAATTTTTCAAGTTACTACCGCTGGCAGCCATTTTGCAATCATACGAGACGGATGAAGAGGTGTCGAATTTAGCCACAAACCTGATCGTAGTATTGGCCCAAACGATGACCAAGGAACTGTATTTGCCATATGCCATTGAAGCAATTAAAGTTATATCGAAATGTCCATTATGGTCGGCGAGGTCCATAGGGTCGGAATTTATCCCAATTTTTATATTCTACAATATGGCCACGATAAATAAGAATAAGAAATTCGTAGAAGAGGTAAATATTGATATTACATCCACTTAATTAAACCGGAAGAGTACCTGACATTCATATGAACTACTTTATCCTTTTCAGATACAAAATATTGTGTTGGAGCTTCTGGAAGATGACCAAGTAGAAGTTAGAATTGCCGCCGCTCATATTTTTAGCAATTTGCTGCACTGCCACTTCATCCCTAGTCCGTCTGACTTGCTGGTAATATATAACTGTTATATCAAGCCACCTGACCCACATAAATTTTAAATAGAAAATCACTCGCCTCCTCACTCACAGAGGTATATTAAAACAAATCAAGAGCCCTGTTTTCAGGAAACTATAAAGATTCTAAAACTATGGACATTTTTATTTGAAGACAACTCTCTCCAAGTAGTTTTCCACCAAACTAAAATGTTGGTGAACCCCTTCACAGTGCAAAGCATATACCCTTGATTTAAAAAAAAATCCACCCGATTTTTAACTTTTATTAGAAATTGCCTCGTTTTTTTCTTTTATTTTCAACACTATATATAAATTTCTATTCTTGAACAATGTAGCCAGATGTTATAAATTTTTTCAGTAAAAACCAGAAATCCAAGATTATTAGTTGCATACCAAAATCGACATTTGCCAAGCTGTGATTGCAAATAAATGATATTTGGCCAAATATTAACTGTAAGGTCTCATTACCAATTTTTTTGCTGAAAACAGAAAGTTGTTTTAATTTTGTCGCGGTAATAAAAAGAAGCAATTTAATTAATTTTTTTTCTTTGAAAATCATTAACAAAAGTCACTACTATTATTACAGTTTTATTTTACTGTAGTATTATCGAATTAATTACATATTATAAAAGTTTTGTTTTTAATAAATCTTAAAGTAATATATAAATGATTACGATGTTAGTTGCATAATTGATGCATTAAAATAATTTTTGTGTTGTTTTTCAAAATATGCAAAAAATTTAAGGCTACGTTCAAACAAAAGGCCAGGACGAAGTTGAAGACTAACAAAATGAAAGAAAAGAAATCAATGCAGCAGCACCTGCTGATTAGACATGCAGGTGTCTTAGGATTGTGCTCGTTTATCAGCGCCCATCCTTACGACGTACCTGACTACTTGCCCGGCATTTTTGCAGATTTAGGATCACATTTAAGCGATCCTCAGCCTATACCAGTGAGTAAAATCTACCGAGAGCATTTTGTTGTCTATGGCCGAAAATTTCAGGCTACGATAAGGAAAACCATGAGTGAATTTAAAAGAACCCATCACGAGAACTGGGAATGTCACAAGTTGAAATTTACCGAAGAGGAGTTGTCAATTTTGAGTGATCTGTTGGTGCCTCCGAGTTATTATGTTTAATAGTGGAAATACTTTGAATATTTTATTAATGATTTTATTTTGGACCTTTTTTCTTTTTAGTTTTACATAGTTATATGGTGCATCATAGTCCGGGAAGTTGATATTTTTTAAATAAAATTATTCGGTTTTAATTCGACTTAAATTATATAGGATATAACAGCGGCAACTTCGTTATAGACAAACCATAAGTCTTGCGCTGTGTAACCCAAGTTTCCGAAAGGGGAAAAAAGAGTTAGTAAGAAATGAACTATGAAAATCGGGTAGGGAAGATATAATAAAAGCCTACCCTAAGTGAGACCCTTTATGAAGGTGTGATCCCATCTGGTACATAATAAGCTTTCACTTGGGTGTATAAATAGGCAGGAAATCTAAAAATTACGAGGAGTTTACTTGAGAACACGTGCGTACGTCAGTCGGTGGCAGGTCTCTTATTCAATCAAGCGAATATCCTCGCGCACGTAAAAAAAAATATCGTGAATCTGCTGCGCCTACATTTAAATTTTATGATTATACGCAACAATAATCATTAACATGAATGACATTATACTGCCCTAGTAAGGGCAACGTGGTATTAAGTCAATGGACGGTCCTAGAATTAAAAAAAAAAGAATTGAGTAAATTATTTTCGAGTTTCTAAAATGGCCCACAGGAGGCGTAATTGTGGTCTTACCTCATCGTTTTAAAACTGAGACAAATACAATATCTGTAAAAGGTGTTCAGACATCTTCGGAAATAAATGTAGATAACTCCAAAAGGGCTTAACATATAAATGTATAAACTTAAAGTTGGTTTTTCCACTACTATCGTGAAGTGCAATACGTCTTTTTTACGTCAGACAAATAAGGACCTAAAATGTGACTAGATAAAACTGTTGCCTCAGGGTTTTGTTCGGTGGTTTGTGGTGTTCCATTCTATGGTCTTGAGAAGTTAGAATGTTGTATTTATGTGCGCTGAATCGACGGAGAAGGGTTGTTTTATCATACTAACTACCCGAACCCAGAGGGAGGTGAGTCGGATCTGACTAAAACGAATTCTTTTGTTGTACGCACTTCATTGACACTCATTGTTTTGAATTTTAACGTGTACGATCTCGGTACGGCACGGTAGCCGTTGGCCAACAACACAAAATGGGTTCCTCCGGGGGACCGAAAATGCCTCAAGGGAAAAGATATTCGAAGTAATAGGCGTTAATTCTCGACACATTAATAAAGACATACAAAAAAATAAAGACAATGCAAGCTATAATAATAAGCAGAATGATACCAACAATCATGCATTAAAACAAAGTTTCTTTTATGGCCTACAAGATTGTGGACCATTTGTAGTTTACATAGAATCCACACAAAAGGAAAGTAATGTGGGAAGATGCTCCAGTCTAAAAATTGCTCGCGAATTATTTAATCTTAAACTAAAAGATGTTTTTAAAATTAATAATAAGGGCCTTAACAGAATCTCTGTGGAATTTAATAATTTTCAAGCGGCAAACCATTTCTTAAAAAATGAGGCGCTCGCGGGGAGGGGTTATAACCCATACGTTCCTGGAAATTTTGAGTCCTGCAAGGGACTTGTTAGAAAAGTTGATCTAGATGAAGACATAACGAAGTTTTCTCAATTTTGTAGGGCAAATGTAGAAATACTCTATGCTAAACGCTATAATCGCAAAGTCGTGAAAGACGGACAAGCAGAATTCATACCAACAAAAACTATTTTATTCACATTTAAAGGAACAATTCTACCGAAACCAGTTAGTTTATATGGCCTACCCTATCCGGTGCTGGTCTACATACCACCAGTGACGCAATGTTACTCATGTCTGCTCTACGGGCATACAAAAAAAACTGTAAAGGAAAAGACAACTGTGGGGATAAGAAACATGACAAAGATGATGATGATTCCCATTCATGTCCCACTAAATGTTATTTTTGTAGGGGTAACCACAAAACCACTAGTAAGACGTCCCGAATATATAAGGCAGTAAAATAATAAGAAGTTGATGGCCTTTGAAAATTTGACTTACTATTTTGCAGAAAAAATGTGTCCAAAAACATATATTCAAAAGGATGAATACCTTTATGACCCCAGAAATTTCCCAAATCATGACCGACCCGCGAAGCGAAGTTTACCAGAGCAGGAGACGATCATTCCTTCCCAGAGAAGGGTGACTGATTTTAATACAGGTAGGAACAAAAGATCATATCAACAAGTAGCTTCAACCGATCCAAATAAAAAGAGAATAGTACAAAAATCTTATGACAAAGTAGAACACAACAAAGAATTATATTTCCGAAACGCAAGAACAGAAAAAAGTGATTGGAATTCATTTATAAATGACTATTCTCAGTCGAATGAAGTGCCTACTAATAGTGCCTTGAATCAGAGCTATGGATCAAAAGAGAACTCACCTATCGATGAAGCTTCACTGGTAAATTCTATTTTAGTATTGTTTTAAACTACTTAAGTAACAATAGTTATATGGACTGGGAGTCCTTAAGGTATTGGTAGCAAAGTGCCCTCTAACACGGACAGCCAAAGAAGAAAAATAACCATCCAATTCAACAACCTGAAAATTATTCAATGGAACATTAGAGGTGTTAAAGCCAATAGATCGAACCTAATAACGCTAGTTAGAGAACAAAAACCAGACATAATATGTTTGAACGAAACATGGCTAAAGACGGAATCCAGTTTGTATTTAAAATCATACAATATCTTGAGACAGGATAGGAAGGACGGATACGGAGGTGTGGCAACATGTATTAGGAATAATTTTATCTAAGGTAAAAACTTTTAATGACGAAAGCACACAGTACATTATAATCAAAATAAGCGATTTAAACATAATTAATATTTATTCTAACTCTAATAGCAATAAAGCAAACCATTTTTTCGAAGGACTCACAGATAATGCAGTCCTTATGGGTGACCTTAATGCCCACCATCCATTATGGGATGAAGCTCCTCAGAACAGGGGAGGAAACCTGATAGCAGATTTTGTTACTTTTAACGATTATGTAATTGTAAATGACGGCTCACCAACCCTGTTCTAGCCACCGCAATCACCAGTTAGCACAGTCGACTTAACAATAGTACCTAACAATATAGCTCACTTGCTTGGGAGGTTTTGAACGACTGCAGGAACAGTGACCATTTCCCGATTGTCGTGGAGTTCAAGAACGGAAACTTTATTAATCGAGGACACAAAATGATTTCTTTCACCTATCGGAACTTTGGTAGGAGGAGAAAACTGGCAGCGTTCTTTCTGGCTGGAGTCCTAGCCATTGCGGACCACCCTTTAACAGACCTCATAGAGAATCTCCGAAATTACTTTGGTAGGTACGGAGGTGATATAGAGATGATGATAGAACAGAGTGTGCCCCTACCTGGTCCAGGCATTTAATATATATTTGCCTTACCGTAGCAGACTTTACTCGAGTGCGACTTTCCCGTGCTTTAATGTAGACTTTTTAACTCTATTGCCCCTATCGAACCACTAAGCTAAATATAAATAGCTAAGCTAAATATAAATAGAGAAAATGCGGAAGCGCATTTTAGAGAGAAAATAAAGAAATATATCCAAACACATTGTCTGGTTTTTACTGATGCCTCTAAACAGGGTGAATATCAAACTGGACATACATGGCGTGAACGGTGGAAAAACCCAATACAAGACAAAGGTAAAAGATATAGAAAGTTAATACAACGTAATTTTCCTAATAGAAGATGGTTTTCTGAGCTTGCCTACATAGACAGACGCCATATAACTACTACAATTAGAATGAGAACTGGACACTGCGCGGTGGGGGAACACCTGGCCCGGATAAGGGTTAGGGACTCTCCTTTCTGCGAGTACGGCGGGATTGAGAAACTTAATCATATATGTTTCGTGTGCCCTATAACAAGGGTCCCTGGTGTGGATTTATACTTAAACTTTAGAAATTTCGGACTTAACTTACCACTTTGTGTTGAAAATATGTTAAGCACACCGAGTGCGGAGATCATACAAATGGTCATATGCTTTTTAGATTATAATAGGATAAAACTTTAAGTTAGGAGTCGAGGTCGGACAGCCTCTCCCTAGTAACAATACCAGGGAATTTTAAATTGTATGTATTTGATTCTGTTGTTTTGTCTCAGATCTGACGAGCCTGGTCCCATGGTCGATCCTAGGCCAGGAACGCTCGTCCCAAGTACTGGAATTTGTTTGTCCTTTTTTGTTTTTAGATGTGACAGTCTTGCCTGTTTGTCTGTGTTTTTTGTAAGCTCTGAACCTGCCTACTAACTGACTCTATCTCCTTAGCAGCTTTAGATGCCTCTTAAATAGAACCAGAAGTCTGAAAAGTAAACTTCCCCAGGAAAACATTCTCGATAATCTGGGGCAGTTCCAAATAGTGCTGGCAAATTGCCTAGTAGCAGCGCCAACCTCAAAAGAAGAAGACTTGTAGTGCCTTGTAAGGCTCCAATACGACATGGTGGCAGCTGTAAATGTGCAACAAGTCTGTACAGTTGTGAAGAGGATGTAAGCAGATGGTGGACCAGGAAAACGTCGACGTTTTTCGACCAGGCACACACACAACAGGCGGTCAAGTACCAGGTGCTGGTAATCAAACAGACGCTGGAGGTGGACAACCTGGGACCGGTAGCCTTTCGGAATTAATTGCGCTCCGGAATATTTCAGCTTGAAATTTAACAAAATTTTATCGGGAATTAAAGGCGTTGTTCCGCATATCGACGATATTTTGATTTATGCGAGTACAATGGCAGAACACGATAAGATATTGAGACAAATCTTGACTAAGCTTGCCAGCGAGGAAGTCACATTGAATAAAAGTAAATGTTTCTTTGGGGTTTCAAGAATCAATTTTTTGGGTCACTGAATTTCTGAAAAAGGAATAGAAATTGAACATTCTAGAGTGGAAGCTATTTCAAAATTCCCTGAGTCAACTTGCAAACGTGAATTACAACAATGGCTGCAATGCTATTGCAAATAAATCGGAAATTTTAGCTCCTTTAAATGAATTACTTAAAAATAACATAACCTTCACTTGGAAATCAATTTAAAAAGAGGCTTTTCAGAAAATAATATCTCTACTGAAGCAGGCACTTTGTTTAGCTTTTTACGATCCAAATAAAAAGATTATAGTCAGTTCAGATTCAAGTTTAAATGGCTTAGGTGTAGCACTTTTTCAGGCTGACGACTCTGGAAATAAAAAAATTGTGACATATGCATCTAGAACTCTTACGCAGGGTGAGGAACGTTATGCGTTAAGTCACAATCCTCTAAAGTATACCGAACCAGATGAGTTGCAAAGTGTAGTGGAGACACATGTTTCTATGATAATAAAAAATTTACCAATTAAAGACAAATTTTTAAAACTTATCGCGGGGGAACAAAGGAAAGATCCGGTTTGTAAAAAATTGATCGAGTACTCCTCAACGAGTTGGCCTGACAAACAACAACTTTCACCCGATTTGACTTCAATTCAATTCAATTATGCGTTTCACAAAAAAATGTTGGGCTCGACTGCTAGGATCATTCGCCCATTGCCGACTTCCGTCGAGGACTTTCGCTTCTGGTCAATGACCACCACGTACAAAGAAGAAGAATAACCAATAATTTGCTCAGCTAGCAAAAAACGATTCTGACCGATACCAAAAAAATCGGCTTCCCCCCGCTTCCACCAAGGACCATCCGGGCCCATCCGGCCTCCATACCGGCGTGAACAGGGAAAAACGACGGGGCCGACGACGATTATCACTTTAACCGATTTGACTTCTTATTATCAATATAGAAATGACATTTCTATGAACGAAAATTTCTTACTCAAAGGTACGCGTAAAATCATTCCACTCACACTGCAAAAGCAAGTTTTGGATTTTATTCATTTAGGCCATCAGGGCATAACGAAATGCAGAGAGAGAGCAAAAATGAGTGTTTGGTGGGTAGGCCTTCCTACACATATCGAAATTTTAGTAAAAAATATGGACAAAATATGACTTCACGAATAATAATTGGCAAAATGAAAGAGGTTTTTGCTCGCTATGGGATTGCTGAAGAGGTACGAAGTGACAATGGTCCTCAATTTTCGAACGAATTTAAAGAGTTTGCTAATAAATGCAATTTTAAACATATCACTTTGAGCACTCGGTACCCACAATCCAATGGAAAAGTCGAGTCTACTGTCAAAATTGCAAAAAATCTCATTAACAAAAATAAAAATTCTTTTTTAGAAGCTTTGCTTTCATACGGATGTACTCCTCTTGGAAATGGTTTTACACCGGGAGAACTTTTAACGTTGCGCTCAACTTTACCGATGTTGCCAAGCAAATATGAGAAATTAATTGACACCAGATCATCCATTGAATTGGGGGAGGAAAGAAAGGGAAAAGAAAAGGCAATTTAAATATTAAACTGACTATTTAAAATGATCAAAGAACGATATACATTCCTACAGTCTTTTGTCGGAACTATATCATTCATTATCATTGTTCATGTAGTCGAAATTGCTGACGTTTCGCCAATCATCCTGCTGGTTTCTTCGGACCAGAGCAGTTTCAGTCAAGCTCTGAAGAAGCCAACAGGATGATTGGCGAAACGTTAGCAATTTCGACTAAGCAAAAACCGACGAAGGAGGAATCCAGAAGTTTTCTAAAAAGCACGGGTTAAAGATATCAAAATGTGCTAATTTCAGGTGCGGGAAAATTTGGACCCCTTCGAAGGTATTTAAAATATCATTTCGCATGTTAAATAAATTTTATTTGCGAAATTTAAGATAGACAGTAATATTGACCCATAAAGTGGAAGTATTGTTCAAAATTAAACTTTTTTTTGTTACGTTCTTATTCATATTTTAGGTTAGGATAAAGATATTGAAATGCGGTTTCTACTGGGTTGTTGGGCCCTTATTTTATTTTCTAAAGAGGTATGACAAGCGACAACGTTGCTTTTTTTTCAAATTTTATTGCAATTGTGTGTGGACGCAACCCGTGGGACCATCGCGGTCATCGGTGTGTCAAATTATATCTTATTTGGTTAGTTTTGGCCAGTCGCTGTTGTTGAATTGAGAGGAGAGAGCATAATAAGCACAATGGAAACTAACTAACCAAATAGTTACCGGAAAATAGAGTAAATAGAGCCAGTAACATTTGATTACATTAATTACATTTAATGCCTCTTTGGAGGAAAACGCCATTTATTAAGAATGAAGAATTTGACATAAATTGGTCTAAATTTTATGAATTCCTTCATACATATATATATATATATATATATATATATATATATATATATATATATATATATATATATATATATATATATATATATATATATATATATATATATATATATATATATATATATATATATATATATATATATATATATATATATATATATATATATATATATATATATATTCTCACGTATTGATTCACGGATGGAAAAATGTGATGACACTATATTCCGGGATATCATCCGTTCGCTCGTTGAACTCCGACTGGAATCCTGCATCCGACTGGAATCCTGCAAATCTTGCATCCGACTGGACTCCTGCAGACGTTTCGCCAAAATCTCACTTGGCATCTTCAATGCTCGCGCTCCGAAAACACTTCGAACACTGGGAGGTTATCGGCGGTGCGTGCGGTATTTATACTCTGCGCCGGAGATGGTAACGGTGCTGCTTGTGCGTGGGGGGAGGTGGCTCCGCCCCCTGAATTGTCGCGTTGTTAATTTCGCCCGATCGTAGTTGCGATGTCCCCGTTGGCTGCTGCGCATCGCTCTGCTGTTTGATTATCGTTCTCCACGTGTTGGATAAATGCAGAGCGTCGTCTCTCGTATTGAGGTGTCCGGACTTTTCTATTTCGATGGCCTCTCGTATAATCCTAGTCCTAAAATCAGGAATATTAGCTATTTGTTTGCAAGTGCCGAAATCAATTTTATGGCCTGTCTGATGTTGGTGCTGAAACAAAGCAGATGTTGTTTGTTTGTTTCTTATGGCTAAACGATGTTCCTCGAGCCTGGCTGAAATCCTTCTGTTGGTCTGTCCCACATACGTCAGGCTGCACGATCCGCATGCTACACTGTATACTCCTTGGTTTTCGAGAGTAATTTTTTGTTTTGGGTTTCTTAGTATTGCTCCGATGGTATGGTCAGGTTTGTATGCCGTTGATATGTCGTGTTTCCGTAATATTCGGCCGATTTTGTCAGTAACCCCCTTGATGTATGGCAGGACAGCGATCGATCTTCGTTGGGTCTCGTCCTGCACTCTCTGCTGCGGCTGTTGTTGTTTACTGATTGCCTTGCTGATGGTGCGCCTTTGGTATCCGTTTTGTTGAAGACAGGTACTAATTTTCTTCAGTTCTTTATCTCTGTTCCTCTCGTTTGTGAGCCTGAAGGACCGAGCAATTAATGTATTTGCCACTGTCTGTATCTGTGATGGGTGGTGATGAGATTTAGCGTTCAGATATCTATTAGTGTGTGTTGGTTTTCTATAGACAGTGTGTTCCAAGTGTCCATCTTCGGTCCTTGTGATGTGCACATCTAAAAAGGGCAGACTGTTATCCTCTTCAAGTTCTATTGTAAATTGAATCCTTGGGTGAATGGAATTCAGATGATCTAGGAATTTCAAAAGCTCCTCCTTGCCAAAAGGCCATACAACAAATACGTCATCAACGTATCTTGTCCATAGTTTTGGCTTCAGATTTGCCTTCTCTATTGCTTTCTTTTCGAAGTAAATCATGAAGAGGTTGGCAATCACAGGTGAGAGAGATGATCCCATTGCTGCTCCATCTATTTGTCGGTAAATTTTCCCGTTGTGCATAAAGTAAGCGTTTTTCAGGCAATGTCTTGACAGATCCATTATGTATGGCGGAAGATCTTCGTTTTCTTCTATAAGCAAGAGTGCCTCTTCTGCTGGAATACTCGGGTAGAGGGATTTGACATCGAAACTTGCCATAATCTCGTCCTTGTCCATCCTGAGAGAACCTAAAATCTGAGTGAAATGTTCTGAGTTTTTAACATAGGAATCTGCCTTTTCCACTATAGGCTGAAGTGCACTGGCCAGATGTTTTTCCAGCTTGCATAATGGTGAGTTAAAGGCGCTTACGATTGGACGCAGGGGAACCCCGTCCTTATGGATCTTTGGGAGCCCGTAGAATTTTGGGCAACGACTCGATTTTTCCCTCGGAATAAGTTTCTTCTTTGTATTCTCGTTTATTGATGAATCGAGAATTTTGGACTTAGTTGTTTTTTCCAAATATGTCGTGGGATCTCTGTTGACTAGTTTGTATATTGGGTCGTTCAAAATATCCTCCAATTTTGCATTATAATCCGACGTATTCATGACGACAGTGGCATTTCCTTTGTCTGCTGGCATTATTAGAATGTTTTCGTTTTTGTTTAGATTCCTTAAGGCTTGCATTTCTTCTCTGCTTAAGTTTGGTTGCGGTGGTTTTGACTGTCTTAAGACTCTGGCGACATCTTGCCTAATTAACTCCGCATCTTGTTCGTCTATGGTGGAAAGACTTGCTTCGACGTTGGAAACGATCTCTTCGACGGGTACTCTTTTTGGAGCTATTGCGTAGTTAAATCCTTTATTCAGTACGCTGACTTCTGTATCGGAAAGATGGTATGCTGAAATATTATGAACTGTACTGCTTCGGTTTGTATTTGGCACTTGTCCTGATTTTTTGGAATTTGACTGAAGGATTTCTAATTTCTTCCACAGTTTTTTTGACGTGATGTCCTTATCTTTCTCAGTGCGCCATGATGTTAATAATTCTATGCGGTCCCACAGCAACTGATGAATCTTGTTGCTCAGTTTCAGGTGGAGTCTGAAAAGTTGTAGCTCAGTCTCACTAATTTCGTACCGGGTCCGCCTGATCTGGTCTTGGAGTAGGGCCTTGCTAGCTTTGTCCAGGATAGCTTGTGTCTTTCTGGTGCGTGTGTGATAAGACAACCTTGTAAATGTTGGCAGCAAGTTCTGGTTGCGGCAGCTTTTAAGAAAATTCAAGTTGCACAGCGAAATAACCCTCCTTTGTCTTAGTTTTTCATAACACTTGGTGGCTGTAAAGATCTCCTTCCCGTAAAGGTGTATGATATTCTCACGTATTGATTCACGGATGGAAAAATGTGATGACACTATATTCCGGGATATCATCCGTTCGCTCGTTGAACTCCGACTGGAATCCTGCATCCGACTGGAATCCTGCAAATCTTGCATCCGACTGGAAACCTGCAGACGTTTCGCCAAAATCTCACTTGGCACTTCGAACACTGGGAGGTTATCGGCGGTGTTATGAAAAACTAAGACAAAGGAGGGTTATTTCGCTGTGCAACTTGAATTTTCTTAAAAGCTGCCGCAACCAGAACTTGCTGCCAACATTTACAAGGTTGTCTTATCACACACGCACCAGAAAGACACAAGCTATCCTGGACAAAGCTAGCAAGGCCCTACTCCAAGACCAGATCAGGCGGACCCGGTACGAAATTAGTGAGACTGAGCTACAACTTTTCAGACTCCACCTGAAACTGAGCAACAAGATTCATCAGTTGCTGTGGGACCGCATAGAATTATTAACATCATGGCGCACTGAGAAAGATAAGGACATCACGTCAAAAAAACTGTGGAAGAAATTAGAAATCCTTCAGTCAAATTCCAAAAAATCAGGACAAGTGCCAAATACAAACCGAAGCAGTACAGTTCATAATATTTCAGCATACCATCTTTCCGATACAGAAGTCAGCGTACTGAATAAAGGATTTAACTACGCAATAGCTCCAAAAAGAGTACCCGTCGAAGAGATCGTTTCCAACGTCGAAGCAAGTCTTTCCACCATAGACGAACAAGATGCGGAGTTAATTAGGCAAGATGTCGCCAGAGTCTTAAGACAGTCAAAACCACCGCAACCAAACTTAAGCAGAGAAGAAATGCAAGCCTTAAGGAATCTAAACAAAAACGAAAACATTCTAATAATGCCAGCAGACAAAGGAAATGCCACTGTCGTCATGAATACGTCGGATTATAATGCAAAATTGGAGGATATTTTGAACGACCCAATATACAAACTAGTCAACAGAGATCCCACGACATATTTGGAAAAAACAACTAAGTCCAAAATTCTCGATTCATCAATAAACGAGAATACAAAGAAGAAACTTATTCCGAGGGAAAAATCGAGTCGTTGCCCAAAATTCTACGGGCTCCCAAAGATCCATAAGGACGGGGTTCCCCTGCGTCCAATCGTAAGCGCCTTTAACTCACCATTATGCAAGCTGGAAAAACATCTGGCCAGTGCACTTCAGCCTATAGTGGAAAAGGCAGATTCCTATGTTAAAAACTCAGAACATTTCACTCAGATTTTAGGTTCTCTCAGGATGGACAAGGACGACATTATGGCAAGTTTCGATGTCAAATCCCTCTACCCGAGTATTCCAGCAGAAGAGGCACTCTTGCTTATAGAAGAAAACGAAGATCTTCCGCCATACATAATGGATCTGTCAAGACATTGCCTGAAAAACGCTTACTTTATGCACAACGGGAAAATTTACCGACAAATAGATGGAGCAGCAATGGGATCATCTCTCTCACCTGTGATTGCCAACCTCTTCATGATTTACTTCGAAAAGAAAGCAATAGAGAAGGCAAATCTGAAGCCAAAACTATGGACAAGATACGTTGATGACGTATTTGTTGTATGGCCTTTTGGCAAGGAGGAGCTTTTGAAATTCCTAGATCATCTGAATTCCATTCACCCAAGGATTCAATTTACAATAGAACTTGAAGAGGATAACAGTCTGCCCTTTTTAGATGTGCACATCACAAGGACCGAAGATGGACACTTGGAACACACTGTCTATAGAAAACCAACACACACTAATAGATATCTGAACGCTAAATCTCATCACCACCCATCACAGATACAGACAGTGGCAAATACATTAATTGCTCGGTCCTTCAGGCTCACAAACGAGAGGAACAGAGATAAAGAACTGAAGAAAATTAGTACCTGTCTTCAACAAAACGGATACCAAAGGCGCACCATCAGCAAGGCAATCAGTAAACAACAACAGCCGCAGCAGAGAGTGCAGGACGAGACCCAACGAAGATCGATCGCTGTCCTGCCATACATCAAGGGGGTTACTGACAAAATCGGCCGAATATTACGGAAACACGACATATCAACGGCATACAAACCTGACCATACCATCGGAGCAATACTAAGAAACCCAAAACAAAAAATTACTCTCGAAAACCAAGGAGTATACAGTGTAGCATGCGGATCGTGCAGCCTGACGTATGTGGGACAGACCAACAGAAGGATTTCAGCCAGGCTCGAGGAACATCGTTTAGCCATAAGAAACAAACAAACAACATCTGCTTTGTTTCAGCACCAACATCAGACAGGCCATAAAATTGATTTCGGCACTTGCAAACAAATAGCTAATATTCCTGATTTTAGGACTAGGATTATACGAGAGGCCATCGAAATAGAAAAGTCCGGACACCTCAATACGAGAGACGACGCTCTGCATTTATCCAACACGTGGAGAACGATAATCAAACAGCAGAGCGATGCGCAGCAGCCAACGGGGACATCGCAACTACGATCGGGCGAAATTAACAACGCGACAATTCAGGGGGCGGAGCCACCTCCCCCCACGCACAAGCAGCACCGTTACCATCTCCGGCGCAGAGTATAAATACCGCACGCACCGCCGATAACCTCCCAGTGTTCGAAGTGTTTTCGGAGCGCGAGCATTGAAGATGCCAAGTGAGATTTTGGCGAAACGTCTGCAGGATTCCAGTCGGATGCAAGATTTGCAGGATTCCAGTCGGATGCAGGATTCCAGTCGGAGTTCAACGAGCGAACGGATGATATCCCGGAATATAGTGTCATCACATTTTTCCATCCGTGAATCAATACGTGAGAATATCATACACCTTTACGGGAAGGAGATCTTTACAGCCACCAAGTGTTATGAAAAACTAAGACAAAGGAGGGTTATTTCGCTGTGCAACTTGAATTTTCTTAAAAGCTGCCGCAACCAGAACTTGCTGCCAACATTTACAAGGTTGTCTTATCACACACGCACCAGAAAGACACAAGCTATCCTGGACAAAGCTAGCAAGGCCCTACTCCAAGACCAGATCAGGCGGACCCGGTACGAAATTAGTGAGACTGAGCTACAACTTTTCAGACTCCACCTGAAACTGAGCAACAAGATTCATCAGTTGCTGTGGGACCGCATAGAATTATTAACATCATGGCGCACTGAGAAAGATAAGGACATCACGTCAAAAAAAACTGTGGAAGAAATTAGAAATCCTTCAGTCAAATTCCAAAAAATCAGGACAAGTGCCAAATACAAACCGAAGCAGTACAGTTCATAATATTTCAGCATACCATCTTTCCGATACAGAAGTCAGCGTACTGAATAAAGGATTTAACTACGCAATAGCTCCAAAAAGAGTACCCGTCGAAGAGATCGTTTCCAACGTCGAAGCAAGTCTTTCCACCATAGACGAACAAGATGCGGAGTTAATTAGGCAAGATGTCGCCAGAGTCTTAAGACAGTCAAAACCACCGCAACCAAACTTAAGCAGAGAAGAAATGCAAGCCTTAAGGAATCTAAACAAAAACGAAAACATTCTAATAATGCCAGCAGACAAAGGAAATGCCACTGTCGTCATGAATACGTCGGATTATAATGCAAAATTGGAGGATATTTTGAACGACCCAATATACAAACTAGTCAACAGAGATCCCACGACATATTTGGAAAAAACAACTAAGTCCAAAATTCTCGATTCATCAATAAACGAGAATACAAAGAAGAAACTTATTCCGAGGGAAAAATCGAGTCGTTGCCCAAAATTCTACGGGCTCCCAAAGATCCATAAGGACGGGGTTCCCCTGCGTCCAATCGTAAGCGCCTTTAACTCACCATTATGCAAGCTGGAAAAACATCTGGCCAGTGCACTTCAGCCTATAGTGGAAAAGGCAGATTCCTATGTTAAAAACTCAGAACATTTCACTCAGATTTTAGGTTCTCTCAGGATGGACAAGGACGACATTATGGCAAGTTTCGATGTCAAATCCCTCTACCCGAGTATTCCAGCAGAAGAGGCACTCTTGCTTATAGAAGAAAACGAAGATCTTCCGCCATACATAATGGATCTGTCAAGACATTGCCTGAAAAACGCTTACTTTATGCACAACGGGAAAATTTACCGACAAATAGATGGAGCAGCAATGGGATCATCTCTCTCACCTGTGATTGCCAACCTCTTCATGATTTACTTCGAAAAGAAAGCAATAGAGAAGGCAAATCTGAAGCCAAAACTATGGACAAGATACGTTGATGACGTATTTGTTGTATGGCCTTTTGGCAAGGAGGAGCTTTTGAAATTCCTAGATCATCTGAATTCCATTCACCCAAGGATTCAATTTACAATAGAACTTGAAGAGGATAACAGTCTGCCCTTTTTAGATGTGCACATCACAAGGACCGAAGATGGACACTTGGAACACACTGTCTATAGAAAACCAACACACACTAATAGATATCTGAACGCTAAATCTCATCACCACCCATCACAGATACAGACAGTGGCAAATACATTAATTGCTCGGTCCTTCAGGCTCACAAACGAGAGGAACAGAGATAAAGAACTGAAGAAAATTAGTACCTGTCTTCAACAAAACGGATACCAAAGGCGCACCATCAGCAAGGCAATCAGTAAACAACAACAGCCGCAGCAGAGAGTGCAGGACGAGACCCAACGAAGATCGATCGCTGTCCTGCCATACATCAAGGGGGTTACTGACAAAATCGGCCGAATATTACGGAAACACGACATATCAACGGCATACAAACCTGACCATACCATCGGAGCAATACTAAGAAACCCAAAACAAAAAATTACTCTCGAAAACCAAGGAGTATACAGTGTAGCATGCGGATCGTGCAGCCTGACGTATGTGGGACAGACCAACAGAAGGATTTCAGCCAGGCTCGAGGAACATCGTTTAGCCATAAGAAACAAACAAACAACATCTGCTTTGTTTCAGCACCAACATCAGACAGGCCATAAAATTGATTTCGGCACTTGCAAACAAATAGCTAATATTCCTGATTTTAGGACTAGGATTATACGAGAGGCCATCGAAATAGAAAAGTCCGGACACCTCAATACGAGAGACGACGCTCTGCATTTATCCAACACGTGGAGAACGATAATCAAACAGCAGAGCGATGCGCAGCAGCCAACGGGGACATCGCAACTACGATCGGGCGAAATTAACAACGCGACAATTCAGGGGGCGGAGCCACCTCCCCCCACGCACAAGCAGCACCGTTACCATCTCCGGCGCAGAGTATAAATACCGCACGCACCGCCGATAACCTCCCAGTGTTCGAAGTGTTTTCGGAGCGCGAGCATTGAAGATGCCAAGTGAGATTTTGGCGAAACGTCTGCAGGATTCCAGTCGGATGCAAGATTTGCAGGATTCCAGTCGGATGCAGGATTCCAGTCGGAGTTCAACGAGCGAACGGATGATATCCCGGAATATAGTGTCATCACATTTTTCCATCCGTGAATCAATACGTGAGAATATCATACACCTTTACGGGAAGGAGATCTTTACAGCCACCAAGTGTTATGAAAAACTAAGACAAAGGAGGGTTATTTCGCTGTGCAACTTGAATTTTCTTAAAAGCTGCCGCAACCAGAACTTGCTGCCAACATTTACAAGGTTGTCTTATCACACACGCACCAGAAAGACACAAGCTATCCTGGACAAAGCTAGCAAGGCCCTACTCCAAGACCAGATCAGGCGGACCCGGTACGAAATTAGTGAGACTGAGCTACAACTTTTCAGACTCCACCTGAAACTGAGCAACAAGATTCATCAGTTGCTGTGGGACCGCATAGAATTATTAACATCATGGCGCACTGAGAAAGATAAGGACATCACGTCAAAAAAAACTGTGGAAGAAATTAGAAATCCTTCAGTCAAATTCCAAAAAATCAGGACAAGTGCCAAATACAAACCGAAGCAGTACAGTTCATAATATTTCAGCATACCATCTTTCCGATACAGAAGTCAGCGTACTGAATAAAGGATTTAACTACGCAATAGCTCCAAAAAGAGTACCCGTCGAAGAGATCGTTTCCAACGTCGAAGCAAGTCTTTCCACCATAGACGAACAAGATGCGGAGTTAATTAGGCAAGATGTCGCCAGAGTCTTAAGACAGTCAAAACCACCGCAACCAAACTTAAGCAGAGAAGAAATGCAAGCCTTAAGGAATCTAAACAAAAACGAAAACATTCTAATAATGCCAGCAGACAAAGGAAATGCCACTGTCGTCATGAATACGTCGGATTATAATGCAAAATTGGAGGATATTTTGAACGACCCAATATACAAACTAGTCAACAGAGATCCCACGACATATTTGGAAAAAACAACTAAGTCCAAAATTCTCGATTCATCAATAAACGAGAATACAAAGAAGAAACTTATTCCGAGGGAAAAATCGAGTCGTTGCCCAAAATTCTACGGGCTCCCAAAGATCCATAAGGACGGGGTTCCCCTGCGTCCAATCGTAAGCGCCTTTAACTCACCATTATGCAAGCTGGAAAAACATCTGGCCAGTGCACTTCAGCCTATAGTGGAAAAGGCAGATTCCTATGTTAAAAACTCAGAACATTTCACTCAGATTTTAGGTTCTCTCAGGATGGACAAGGACGACATTATGGCAAGTTTCGATGTCAAATCCCTCTACCCGAGTATTCCAGCAGAAGAGGCACTCTTGCTTATAGAAGAAAACGAAGATCTTCCGCCATACATAATGGATCTGTCAAGACATTGCCTGAAAAACGCTTACTTTATGCACAACGGGAAAATTTACCGACAAATAGATGGAGCAGCAATGGGATCATCTCTCTCACCTGTGATTGCCAACCTCTTCATGATTTACTTCGAAAAGAAAGCAATAGAGAAGGCAAATCTGAAGCCAAAACTATGGACAAGATACGTTGATGACGTATTTGTTGTATGGCCTTTTGGCAAGGAGGAGCTTTTGAAATTCCTAGATCATCTGAATTCCATTCACCCAAGGATTCAATTTACAATAGAACTTGAAGAGGATAACAGTCTGCCCTTTTTAGATGTGCACATCACAAGGACCGAAGATGGACACTTGGAACACACTGTCTATAGAAAACCAACACACACTAATAGATATCTGAACGCTAAATCTCATCACCACCCATCACAGATACAGACAGTGGCAAATACATTAATTGCTCGGTCCTTCAGGCTCACAAACGAGAGGAACAGAGATAAAGAACTGAAGAAAATTAGTACCTGTCTTCAACAAAACGGATACCAAAGGCGCACCATCAGCAAGGCAATCAGTAAACAACAACAGCCGCAGCAGAGAGTGCAGGACGAGACCCAACGAAGATCGATCGCTGTCCTGCCATACATCAAGGGGGTTACTGACAAAATCGGCCGAATATTACGGAAACACGACATATCAACGGCATACAAACCTGACCATACCATCGGAGCAATACTAAGAAACCCAAAACAAAAAATTACTCTCGAAAACCAAGGAGTATACAGTGTAGCATGCGGATCGTGCAGCCTGACGTATGTGGGACAGACCAACAGAAGGATTTCAGCCAGGCTCGAGGAACATCGTTTAGCCATAAGAAACAAACAAACAACATCTGCTTTGTTTCAGCACCAACATCAGACAGGCCATAAAATTGATTTCGGCACTTGCAAACAAATAGCTAATATTCCTGATTTTAGGACTAGGATTATACGAGAGGCCATCGAAATAGAAAAGTCCGGACACCTCAATACGAGAGACGACGCTCTGCATTTATCCAACACGTGGAGAACGATAATCAAACAGCAGAGCGATGCGCAGCAGCCAACGGGGACATCGCAACTACGATCGGGCGAAATTAACAACGCGACAATTCAGGGGGCGGAGCCACCTCCCCCCACGCACAAGCAGCACCGTTACCATCTCCGGCGCAGAGTATAAATACCGCACGCACCGCCGATAACCTCCCAGTGTTCGAAGTGTTTTCGGAGCGCGAGCATTGAAGATGCCAAGTGAGATTTTGGCGAAACGTCTGCAGGATTCCAGTCGGATGCAAGATTTGCAGGATTCCAGTCGGATGCAGGATTCCAGTCGGAGTTCAACGAGCGAACGGATGATATCCCGGAATATAGTGTCATCATATATATATATATATATATATATATATATATATATATATATATATAACAACCTGGGACCGATAGCCAAGGAGGTAACATTGTAGAAAGGGATGGCGCCAACCACGAAAACTTCGACAATGTCAAATCAAATTGTGCACGTGCAAGCTCCAGAAAAATTCAATTTCCGGGAACCGGCATATTGGACAATATGGAAAAGAAGGTTTGAAAGGTATCTAGCGGTAACTAGGCTTAATACCAAGCCCGACAAAGATAAAATCGACATATTGATTTATATCATAAAGTTGGAAATCACATATCGAGACAAAAAATCTCAACTTAAAGTATATGTTTAAAAAAATTCCTATTTTAGGCAGTTCATCTAGAGATCTTAAAATGCACATGTCAGGTGAGGCTTCAAGAGATATTACCAGATTAGAAAACAAAAGTAAATGTAATCCCTGAATTTCCTAACTTGTTTAACGGTCTGGGGGAATTCAAGGGAGAAATTGAAATTCAAGTTAAGGAGGGAGCAAAACCGTTTGTTCAGACAGCTCCTAGGGTAGTACGTTTACCACTTTTACCTAAATTAGAATCCGAACTTAAACGACTTCAATCTTTGGGCATAATTGTACCAGTTGACGAACCAACTGCATTGGTTTCGCCCATTGTTGTAGTTCCCGAAGGGAAGGGGGTATTGGTATTGGTATTAAAGGGGGGCGCCCTCGCGGGCGTCCAAGCACTCAGGCCACTCGACGGGCCCGTCGTGCCCCCAGGCCGCTCTAGAGGGCGTCCTATAGAAGGTCAGCAACTCCTTTAGCCCAATATCGTGCACTGAGTCCGGATCGATCAGGGCCGTTCCGAAGACTCCCAATCTTGTCCATGTCAAAGCAGGGCACTCAGTGAGCAGATGATACGGGGTCTCCTCCCCTTCCATGCACCACCTGCACTGCGGATCGTCTCCAATGTCTAGCAAGCAAAGATGCCTCTTAAGCCTGCAATGTCCTGTGTAGGCCCCTGTTAGTGCTCTACACTCCCTTCTGGTCAGTCTAAGCAGCTCCCTGGTCCGAGGGGGGGCGGGCCTATCCATCATAAGCCTCGCCTGCCTCATTCTCGGAGTAACTCTCCAGCCCACGGAGGTCCGGTCTCTCGCCCAGGCTTCGAGAGCTCCCCGCCTCACACACGGGGCGATCTCCAAGCGAGGCTCAGGTCCCACATGCCTATGCGAGGAGCCCTCCCTGGTTAAGGCGTCCGCTGCCTCATGGCCCCGGATACCGGTGTGACCCGGGCCCAGACCAACGTGACCTAAAGGAATCCGAACTTAAACGACTTCAATCTTTGGGCATAATTGTACCAGTTGACAAACCAACTGCATGGGTTTCGCCCATTGTTGTAGTTCCTAAAGGGAAGGGGTCCGCTTGTGTTGCGATTATAGAACACTAAATGACAGTGACTACTTTAGCTAAAATGGCGGGATCACGCTATTTTTCTAAATTAGATGCAAATAATAGGTTTTATCAAATCAAAATTAAAAGAGAATGCCAAGTTTTGACAACTTTCATTACAACTTTTGGCAAATTCAAATATATTCGTTTACCTTTCGGAATTAATTGCACTCCAGAATATTTCAGCTTGAAATTTAACAAAATTTTATCGGGAATTAAAGGCGTTGTTCCGCATATCGACGATATTTCGATTTAAGCGAGTACACTGGCACAACACGATAAGATATTGAGACAGATCTTGACTAAGCTTGCTAGCGAGGAAGTCACATTGAATAAAAGTAAATGTTTCTTTGGGGTTTCAAGAATCAATTTTTTGGGTCACTGGATTTCTGAAAAAGGAATAGAAATTGAACATTTTAGAGTGGAAGCTATTTCAAAATTCCCTAAGTCAACTTGCAAACGTGAATTACAACAATGGCTGCAATGCTATTGCAAATAAATCGGAAATTTTAGCTCCTTTAAATGAATTACTTAAAAATAACATAACCTTCACTTGGAAATCAATTCAAAAAGAGGCTTTTCAGAAAATAATATCTCTAGAAGCAGCCACCTTGTTTGGTTTTTTACGATTCAAATAAAAAGATTATAGTCAGTTCAGATTCAAGTTTAAATGGCTTAGGTGTAGCACTTTTTCAGGCTGACGACTCTGGAAACAAAAAAATTGTGACATGTGCATCCAGAACTCTTACGCAGAGTGAGGAACGCTATGCGCAAATTGAAAAAAGAATGCTTGGGATTAACTTGGGCATGTGAGAAATTTAGGGAGCATATTTTGGGACTTCCAAAAATATATTCAGGAACAGACCACAAACCGTTAATTCAAATTTTGTCTACAAAAAATTTAGACGATCTAACTCCCCGGTTACAGCGTTTCGAATTCGATTAACGCGATATACTTATACTGTTATCTATACACCGGGTAAAGATTTGACTGTGCCTGATGCGTTAAGTCACAATCCTCTAAAGTATACCTAACCAGATGAGTTGCGAAGTGAAGTCGAGACACATGTTTCTATGATAATAAAAAATTTACCAATTAAAGACAAATTTTTAAAACTTATCGCGGGGGAACAAAGGAAAGATCCGGTTTGTAAAAATTTGATCGAGTACTCCTCAACGAGTAGGCCTGAGAAACATCAACTTTCACCCGATTTGACTTCTCATTATCAATATAGAAATGACATTTCTATGAACGAAAATTTCTTACTCAAAGGTACGCGTAAAATCATTCCACTCACACTGCAAAAGCAAGTTTTGGATTTTATTCATTTAGGCCATCAGGGCATAACGAAATGCAGAGAGAGAGCAAAAATGAGTGTTTGGTGGGTAGGCCTTTCTACACAAATCGAAATTTTAGTAAAAAATTATTCAAATTGAAGAGAGAATTAATATTAAAGAACCGTTTCAAAAAGATACAAATATCGCGACTAGACCCTGGCAAAAAATTTGTGTTGATCTGTATAAATGTCACGAATAATAACAGATTATTATTCTTGCTTTTTTGAAATTAGTACTCTTGGACAAAATATGACTTCACGAATAATAATTGGCAAAATGAAAGAGGTTTTTGCTCGCTATGGGATTGCTGAAGAGGTGCGAAGTGACAATGGTCCTCAATTTTCGAACGAATTTAAAGAGTTTGCTAATAAATGCAATTTTAAACATATCACTTTGAGCATTCGGTACCCACAATCCAATGGAAAAGTCGAGTCTACTGTCAAAATTGCAAAAAATCTCATTAACAAAAATAAAAATTCTTTTTTAGAAGCTTTGCTTTCATACAGATGTACTCCTCTTGGAAATGGTTTTACACCGGGAGAACTTTTAACGTTGCGCTCAACTTTACCGATGTTGCCAAGCAAATATGAGAAATTAATTGACACCAGATCATCCATTGAATTGGGGGAGGAAAGAAAGGGAAAAGAAAAGGCAATTTAAATATTAAACTGACTATTTAAAATGATCAAAGAACGATATACATTCCTACAGTCTTTTGTCGGAACTACATCATTCATTGTCATTGTTCATGTAGTCGAAATTGCTGACGTTTCGCCAATCATCCTGTTGGTTTCTTCGGAGCAGAGCAGTTTCAGTCAAGCTCTGAAGAAGCTAACAGGATGATTGGCGAAACGTTAGCAATTTCGACTAAGCAAAAACCGACGAAGGAGGAATCCAGAAGTTTTCTAAAAAGCACGGGTTAAAGATGTCAAAATGTGCTAATTTCAGGTGCGGGAAAATTTGGACCCCTTCGAAGGTATTTTAAATATCATTTCGCATCTTAAATAAATTTTATTTGCGAAATTTAAGATAGACAGTAATATTGACCCATAAAGTGGAAGTATTGTCCAAAATTAAACTTTTTTTACGTTCTTATTCATATTTTAGGTTAGGATAAAGATATTGAAATGCGGTTTCGACTGGGTTGTTGGGCCCTTATTTTATTTTCTAAAGAGGTATGAAAAGCGACAACGTTGCTTTTTTTTCAAATTTTATTGCAATTGTGTGTGGACGCAAACCGTGGGACCATCGCGGTCGTCGGTGTGTCAAATTATATCTTATTTGGTTAGTTTTGGCCAGTCGCTGTTGTTGAATTGAGAGGAGAGAGCATAATAAGCACAATGGAAACTAACTAACTAAATAGTAACCGGAAAATAGAGTAAATAGAGCCAGTAACATTTGATTACATTAATTACATTTAATGCCTCTTTGGAGGAAAACGCCATTTATTAAGAAAGTGAAACTATTTAAACATAACTTGTATTAGAGGAGTTGGAAAAGTGAAACATTAAATTAAGAGTTTGAACTAAAACTATATCATAGGGGGAAAAAGTCTAGTAGAGACGAATGAATTTCAAGATTGTTGGGGATTGTCCGTTTTTGTCATAAGTCGCTTTAAATCAGTCTCTTGTTATATGAATATCTGCCTATAGTAAGTCTACACCTTGCTACATAAGCTGTGAATTTGTCAGAAGTTGGTCCAAATCGGCCTTGCTATAAATAAGATGGTCAAAATCGCCATTTTGTTCTATTCCAGAGGCTATAAATTTGAACTAAATCGACCTCTTATCTCATGGAATTCTTCCTATTGGTAGGCTGTAAATTTATCACAAGTTTATCATCTAAATTGGTCATTAGTGTCATGAAATTCTTCCTATAGGTAAGGTAGTGTAAATCGTCAACTTATCTTATTACACAAGTCGTGAATTTGACATAAATTGGTCTAAATTTTATGAATTCCTTCATACATACATATATATATATATATATATATATATATATATATATATATATATATATATATATATATATATATATATATATATATATATGTATGAAGGAATTCATAAAATTTAGACCAATTTATGTCAAATTCACGACTTGTGTAATAAGGTAAGATGACGATTTACACTACCTTACCTATAGGAAGAATTTCATGACACTAATGACCAATTTAGATGATAAACTTGTGATAAATTTACAGCCTACCAATAGGAAGAATTCCATGAGATAAGAGGTCGATTTAGTTCAAATTTATAGCCTGTGGAATAGAACAAAATGGCGATTTTGACCATCTTATTTATAGCAAGGCCGATTTGGACCAACTTCTGACAAATTCACAGCTTATGTAGCAAGGTGTAGACTTACTATAGGCAGATATTCATATAACAAGAGACTGATTTAAAGCGACTTATGACAAATCGGACAATCCCCAACAATCTTGAAATTCATTCGTCTCTACTAGACTTTTTCCCCCTATGATATAGTTTTAGTTCAAACTCTTAATTTAATGTTTCACTTTTCCAACTCCTCTAATACAAGTTATGTTTAAATAGTTTCACTTTCTTAATAAATGGCGTTTTCCTCCAAAGAGGCATTAAATGTAATTAATGTAATCAAATGTTACTGGCTCTATTTACTCTATTTTCCGGTAACTATTTGGCTAGTTAGTTTCCATTGTGCTTATTATGCTCTCTCCTCTCAATTCAACAACAGCGACTGACCAAAACTAACCAAATAAGATATAATTTGACACACCGACGACCGCGATGGTCCCACGGTTTGCGTCCACACACAATTGCAATAAAATTTGGAAAAAAAAGCAACGTTGTCGCTTTTCATACCTCTTTAGAAAATAAAATAAGGGCCCAACAACCCAGTCGAAACCGCATTTCAATATCTTTATCCTAACCTAAAATATGAATAAGAACGTAAAAAAAGTTTAATTTTGGACAATACTTCCACTTTATGGGTCAATATTACTGTCTATCTTAAATTTCGCAAATAAAATTTATTTAAGATGCGAAATGATATTTAAAATACCTTCGAAGGGGTCCAAATTTTCCCGCACCTGAAATTAACACATTTTGACATCTTTAACCCGTGCTTTTTAGAAAACTTCTGGATTCCTCCTTCGTCGGTTTTTGCTTAGTCGAAATTGCTAACGTTTCGCCAATCATCCTGTTGGCTTCTTCAGAGCTTGACTGAAACTGCTCTGCTCCGAAGAAACCAACAGGATGATTGGCGAAACGTCAGCAATTTCGACTACATGAACAATGATAATGAATGATGTAGTTCCGACAAAAGACTGTAGGAATGTATATCGTTCTTTGATCATTTTAAATACTCAGTTTAATATTTAAATTGCCTTTTCTTTTCCCTTTCTTTCCTCCCCCAATTCAATGGGTGATGTGGTGTCAATTAATTTCTCATATTTGCTTGGCAACATCGGTAAAGTTGAGCGCAACGTTAAAAGTTCTCCCGGTGTAAAACCATTTCCAAGAGGAATACATCTGTATGAAAGCAAAGCTTCTAAAAAAGAATTTTTATTTTTGTTAATGACATTTTTTGCAATTTTGACAGTAGACTCGACTTTTCCATTGGATTGTGGGTACCGAATGCTCAAAGTGATATGTTTAAAATTGCATTTATTAGCAAACTCATTAAATTCGTTCGAAAATTGAGGACCATTGTCACTTCGCACCTCTTCAGCAATCCCTTAGCGAGCAAAAACCTCTTTTGTCCAAGAGTACTAATTTCAAAAAAGCAAGAATAATAATCTGTTATTATTCGTGACATTTATACAGATCAACACAAATTTTTTGCCAGGGTCTAGTCGCGATATTTGTATCTTTTTGAAACGGTTCTTTAATATTAATTCTCTCTTCAGTTTGAATAATTTTTTACTAAAATTTCGATTTGTGTAGAAAGGCCTACCTACCAAACACTCATTTTTGCTCTCTCTCTGCATTTCGTTATGCCCTGATGGCCTAAATGAATAAAATCCAAAACTTGCTTTTGCAGTGTGAGTGGAATGATTTTACGCGTACCTTTGAGTAAGAAATTTTCGTTCATAGAAATGTCATTTCTATATTGATAATAAGAAGTCAAATCGGGTGAAAGTTGATGTTTCTCAGGCCTACTCGTTGAGGAGTACTCGATCAATTTTTTACAAACCGGATCTTTCCTTTGTTCCCCCGCCATAAGTTTTAAAAATTGGTCTTTAATTGGTAAATTTTTTATTATCATAGAAACATGTGTGTCGGCGTCACTTCGCAACTCATCTGGTTAGGTATACTTTAGAGGATTGTGACTTAACGCATCAGGCACAGTCAAATCTTTACCCGGTGTATAGATAACAGTATAAGTATATCGCGTTAATCGAATTCGAAACGCTGTAACCGCGGAGTTAGATCGTCTAAATTTTTTGTAGACAAAATTTGAATTAACGGTTTGTGGTCTGTTCCTAAATATATTTTTGGAAGTCCCAAAATATGCTCCCTAAATTTCTCACATGCCCAAGTTAATCCCAAGCATTCTTTTTTCAATTTGCTCACTCTGCGTAAGAGTTCTGGATGCACATGTCACAATTTTTTTGTTTCCAGAGTCGTCAGCCTGAAAAAGTGCTACACCTAAGCCATTTAAACTTGAATCTGAACTGACTATAATCTTTTTATTTGAATGGTAAAAAGCTAAACAAGGTGCCTGCTTTAGTAGAGATATTATTTTCTGAAAAGCCTCTTTTTGAATTGATTTCCAAGTGAAGGTTATGTTATTTTTAAGTAATTCATTTAAAGGAGCTAAAATTTCCGATTTATTTGCAATAGCATTGCAGCCATTGTTGTAATTCACGTTTTGCAAGTTGACTTAGGGAATTTTGAAATAGCTTCCACTCTAAAATGTTCAATTTCTATTCCTTTTTCAGAAATCCAGTGACCCAAAAAATTGATTCTTGAAACCGCAAAGAAACATTTACTTTTATTCAATGTGACTTCCTCGCAAGCAACCTTAGTCAAGATCTGTCTCAATATCTTATCGTGTTCTGCCAGTGTACTCGCTTAAATCGAAATATCGTCGATATGCGGAACAACGCCTTTAATTTCCGATTAAAATTTTGTTAAATTTCAAGCTGAAATATTCCGGAGTGCAATTAATTCCGAAAGGTAAACGAATATATTTGAATTTGCCAAAAGTTGTAATGAAAGTTGTCAAAACTTGGCATTCTCTTTTAATTTTGATTTTTATAAAACCTATTATTTGCATCTAATTTAGAGAAAAATAGCGTGATCCCGCCCTTTTAGCTAAAGTAGTCTCGATTTTATCGATTTGAATATATATATATATATATATATATATATATATATATATATGTAAATTTATCACAAATTTATCATCTAAATTGGTCATTAGTGTCATGAAATTCTTCCTATAGGTAAGGTAGTGTAAATCGTCATCTTACCTTATTACACAAGTCGTGAATATATATATATATATATATATATATATATATATATATATATATATATATATATCTATATATATCTATATATATATATATATATATATATATATATATATATATATATATATATATATTATATATATATATATATATATATATATATATATATATATATATATATATATATATATATATATATATATATATATATATATATATATATATATATATATATATATATATATATATATATATATATATATATATATATATATGGAAAAACGTATACCAGTGACGCCCTAATGTTTATCAAGTGTACTGGCGCTATATGGCGGGCTTTGAGAAGGACATACGAGGGTGACGCTCCAAGATGTATATGTATATATATATATATATATATATATATATATATATATATATATATATATAATATATATATATATACTATATATATATATATATATATATATATATATATATATATATATAATATATACATGTATATATATATATATATATATAGTATATATATATATATATATATATATATATATATATATATAGTATATATATATATATATAATATATATATATATATATATACATGTATATATATATATATATATATATATATATATATATATATATATATATATATATACAGTGTGTCCAAGATAAGGATGCACAGCATGGGGATCTCGGAAACTATAAGAGATACAGTGTCGGTTAAATTGGACAAAAGTTGCGCATTTTGATACCGAACAAGATCCCGTTTTACAAATTTGAAAATTCCAAGCCGTTCCGGAAATATCCGAGAAAAACCGAAATATTGCGATTTCGTTTTTATTATTTTTTAAAGCTATTTGAAAAGATATGAAAAAACGGAAAACACTTTTCCATTGGCACTTTTTAATCTCTCCAATTTGACGTTAACAAATTTTCATTATAGCGTTTCGATTCCATGGAACCACCATCAACTTTGATTTTTCTTATGGGACGGAAAAAAAGTACACACAGTATTAGGTTGTGTTTTTCATTGCGAATTCAACGATGTACGATACAATATGGTTACTTATGTTTTTATCCAGAAAAATGGATTTTTAATACATTTCAGCATTTAAATGGAGTAGGCCATGACAAAATGACATCCAGTCAATTTCAATGACACATTAATGTTATTTGTCTTTGTTATCAGTCGATCATAAGTTTATTCCTTTAGTTATTGTTTTTGTATTTTTATTGTTGTTGTCTTTTTCTAATTTATTTTGTTCTACAATGGAGGGAGGTAATTTTACAAATGAAGAAAAATGTGATATGCTGTCTTGCTACATCTGATGCCAAAGAAATTGTGTGGAAGCCGAGCGTATGTATTCTAACAAATACCCAGAGCGGAGACAACCTGACAAGAGTATTTTTCGGCGTTTGTTATTTAATCTAAAAGAATATGGATCATTTAAGAAGCCTGCATTATCCCGACAAAAACCTTCCAATGAAGAAAACCAATACATTGTTCTACAATCTGTTATCGAAAATCCACAAACTTCTACCAGAGAAATTGAAGACCAGAATGGGGTAGCTAAATCTCAGTTTATTTTAAGGAAAAATGAATTCAGAATATGTCAAGGATTAAAACCGGGTGACGACGAACGACGTAGACATTTTTGTGAGTGGTATACCAGG